>NW_019211457.1:39856601-40163459 GCF_002443255.2 Varroa destructor
TATATATATATATACACGTTTCGGAGTGAACAGTTTCCCATATATCGCGTGAAATACTGGCTATCCGTAGAGTATCTTGCTATTCCATAGATATTTATAGTAGTCGTATAGTGTAATATTGGGCTGCCAAAAATATTGACCGTTTATAAGTCACAATCGAAACAAATATTTTTTCTTTGTCTTCATATGAAGTTACGGAAATAAAATAAGCGCTATTTTGATCGATAACATTCTGCCGTTCTTTTGGTAAGATTATAATCTCATTACTGTAAAACTTTTGTGAAACTGTGTTAAGTGATTTCCGCACAACTTGATTGAAACTAAATTAGTGCTATTAAGGGAGTGCTACAGAGAACAGATGATAATTTAATGGTTTGAGATACGGACCCTGCGGCAGATGCATAGAAACTTCCGAACGAAGTTCTCTTCATTTTTACCATCAAACGCATGGCATCTCCTTTTTTGGCATCAGTCTGGACCTTGCCACAGATTGCGAAGGACATTTTTTATTTTCACATTGTCGTATGTGGTCGATTTTCTATCACCCATGATCAGGCGCCTTAAAAATGACTCGATTTCGCTGTGTTTTTGCACAGTTTCCCAAATGGAAATATGATCGAATTAACTCTTTTGTGTGAATTTGAGTGACACCCAAATATCAAGCTTTCTTTTGTGGCCGGCTAGCCCTAAATAGGTTAAAACTGTTTGGCAATCGCTACGAGAATTATCTTTCACATCGAAATTTCCAAAACGAAAGCGATAAAGACATCTTTGAGCGATTTCTTCCCATAACGTATCTTGGCCATAAGCAGTATACATTTAAGAGTACGACAAGACATTATACAGTTTTGATGAGTCAAATTTTCGTTAAACTGCTAGATGCAAAAATAATAAGGAAGTTGAACAATCACAGTAATTCGTTTTGAACTGGCCGCTTTTTCTGCTACCTTTGTTTATTATTCACGTATAGAATTGATAATCATTTTTTTTTCTAGTAACAGAGTATGAAGCTGTAGTGCGTATTTTTCAGCGATACGATGTTACAACTGAAGTGTTTCATCACCCTTATATGCAGGTAGGCGTATTTAGTAATACAATTCATTCCCCCTTTTCTGGTAAACGGACGTGATAAGGTATGTCGTTCGTTATCTGCCATATTTGTTATATTTCCACGTTTAGGACTAATGGTTCTTGAGCTTTTCATACGGGTGTTTTGATATGGGATTGCAGTATGATGCTCGTACCTGTAGAGATTCGATGATGAAGAGGAACTGTATATCCGTAACAATTGTTAATTGATTGTGGGGCTTGCCGATATGCCCTGGGTTTCCAGATATAACAAAAAATATTAATTTTTTTCAAATTGCAGGTACTATCACAACAAGCCCGCGCTCGCTTGAGCACGATAGCCGCCGCAAAACCAGAGAAGGCTGCAATGATCGAACAAATGGTTATTCGAACGGCACAGATGAACGGCACTGGACGGAAGATCTCCGAACAGGTTTAACAAGTATCCGCAATTGTTGTTTTAACTTCTCTGGTTTCATTTCATACTAAACTATAAAAATAATATTTATACTAGGGTGCTTTTAAAGTCTTTTACTGAGCCCGCTAATTGTAATGGCCCAGTTAACTTAAAATCAGATTGCACCATTAATTCATATACATCTAGCCATTATGTGATGTGTTTATTTTGTAGGAGCTTATCGGTCTCCTTGAGAAGGTTTCCGAACAAACCCAGAGAACCACAAAGGTGATCTTTAAACGAAGAAAAGGTGCATTCGATTCTGATGACGACGATTGGTAGCGGAACGAAACTACGCGCCGATTACTGATTTGCAAGTGTCATCAGCCGATGACTTAACTAGAGTGGATTAAATGTGTGTACATTGATGTTGTTCACCATCAGAGCAGATGTTCGATGCGAACTCTTTGATTTCTGATTATAGCAGTATCATCCCGTGTGATGAATAAAATTACTAGTGTCCCTTCTATATATTATTACACAGCCAACTGTGATTATTATGTAGCAGATTAGATATGTCTTAGTATTGACAAAGTGCCTCAGTGACGTGACTATTTTCAATGTTATAATATCTAACGAAGCTAATTATGAAACGATATTTCTATATATGCTGTCGCGAAAGGATCACGTAGCGTTCTCGCAAGTTTTGTAGGCGAATCAATCCCTATGAAAGCTATACAATTTACGAGAGGCCACAAAAGACGTGGTTTTGAATTGTTGTGGATACTTTAATTCCTAAAGGTATATAACGAGCAAAATGAGCAACATGTACAAAAACGACAATTCGGGCTCTATGGCTCAAATAAAAGAAAGCAAAAAGCATATAATCGGGTATTCCAAACCTCTTTTTTATAAACCTTTGATGCCATTTGCAAGTATTTGCATTGTAATGCCCTGTAGATCGCGACAACATTAAAAATAGGTAACTTTTTACTATCAAAGATAGTATATTTTTTATTTCTTATTATAAAAACAATCCATATAAGAACATTCTTTATTGTAGTTATATTAACCCTGGTGGAATATATATGTGATTTAAAGTCATCGTTGCTATTTCTCCGCACATGTTAATCTTACAATGTTCCAGTACGTCCAAAGGTTGTGCATATACAACACAGATGTCCCTGTATATGTATAACTTCCGCCACTAAAGCTTTACACTTTTTGGGTGGAATTTTTTTTCAGCGAAATATGATATTTTATCAAAAAATAATTACAAACATAAACAGCGATATCAAATGCAATATTTTTTTTCCATTTTCTTCTGTGGGAAGATTCATGTAGCACCTTGTTTGGGGGTCAAACGATTCAGAAATAGCAACTGACTTTCTAATCTTGTTGCAAAAAACTACCTTTTTTAGCATTCATAACTGCTGATTACATTTTCTTGCTATTAATGACAAAAAATCCATAACCTGAATGGGCGACTCTGTCTTACTTGAGGCGTCTTTAAATAGAGCTGGCTCACGCTCATGTGGAATCGGATTCTTTTGTTGATCTTCCTAGACTGTTATCAATCTCGAACCATCATAGCTGTTTGAAAATAACCGCTTTCAAAGTCGCCAACTCGTCCATATTTTGATGCACCGAACAGGTCAATACTTACGATCAATACCATATTTTCTATGAAGAATGTTGCTATATTCAGCATTTTCTTTCTAATTTTGTAACAGCGTCACACTCGATTTGAGAAATTTTAAAGGCGTACAGAACTTAATGTTTCTAAAATCTGATAAGGCGAGTTTATAATATATAAATAAGTTGCAATCAAAATGTGCGACACTGTGATCAGCGTGGTAAATGCGAAGTATTGGAAACTTAAAAGGCCAGTCACATTTTCTTCACTGTCAGAAACTATGACCCTGCAGTATTTAGCACTCGTTTGCGCCACTGGACAATATGCAAACCATACGCTTGCAGCATAAGTTGAAATTTGAATCAACTAGAAGTTGGCAAAGATGTGGTGACCAGCGATAATAACTATTATCTATGTAATGTATTTTAAAGGCTAGTTTAATCTTAAGCTTTGTTTGCATCTACTAATTTCTTAAGTTTCTATACAATTCGGCTGTAGGCACAGACGGGTCCCACTTTGATTCACATGTAACACATGTGTAGCCTATAAACTAGTTACAACCCGTTTACCCGTTAAAGGTATATTAAGAGTACCATATGCATGTGCATCCTAGACGTACAGACACAATACGTGCATACAGACCCCAGTCAGTAGACAGCGAAATTTCATATATGAACGACTAGGGGGAGTAGAAAGCTTATTTGACTAGGATTCATTCAATTCAATGAACTAACTACAGAAAACTTTTCCGTTCTATGATGAACATTGAATAAAGAGCGAGCACGACACTAAGAATATACCAGCCACTAAGACTGAATTTGTCAGGGAAGAAAGTCTTATTGAGCACTGCTGTAAACACATAGATAAGTGCTCCGAGCTGAAAGCGAACGATGTTGTCGAGCTTCTTAATAACCAACGATGTAGCAATTCCATGCACCGCGGAGAGCGCCACCGAAAGCAAGATGAGCCCAGTTAGTAACATATGATTAGCTATCACATCGATAGCTGCAAAGGAGGCACACGAAAGTGATAGCAAATGTAAAAATAGGTTGATTTACATTGTCTTGGAAATAATAGAAACTAAAACATATGGTTGCTCGGGTTTAAGCCTTTCTGCTTATTTTGCTTTGTATTATTAATGCAAGTTAGGTAAGAGATGTTGTGCTGTTTCCAGTAGATGTAGTTTTCTATGGAATATTTGGATTACACAGCGTAGCCTCTCGAGGAATGCGTCAATCGCGAAAGTTGAAAAAAGCACCAAAAACATCACAAGCGTTCGACCCCTAAATTTGGACTTTTTCATATGCCTTGGTTCTAAGATCGTATCTACATACAAATCGATATTTTAACAAAATGTTTTAATCTTGCGACTAAGTTATTATACGACTCTATTATGGAAACCACACATTAGTTTCCACCATAGTGAGTTTGTTATTTGGTTCCAGAAAAAACAGGCTTTTATCTACTACCAAGGATGCGCTAAGGTTTGTTTCAACGAGGAGTCCGTACTATATATACATAATGTTATATATATATATATATATATATATATGCCCCGATGTACAAATGGAACTGTCGACGCCATAGTTCATCTCCACTTTTGAGAACCATTTCGATATAAACACCAGCCACAGCAGAAAGCAGCGATGAAAATGCCGCTAGCATAAGTGCGGGGCCCACTGAATTCATGAAATTGTGCACGTGCTCGATCTACAATAATACAAGTAAAGCGAAGTTGAGTTACCAGGGAAAAATAGTTGAAGTTATTATGAAGATAACAAGCGCGTATATTTTACTTAATGTGGGTACATAATTTACTCAAATTTAGAGCACTTAAAGCATAAGCGCGCATTTCTGCATAATGTAGAGCTAACAACTAGTTTTGTATTCGATAGAAGCTCAACGGAGAGAATTATATAAACATAAGTGAAATATAATGACCCATACCTGCAACAAAAATGGAAACCAGTTTATTGATTCTGAGAAAATTTTTGGTAGAGCAAGTGTTTGAATTACGTACAGTGCTATACATATATAAGTTACGCTGAAGTTATGCATTTTATTAAAACTAAGCAAGCGTGTCTTGCATTTCAAACCTATATTGATGAAGTTTAGATTGCAAGAGTAGCGCAATCAATCAGTTCATAGAGTCCATCTAAGATTACCTTTAAGTATGATGTTTGCTTAGGTACCTGCATAAATACGACGCTAAACACTGCTCCTACCCATTGAGCAGGGACAGTTGTACGCTTGAACATCAACCGATAGATCAACAGCAAAAAAGGCAGCCGAATCTGTATGAGTACCATCCAAACGGCGGGCGAAACGAAGAACAACGCAATAAAGAACAGGTTATTAGTAATAACGTAAATGGCGCAAGGTACCAGGATATGTGAATCGAATTTCGTTAAAAGCTTACCGCCTCCTTTAGCCAAATGAAGGCCAAGAGCGATAACGGCTTTGACCATCTCAATAACGAGTACCACAAGCGATGCGTCTAGTGGATAGCGTTCGTAGTTATAATGTTTCATTGCATAAGATACGACCGTCTTCAGTGCATCCGTGCAAGCGAAAGTTGAGCTGATGAGAACTAGCTCCCGTCTGAAGGAAGTCTTCGCGGTACTCTTGGTCGTTACCTCGAAGTAGACATCACAATTGTGTACACATTCGAGTGATTTTTGATGACTCGATGAAACCGACGTGGCTAATGCAAATGTCTGCTCTTCAGCGTCGGCGGTACCAGCAGTCGCTGCGACACAACCCCGTAACGGTTTCTCAGAGCTAAACTGATCCAGGGACGTCTCGATGATGTATGCAAGCGCAGAGGCGGAGCGCTTTCTATAATAGAGAGAAGAAAAACGAACGTATGTGTTTAGTTTAGTTTGGTTTAAAATAGACACGGTACGATACGTAAACATAAAGCGCATCTTAAAAAGCATACAGTTGGCTACAACAGTAGTTGGCCTCTATGTTTTTAGTTTTACGTTCGGTATCATCGTTAGGCATTCTATCAGACGGCTGACTCTCAACACGGAATGAAATCTTTCTACATGCGATTTCCAACCAAGACCACAACGCGTGTATAATCGTGCAGTAATTGGCCTAGGAACTAATAGCAGTTCTCACACAATATTACGTACGATTTTTGGGCGTTGTTAGTTGACACTTACATATTGACTTGAATGTATAACAAACGCAGAGCTCATCTCCTGTCACATACAATAAGCTATATTATAACTGTTCGATTGGCTAAACAGACTCAACTTAATTATGTATTCAGGTTGTATTTGTCAAGGTGTATAGGTTTCGATTGATTGAAGGCAAGTTTATTTATTGACTCTGATCTTGCTTACGTTTAGAAACACATGAGAGCGGTTAAACTCCGTTGGATATAGTGTCTTGCATGGTACTAAAGCAATGAAAAGCGAACTGATAACGAATAATGATTTGCTTAAGATAAGATAGCCTTCGGTGGTTATAAGCGAGTCAGTCAGCGAGGCAATACGATGACCCCAAAGCCTACGAAGCCCAAGCTGGCATAAATTACGTACAGTCGCCACCGGTAGACAGCACACTGTCCTTGCTGAGACCGTTGCCCTATTAGGTCTGTTCAGGCCTTCAGCCGTTTCAACACAGCTATTGGATTAGTTAATCGAGACTCATTTTCCTACTCTCACTTTTTTTTTATCTACAGCAGTTTTTCCATGCTTCCCGGCAAATTTTCCCTAAATAGATTAGATTTCTTTTATGCAATCAACAATGCACAATATGCGCAGTCGACTACTAGAGATCTATTCTTAACGTCCATAAAGAAGTCCTTCATTAAGTTATATGTGATTTTTTGTTGACTTATCACCGACTTGTCAAGCGGTGTGAAATCAATGTGTGTAAACCAACTGATCCTTCATCATTGAACAGCGTCAATATAATAGCTGCGTATAGACGTTGTGTCCGCATTTCGGATGTAGAACTCGATGGCTACGGTGGCGTAAGTGGTTGATGATTGTACATTCGAGCTGGTAAGCAGCTGGCTGCTGTAACCGCTTGTCTTATACCTTTCTACAAGTGTTTGTTCAAGTTGTTGCCACCTCGAGACACTTCGATAGGAAATAAATACAGAAAAGGCATTTGAGCGCAAGAATTTCAACAGCAGTACCTATGATGGCTATGCGCGGATAAACTTTATTGTGACTCGGTCCAGTTACACTCGTTCACCGCCATGTTGACGAGTTAGCCTCCAATTTCGTGTACTATATAAGTTACGCAATTCATTATGATCCTTGTTGTCGACTGTTGTCTTTACCAATTCTGAGTCTCTTGTAACTACAAATATGAACGATCTTCATTTAACGCGTTTGCTGTTTTGTTCGTGAATGTTGCGGGTTTGTTATGGCGCACGTTCTCTTTTCATAGTTTTCACGGTGCCCAGCCTCGACGCAAGGTGCACTAACGGTTTCCTTCCTTAAGTACAGTTCTCTGATTCTTTTGTTCATCAGTTCTAAGCATCTCTTAAGTAATTTCGTGCTCGTTCAAGTCCGCCTTTGGCCGTGTGCTCGTTTCTGTCGGCATTGGTTTCTGGCAGTGACGACAAAATTCATCACCCCCTGCCGTTTATCTAGAGTAAACCTATGTGGGTTTATCTTTCCGTCTCTGTCTGTCAGCCCCTTCTTCTGTTACTCTCTACCACAGCATACAAAATAAAATTGTGCGAAGCCGCGTAGTCGGCTGCGCTTCCTGAGTAGTGGAGAAGTGCTTGTGGTAGAAAGGGATAACAGCGAAGCGAAGAGGACAGGGACGTGGGCAGCTGCAAACCGAGCGAGGAGAACAGATTGCGGGAGGCACCGCTGCATGGCGCTACTATCGTGGTCCTCACTCGCGAACCTCTGCTCAAATACTTACTACCTGACGGCCTGCTTTGCCTGCTCTCTAGTACGAACAAGAACCTGCTTAATGGTTATGGTATGTGGTGGTAGTGGAAGCTGCCGCTACACTCGCTCTGTGAGCCTGTCCGAATGTTCGGCTGCCCGCCTTTACGCTGCTGATACGGTTTGGCCTGCTTCGGGCGGTCGGCCGCGAATGTCTGTCGCAGACCAACGATACCCAACTCACTACCAATATTACTCCTACCAATTGTAAGAAGGCTACCCAGCAGGAAGCACTGATAAGCGGCTTGTTAGAAGCGGCAGGCCCTATTAGCGGGTTGGCCTGCTGACCTTTCTGCCAGGCTGCTTACCTTTAGACAAGGCATCGTGTTCCTGCTCTTTCGTTTTTGGCGGTGCGGCGCTGCATGGCCTGGTGTATCAATACCTCTAAGCAAGCAGTTGTGGACTAGGAACATCTACTTACTATAACTAATACGGCTGTCGTTCTAAAATGGTACACGATAACGTAATAACCTCCTCACTTAAATCAGTTTGATCGCTTGTGTTTAGTTCACATTACTGCTAAGTACAGTCATCTGCGTGTGAGAGAGCGCGATCAGCTCAGAGTGGGTTTTACTATGTAGTTGTTGAGCTGGCACTACTACTAATTTTCGCCGTAGTAGCGGTGGTAAGAGTAAAGTACCGAACGTGAGGTTTCTGTACTCTGTTCCTGGTGGAAAGGATTTCAGTGCTTTTCCATGTGTAGACTGCAGGCGACGTATTTTGCACACACGATTTGGATTTGACGGATACCGTCCTGTCCAAGGGGGTAACCGACAGGCACAGCCCCCCAGCAGCGCTGACCTATTCTCTTCTGGTACGTCCTTTTCTGCAGGAGCGATTCATAAGTGTCCTCTAAACTCGCTGCACGCCATTTCTATCAGTTTTATACATTATTGTCATCCTCGTGGGTGGCAACGGCAACGGGTTAAAACGGCAGCTTTCGCTGCTGCTGTCTCCATTCCGGTCACAATTAGACCGTTGTCAGACAGTCGGCAATAATTGTCGGCTAACTTAACTTGTGAATAAATCGTGCTTGGTGCGGTGTACAGACATCGACTCGTCGGTTTAATCTTTTCAGTGATTTCTGGTGTGATTTTTCGTCCGGTGCACAGCAATTTAAGTTTCACGCTTCGCGCGACCCCCGTCAGCCTGATATCATGTGTTGTGTCTTCTATGCAAGTGCATTTATGCTTAGCTGACTGCGTGTTCTAGCCTTCACAGTAGAGCAAGAAAACACTGATAGCAAATCACAACAACACGACTGGTCGGTCGATCGGAGAGTAGTCGGATAGAGTTCGCCAATGAACAGTTAACAAGTGACGCCAAAATGGCGGAATTGCCAGAGGAATACTGAGAATGTCGAATATCGTTGGCAAAGCTGACGTCTACTGGAAAAATCATTGGCAGGTGATAGCGATCTGTACTGCATTCGCTACAATTCAACGTATGTGCATTGATGGCAACGTCTAATGACAGATCGAGCGGCCACGCAAACAATAGGAACAGCTTAAAATATCACCTGTTTAGCGTCCGGTGGTGTCTTACTCAGCTGTGTTTTACTATATTAGTTTCTAAGTGAGTGTCTCCTTTTATTTTAGTGGCTCATAGTCTTAAGTGGTCTGAGACACAATGATTTGATCTGGCAGCAGAGTGTGCAACAGAATCCGTCTAATCATTGTCACTTTTTATCCCTCAGTCTAAGTCGGCGGGCTGTATCAGTTCGTTAGTGATTCTTAAGCTTGTGATTTGGAAAAGAACTTGTGATTGTTCAGGATTCCCAACTGGCGAGCGCATTGACGTGCGCTGAGTACGCGATTGGAGGTTTGACGACTGTTTCCGTCACCCCAACAACTACAGCAGTTAATAGAGCTTCGAGAGTTACAACGAGTGAAGTTGGCATCTGCCACACCGAACCGCAACTCATGGTAGAGACCCAAGTGCAAGCGCCTCCGACATCAAACTGGTGCTGCTTTTGTAGGTCAAGGGCGAAGCGATCTGCAAGGCCAGCCGACATCGAGCGACACTGAGTGCAACAAGGCGCTCATGAGCAGTAACGGATAAAGACGCTTCACAGTTGTCAACGAAGAAGATATCAACGATCCAAATCAAACAACAGCAACAATAAAAACGTAGTTCTAGCAACAAGAGAGCAGAAAAATCAATTAATTCGAACTGGAAATGCTGGTTGCATTCCGTTCTTATCAATACCGTAATACCAAAAAAAGGTGGCTGGCAAAAGCGGTAGTTAAGAAGCAGTTTCAAGAAATCTATCCTGTTTGTCTTTCTAGTGCCAGGTCTTTAAACATGGATCCTTCAGATCTGCCGCACAGTTTATCCAGACCAAATCTAATGGCAAGTTAGCCTCTTTCTGTCATTTTGACTTGTGAAGCGTTACTCACGATTCTATATTGACTGCGCTTACCTGTTGATATTCGCCCATCTCTTATTTACCTGAGCGCGTCAAACGCGAGGAGGACAGACGACGCGAGAGACAAGCAACGATTTCTCGAAGACCCAAAACGCTAAACTTGCGGTAGCGTTTGCACCGGACAAATTGAACAACACCAGCGACACCAGCGGCGGCGGCAGTGTCAGCCAGAATGACGGCGGTATTGACATCGACGACACGCTCAACGGTGAGCATTTCGGCGACGAGCTGAGGCGACGCTGACGCCGGCGGACAGCGGAACGCTGGAGGGTCAAGGCGAGTTCAGGTCCGCAGTTTTCCGACCGGCAAAAGCGGTGGCAATAACAGCAGCAGTAACAGTTCGTGTTTGCCCACGGCTCTTCTTGGGCGTGTGCACCAGCAGTGGCAACAACAACAAAAATAACAGCCACAACAACGTCAGGGAGGACAACTACGATTCAGCGTCGAAGACGATTGTACACAAAGTATAAGACGACGCGGTGGAGGTGGAGAAAAAGGAAATTTTGTCGCCAAGGGATCCCGGGAGTCCCGACCGACAAACACTATAACAACAATAAAAACATGGTGTTTGGACGATGTCCCTGCTTCAAGGGCGAAAGCGAGGATGTACAATGCCTCGATTATTCGCATTGTACCTTGGACGAGGTGCCGAATGAGGTATGTGTTTATACTAATATTGTACCTTTACACAATGGGCACATGGTTGGCAGTAGTTCACTTCATAGTTAAAACTGAGTATGCTTTGAAAATCAGTTATAGCGATAGTAGTTACTGAGTTAGAAAGCGGTGGAAGGCTTGTTTCAATCCAAAAACGAAAACGTATGAACAACAACCGTAAAAAATAAAGCAGCGATCAAACCTTACGCTCCTTCTATATTGACAAGAGGCCACTTTAGGCTAACTTTAAGCCTATTCCTCCTTTAAGTTTGTTTACGTCTATGTTGAATGATAGAAGGGAAGCTGAGACGTCTTGTGCAAATAGTGCCATTGCCACAAGAGTGAACAAGAGGGTCTTTTTTTGTAAATTTCTGCAAGATAGCTTGATGCTACTGGCAACGAACGCTACCTACAATTCGGCGAATCAAATTTTCTATAAGCTAGCTATCAGCGTTTTTTACCTTGAGGTTGGGCTCTGAAGATAGCTGAATTTTATAGTCCGAAAAAACAATATTATAGATATGCATATTTCAGGCCTGTTCAAGTACGATGGAGGCGAATATATATACATAGGCATGGAAGGCTAAAGGATAGAGAAGAAATGTTGACGTTTCGACGCTGGTCGGGCCAAAAGGAGCCAGACGACGGCGATGACAGCTGACAACAGCCTCTTATCACAGCAACTAGCTGGCAGCTTCTTTTTACTAAGGACTAGCACATAGGTGTAGTAGATAATTAGTTGCTGCTAGTAGATTATCTATGATTTGTCAAGTATTATACAAAAATTAGTAAAAAAAAACTTGACATATGGGTTATCCGCATATTCAGTCGTACACAAAAAAAATGATCACACTTGAGTAGGTTGTGCAACATGCTCAAATGGTACGATTGATTTTAATTATGGATCTATAATAAATATCCATTTTCATTTCATAAATGGTGAGTTTCCTTTTGTTTGCCATCGACGCTCCTTCATAACTACCAAAATTAACAAAAAAAAACGAGTTCAATGACTGATGTTACCGTTTATTATCTAGCTTGAATAATTCAGTTTCAATCGTAGAGGAACAAAAAATTGTTCTCGGCAAAGTATTTTTTCATTACACTGCTCGTCCTGCAACCTTTCTATATTAAGCGTATTCAACTACCATCCATTTACTGTTTCTCAAAATCTGCCATTATTTCTATCGTCAAGAGCAGAAGAACTTAACATATCGTATATTTATAGATATGTCTAGGCACTCGAACTGTTTGCGATTGTACGACCATTGTGCGAAACATATTTTCTCATATCATTTACCGAGATAGGAAAAAGCGGAATCCCTGTTAACAAGAGTTGTGGGCTAATACTAGTATAAACCGCAATGCACTGTACAACGACGGTCACGGTGTGCCAAGTCAACAGTGCTTCCGATACAATTTTCACTGGTGAAACCTCACACGAGCCAAGCATAGTCATACGCTTTCACCCGATAGTTTTAATAGATTCATACGCCACAAATTCATAGAAATTTCTATTTTAGCTCGTATTGTTATTGCGAGTTTAAACGTGTATTGTGACTGTGATTGTATCAGAAATCATCACGCACGCTCCCCCAAGATAGACTTGAGCTGGCGGGGGGCTGAGTTGATACGTGTTGTCCTTCCACTGGTGATACCATTCTGTATCATATGACAACTTCTATAAACATAAGTAAATATATTATTGTACTGTAATTATACATGTTCATATTAACTACTGACTCCTAGATAAAAAGCAGACGCAGTAATATGAATATTTCCATAAAATGGAGATGTGACGTCACATATTTTCAAGACTTCTTAACAGATATGATACAAGGATGCACATATTAGACAGTAGGTAAAGTCAAATACCAAACAACTTGAATCTTTGTTAGCTAGCTGCAGGCAATAATAGTACAATTGACCGATTTCGTGAATGCTTTCGTCCTACAGACCCTATTATGTAGATGCTGTGGCAAACAAGCGTTTTTTTTATCTTGCTGAAGTTAAGGTCTTTATTATTTTGCGTAGCCCAAAAATTAACAAAATATTGGATCTCGGCTGTTCGTGCTAATTTGAATAAATTGCCGTCTTTAAGGGTGCACGAATAACAATATTCACATTGATAAAACGCGCATAGCGAGGTGGCTACGAATTTACATTATGGGCCTTATACATAGTAAAAACAGCATTCGAGATGTCATTCAGGGAACAACTGAATACAAAGCTCTTTAGCCGACATGGCAACGTGAAGCAACGTTAAGAAGATTATTAGTTGCTACTAGCTTTTGTCCGCCGGGAACTGTCGATGTTGAAAAAATTGTCCATATTACATTAGAACCCCTTTTCTTATAACGAATGCGGTAAACTGCAACATCATAACGGGACAGTAAGTATAACGGCATGAAGAACTCTACAAGTTCAGCTGACGACATCCCGAGGACAAAGGTATTGGGTACACTGATGAGCATTAAATTCAACCTAACATGTGATGCTGCTAACTTGTATTTAGTTGTAGTTTTCTACCATTGCAAAATCACGTATTCACCTTTACAAAACACCACACTGCGACCCGATGGCTCTGTCTTTTCGCTCGATTTGTACCAAAGGCCCTTGGTCTTGCGTTCAGAAGTTTCGCCGTGCATGTAGCCACGATCAGGAATACTCACTCAATTTTGTTCAGATTGTCATTAATTAGTTTAGCATCAGAATGATAACCCTTCCTGAGTTTCTTTGATGCACACAAGTAGGTGCTCTAAATAAATTTATAGCAAAGAAAAACCTAAAAACCCAATCTTCTCAACAAATCATGTACAAGTATTCTTCTCAATAAAATGATTACATCACCCCAACTTCGAATATTTGGTGTGAAACTTAACCTCCCGCGTTCCAATATTTAGCTGCCTGTAAGCTTGGACTAATTTAACTGACCTCGATATAATATAGATTAGTATTTTATGATAGGCGACAGTAATCAGCAATTGCACATTTCTATTCGACTAGCACAGAGGTAAAAACATAGGACGAACCTTTTATAAATAAAAAAAATGACCGAATTGTTTATACACACATTTCATTATTTGTTGTAACGACTACCGAATAAGATAGGGAATTATCATTTGGCAGAAGTAACTTCAAGCGAGTTTCAGCTTTCAACAAGTTTGCAGATACAGGCATTATATGTAGGCGTGTTTATAGAACGCTCCATTGCTGCGAGCTTGCTTGGCGAATATATGAACGTAAGAAGCAATCAAACTAGGTTGCTTTTATGACACAAGCCCCGATCCATGGTGCCACGAAAGCCGTATGTAAGAATAAATAAAAATATTTATTTATGTTAGCATTATGTGTCGTGGAAGATTATATCTGCTTGTTAAGGGGTTCATAAATTGCACGTTGTAGTAATAATATTAATTGTTAAAATTTTTTTTGAGCACTCAATGGGTATCGGTCGCGGAAAAGGGCTGATAAAAGATTAAGCGGAAATTTTCATACAATCAGAACAAGCGTATTGCTATTCAATTTTTTGACCGCCAAGTTTCAGATCCAAAAATTTTTTCGATCAGAGGATTTTTGTGGCATAGTTGCGGACTGTGGTCCGAAGATGCTGAACGGAAGTTTTTGACAGAAATCGAGGGCGTTGGCCTCAAAAGCGAAATCTCTATCTGCTTTGTAATTAATTCATATATTAATGCTCGTTGGCGCAGAGGACGAAGCAGCCGATATTACTGCCCAGGATCTGATTTCGCAAAATTTAAAAAACCTAGCAGGCTTCTAACATACGGTTCATTTTGGGATCATGTGTACTTTACGGTGTTTAAGCCGAGCTAATCATAATTCCAGGGTTTGGCTAGACCCTTGACCCTAAATGTTTTAGTTAATATTGACCTTAGTAAAATAAAAAACAAACTAAAAGCAGGCATAATAAGTTTTTGACATTATTTGATGGTAAATCGTAGATTGTCCTTCTTTCGAAAATCTAATATTCTCGGAGTAACTGGTTTCCAGCCCGCGGGGAATTTGCATTCCTGAGCGAAAGGCACAACCTGTTGTGATGGTGTATGATCAAAGTACTAACTTGTTTAAGTCAATAGTTACAAATAAAGATTACTAAGAATGGCAAGGCCGTATGCTGAGTATAGAAATTTCATGTAAGCTCCGCATCCGCAATACGATACGTTGTTCCGTTGTTATTCTAAAACTCGCTCACGACTGCTTCTCAACAATAGTCTAAAAAACAACGGAACAATTTCGAATACTCTCTGGCTATAGTACTATCGATAAAGCTAGTTTCGACTCGGTAATATTAGCGCCATCGAACACAAGTGCCAGACTATTCGGGTTTTAAAATATTTGCTGATTTCATAGCAATGCACGCGTCATGTTAGCTCATAAAGAATATATGAATTATAATTAGAGTTAATAATACATAATAAATTAATTAATAAATACAGTTTTTATAAAGCGAACAACGAAAGCTCATTCGAACTAGGGCTTATTGAAATTATCAGTGCACGCATATGTATCACTGCAGCAACATACATCGTATTCAAGTCATTCTTGCACGATCCTTTATAATTTCAGAACATCAACAGAAAACTGTATTCATAGAATATATGCTTATTTATTGATAACATGAGCTGTTATGTTAGATTTGAGAAACGTGTGGGAGTGGCTGAGAAACAGTGATTCTAAGTGAACATTAGTCCACCGAGGACTCATTTTGCAAAACTGAGTAATAGCAATAATAACAGTAACAGTAACTAACTGTTGTTCTAAAGTAATAATAACAATATCTGTCAGTCCACATGTTTTTCTCTGAACTTTTAGATAGTTGGAATCTTTTCAGGTTTATTTATAGTATTTTAAGAGAAGCAATGCTGCCAGGAAAAAGAAAAATTCTGCCAACTGTTATTTAACATGGTTATAAAATAGGTTTTGGTAGGTCCGGCATGTTATTCTCGCCAACCAGTGATGCGAATTCCTGCGTACGGTTATAGTTCTAAATAAACGCCGTGCGTGGCAAAATATAATGTTTCAAAACGCCGAAGTGTGCCTTCTATATATTTATAAATATCAAAACAAGCTTTATATTTCTTTTTGTTGCTGGTACAAAACGAATATCGAAAAGATTAAAGTTTTATCTAACAGAATTTATTTAACAGAACTATTGCATTATATTTCTATTTCAAGCCTGTAAACCACATAGTATTTAATGACAAGGAACTACTATGAAACCCTCATAGATGACTATAGTATGAAAGCTGACTTACGTTAGCCACAAGGTTTTTCTAAACTTTGCTGCTGTGTGTTAAGGCAATGCTCAAGTGACTCAAGTTTGACTATGATTTCGGCTGATTTCGCCCGATTTAAAAGACAATCGTTTTAAGATATACAGCAGTAACTCTCTGCAACATCGCAAGTGATCGAATTAAGGCAAGGTCATTTTACAGGCAAAATGAAAAGTGCTCTCCTGTTGCTGTTTTTACCAGTGAATTTCATTATAGCAATGCTTGTTGGTATAGCTAACTTTCAGTCTCTAAAAGTAAAGCTAAATAATAACAATGAAACTGCCGCTACCTTTTCTATGACGTTCGAGGTGAATGGTAAACGGAGCGCATCTGTAATGAATTACAGGGAAAGAAGATAGACATGATCGAACAGATTGAAAACCATCAACGTTCACAACTAACATTCTCGCATAATAAGATGTTGCACAATTTTCTATTAAATGAAGTTTTTTTTTCCAATTGTACGATTTATAAAACTCATTTTCTATATAGCTCGAACTTTAGACAGTTAAGCATAGCTTAAGACACCACAACATAAACTCTAGCTCTGGAGTCGGCTGCAGAGAGTAAACGGTCTGTGCTTTTGGGGCTATAGCTGAACGGTCTACAAGCTTATAGTAATAAAAAAAAAAAACTGTATGTAGCAATTGGATGATTTTAAAGTTAACGATACGGGCTGAAAGCTATTGTGCAAGCATCTTAGGGCACGATTTTTAGAAAATTGACATCTTCATATACTATAAGCCATTATTTTTCATTGACGAGGCCAGCCAACTTAAGCACCTTCATATTACTATTTTTATGTGCAGTAGATATCTTCAATAGGACTATGGGGTGCCAAGGATTGCACATTTGTGGGCATCGCAATTATTAAGCCGCAATCAAGCATTAAGTAACTTTCAAATTTCAACAGCGAGCTGAGGGTAAATTCGTTTGCTGTGAATATTCGGTGCCCTTTTGAAGGATAGTTGTCTATCGTGTTTTTAGACCTTCCAAGTACTTCATATACTGCACTCTGTGTGTGTGTGTTGTTGTTGTTGTTGTTCTCTATTATTATTTGTGCTCTATAGGAGGTTTTTGTTTAGATAAGCAATCGGACTAGTTAATAAGGATACCTGATTATACGTATTTAACGCTGTTTAAAATTGATTACTACCCAAGAAATCTTCGATGGTTTTTACCAAACACGAACCTCTCTCAATACTGTTGTAGAAGCCTTTGTGGGCCGGAAACACTTGCTTACGTTTCGCGTTTTTTTTTTCTCTATCTTTACAGATATTCAGCTATGAGAGCACACTACAGGAGCTCTGCTTAGACGCTAATCAAATCGGAGAGCTGCCCAGACAGTTGTTCTATTGCCACGCGTTGCGCCGCCTCACGTTTCAAGATAACGACGTACAGCATTTGCCAGCGGCGATTTCGGCACTCACCCTGCTGATACAACTCGATCTCAGCCGAAACAACATCTCAGAGATGCCAGAATCCATACGAGCATGTAAGCATAACATAATTTTAGATAAATACGACACACGTTTTCTATGGCGTTCACTTTTCTTTCTGTTGTTGTAAATAGAATTATCACTATGAATGCATTCAGTAAACGTAAATAAACGCAAACGCCCGCACAAAAGAAACGTTTTCAAATGTCGTGTAGGTATGAACTGGTCTTAAAGTCATTCGAAGTTGACATGGTTACTTAACTCGTAGGTCGTGATCTTCGAGTATTGTTATTAGCTGGACGATCTCATAGTCAAGAGGCGGCAAGAAATCTAGCCCAAACAAGGCGAACTGGTCGGTCTGTTTTCACAGCTTAACTACATATATACAGTACGACTTGTATTAGTACACTGAACGCCTTGACCTATTAGCAATGCGGCATCAAAATGTTCAAGCGCTAGCTCAGCCATCCTAACTACGTACGGGATACGAATGCTCCAGCCGACTGTGCACCAGACGGTCAGCTGGTGACGAACAACTGTAATAATAAAAAATAAATAAATCAATGTGTCAACCTCATATTGTTCACTGGGCAGTAGTTGACGTCGATGCTTTTAACGCACGCGACTAGTCCGGTAGTAAATGGGCCATTTTAAAAAGCGAACGAAACAACCCATGATGGCCGAGCGCTTTTTTCCGGCAGTAGTAGTGTATAAATAGGTAGGCGATGATGTCTCTCACCGCTGATTTTGCTTGCATTACTGCAGGCGATACTTATTTAACATACAGCGGTTTTCGTTGATTGTCACGATCGATATCACAGTAGCAGTGGTTTTACTAAAACCGTAACTGTGACGCTGACGTAAAGTGGACTCCCCGATAAATGGACACACGAGCGAGGGAACGAACGAGGTGGACGGCCAGAAATGACCAGTCTTTAACAACAACAACAACGAAAATAAACGAAAGCGACGATTTGATTTGCTTGCCGAATGTCGTTGGCATGATGCCTGCGCTTTATGAGGCGGGCACTGCTTGCTGCCTAAATACTGCTACGACTCACTGCTCGTCTGGAAGTCAGTCGATCTAGTTATTTTCGCTGTTAGTTGACAGTTTGCTCTCATTTAACTTTGGCACGCACTCTTTCGCCGTCGATCGTTGCTTCAGTCACTCTCTCTTCCACTTTCACTGTTTTCGCCTTTGAGCGAAGTAGTCGTTTTGATAGGGTGAGAATAGTAGGCCGATAAGTATCGCAAACTATCGCAGGCAGGCAGTCAACGATTAGGTAAGTAAGACAGTTTCATGCAGCACTCACTCTTGGCGCATGTGCAGCGCGTTATGCCGCAAGGTACGCAAACATTAACAGACCCTAGATCTGACAGAGATAACGCTGACGCTGCCAACGCAGAATAGGACCAGTAGCGTGAGTAGCTGCAGAAGCAGCCATAGCAAAAAGACACGTATGGTATAGAGGTGGACGCATTGATGTCAGGATAGGCCAATAGACCCTTAGCCTCATGTTACAACATCTGTGCATCCATTTAACTGAACGAACTGTAGCGCCATCTGTTCCAGGCAAAGGGGTAACTGAGAGTGCAGATATTGGTGTTGGCAAAGACAAACCTATATATACATATCGTAGGTACCATGAGTCTCGTAAGCTTGTCATTAGTATCATTTAAAGGTTGCCTATATTTTTTTTTTTTGTTTAGTTAACGTTTTTGACAGTAGTAGATTTACTGAAAATGCTTGTATTGAGATTGAAAATAAAGCGTTTTGAGCATAAATGATTTTTCCGCAAAAGTTATTTTGATTGTGATAAAGGCTTAAGTGTTACTTAGACCAATGAAAAAATATATGCTGATTATAGTCAAGATACGTTATCCAAAGATGGTTCTTGTTCTAAAAATTTCGATGTGAAAGATGCTCCTCGTAGTGGTCTATTATGAAGAAACCTGGTCAAGTTAATGCGACAGTGTAAAAAGGTTGACATGTAATAACCATGATATCGCCAAGTAACTAAACATCCACCATTGGACTGTTCTGTACCATTTGAAGGAAGCTAGAGACAAAAAAAAAGCTAGTTATTGTTACCTGACCGTATTTCCATCTGTGAAACTTTACAAATATGCAAAGAAATGCAACCATTTTCAAAGCGGTTGGTCACGAATGATACGAAGCAGCAAATTAGATATGGCAATAATGTGCGAAAAAGGCCATCGGCAAGCCGGGAAAAGCTCCTCAACCTCCAACAAATTTCGGATTGGAAATAAATTGTAGAATATGAGCTGCCGCTATCTGGCAAAATCATCGATTTAGACCTCTACTGTCTACAACTAACAAGATGACGACAACCCATCTGAAACCGATCGGAGCTAGTAGACAGGACGGGTACCAGGTTTCACCATGACAATGCTCGGTCACACATATAGTAGTTAGATACCCGCCGCATGTTGTTTTAGAATATAAAAAAAAATGCTTGCTTCAGTTTCGGCGAAAAAACTGCCAGTATTTTCTCGACTACCCAATGTATGTATACGGTAAGAAGGCTAAAACTCTGACACTCCTCTCCCTGAAGGGCCTAGATGGTGTAGACATTCAGATGTTAACCAAGACTTGGGCAACTAGCCCTTTTAGCTTAGCAAGTTTTGATTCTGTTCACTGCTTTGCAAAGAAGGACAATAAACTAGTGGAAATATTTCCGTCTATCGAAACATTTCTACGATTATAGGATAGGTAATCGCATGTCGTGCCAAGTGGAGACTACCGTCATTGCCATATGTGGTCAACGACTAGATCTCGTAGTGGCCTATGTTTAGCTAACGAACCCTTTGATGGAGAAATCTATCAGTGGACTGGAAGTGCTGTCTGTTCTATCTCTCTCCTAGTCACTGCTGGCGACTTTAACGCCTCCTCAACCAACTAAACTTCAGCTTCACTACGGCCCTTTAAGACACGTTCACGGACTTTGATTGCTGGGTAGTCGATCCACATCGGTATCGACTTTTATATACGGCCACACAGAGTTCGGTCATCGATATATTCGTAACGATACCTAGTCTACAATACCCCCCCCCTTCCTGCTAGGACATGCGGTAGTTGAACTTTACTTGTAGCCCTGCCCGGAGAGATTATAGTCGAGCTAAGACACCAATTATATCCTTTATTTCCTGTTTTAAGATGATCTGCCGAAAAACGTACGCAGTACAAAGCCAACAATAGCTTTGAATGGCTGGAGACCTGTTTCATCGCCGATGCGGAACTTTAATCACACAAGTGACTAACGCTCCACGCCAGTTCGGTGGCTTATTCGATTAATTCTTCATCGCATCATGTGCGCCGTTGCTTTGATACCGTGCTGAATGGCACTATTTATTAAATGTTTACATACTGGTATACTCCAACCCAGTATAAAGATGTTACCCTGTTAATGATTCCAAAAGGAAAGGGCTATCCAACTGCGCCGTCATATGGCGGCAAATAAGGGAGAAAAGTGTTTGTTCTAAGTTCTTCTCCGACTTGCTGGCTCATCGTTTGAACAGGACTCAGGAAGCGTACGGCATGTCCTAACGGAGCAACATACGTTTCGGAAGCACGCTTCACAGAGACGGCGTGCAGGATCCTGTTGGCCGACGTGAAGGGAGCAGTAGCCACGTTGCGCAGTCCGTCATATGTGATGTTCGACGACTTTGAGATAGCCGTTAAGTAGGCGCTCGGGGACAAAGGTATGCTCACGCCGGCCGAGGTGTGTCTCGCTATTAATCTGCTCAACCTTTCCCTATGACTTTATAGAAGGATAGAATAACCATCGATGACAAACTGGCCGAACTCGCGCTCTTTACACACCGAACCGGCCTGGCTCATAAGCCCAGTTTCATACGGCATTTACATATTTGGAACTAACCGTAAACCTGACCGAGACGGAGGTGATGAAATTTTAAGAGGGATGCAGAACGGCGGCTACTAGCTTTTACTACTAGCGGCTACTAGAAGTTAGATCACTTCTTGTGTATACAAATATGCTTCCGTACTTAAATTTACGTTTCTCCACGAGCGGCAAAAGTTTCACTGCGCACACTACCAAAAGATGCAGGAAAACGGTGTTAGACACATGAGTAATCATATCGCCTCGTCGCTTGTCCTTCGGCACCGTTCTCAGCTCGTGCGATCTTAAGGTAGCATCGATCATAACGTATGGCAGACACTCGTTTGTGAAGATCTATCCGTGGAGACCCTCGAAAAATTAAACCGCGCCAGGGCCTGCTTTTTAAAAAAGCATTAAGACTACACGTAACCGTCTCACGCACCTGCTGGCCTAAGTCACCACTGCTGTTCGAGGACCTACACCATCGCTTGGAGCTTCCAGCAACGGGAGCCTTCAAAACGAACTTCAGGAACTGAGAGCAGAAATTCGCGAAAATGATGAAGATTGCTTCGCCGTGGAAATTATGAGTATCAACAAGTACATAGGAACGAATCGGCTAAACAGACGTGTCGCTACACGCTTTGCCGTGTGTGTGTGCCGTCATAGACTCTCCAGGAAACCAGATTTTTGCGAGCCTGAAGATACATGTAGATCTACTAGATCCATCTAAAATAGATATCATTGCTCGTTGGCCCTCTGTGCAATCTCTAGGATATGTAGCAAATATCTCAAATTGGTTTTTTGAACTCAACCAGACTTTTGTAACCCAAATGATGGAAACTGTTTTAAATAGTTTGATACACCTTCTCTAATAGTGTATAATTGTATTGCTTACCTGTATGTATGAAGACTTCAACTACGAGCGAAGTGAATTAAATATAATTTTAAAAAAATGCATAGATATATATATATAATGTATAGCGCTGGTAGGCCGGGGGTCCGGTATTGCTAATTGACACAAGGGGACGCATCAAATTGACACATTTAGCTAACGTTAATCGGCTGTTGGTCCATCCGTGTGGTTTCACTCGAGCTTCACTTTCCTTGCGAGATTCGTGAACCTTTAGCGAACGTTGCCGCTAGGTAGGCGATAGGCACCCGCTGCCTATCGAATGCTTGTATGTGCGTGTACAAATATTATAGACAATCGGCCTCTTTGACGGTTTAAGTTGTGAACGTCTCAAAATTCCCTATATTTGTGATTTGGCGGTAACCGCTGACCGGTCGACTGGTCTACTCAAGAAGGTTGAGTGGTGTGGCTGAGTTAGCTGGTAACGAAAATAGAAGAAATGGGAACTCGGGTTGGAGCAGAATGGACCAAACAGGCGAAAAGTCAAACAACCTTAACAAAATTTCCTCAGAGGCGCACGATCAAAAATTCCGACCGCCATCTCTTGGGGTGTAGCCGTAGCCATCCCTAGCATTAGTTTTGACAACTGACACTAACATTGTCGTATAGAGGAGCCGGAACCGGTTGAACTTGTCAGGTTCGTTCGCCTCTACTCTTGCTTTTGTTACTGTTCTTTGAAACGTTGGTCGCAAAGCAGAGGTCTGGGTTTTTTTTTGCTGCTTCTGGAGCCGGCGGGCGGGCAAGAACTCAGGTGGATTGTTGCAGGTGTTGGCGAACGGGAACAGTAGGAGAGAAAACCAGTTAGGGGTAGTCTCGGACTTTGGACCATTAGGCTAGGGAGCTGCCGGTGCGAAGCGCTGGACACACGGCGTAGGTTTGCAGCGGCAATACCAAGTTTTTCAAAACGGCATGCACTCTACATGATTTGTGCCGCGGCACGGGGTAAAAGCAAAGCAGGAAGCTATCGGCTTAACGCCCGTTTGTCCAGTCTGCCAGGTAACTCCCGGTAGCAGCAGTGAACACAGGACGCCAATGCTGCTCCCGTTGATGCTACCGCCGAACCGTCGTCGCCATCGCAAACTTAATTTTAATCCGCCGACTGCATTGCTAACAGTCAGAGTTTCTGTTCTTTGCTCGGCAGCGGAAAACAAACAAGGGGAACAGGGGGTAAAGCGTCGTGCAAGACCGTGGTGGACAACCCCTTTCGTTGGTGTATGGCTGCCATATGATGGCAGCGACGAAAGAAGAATTCGAACACGATACCGGGTCGACTGATGTTAAGGCGATGGAGCGAAACCGCCGTGCAACCGAACCGGTAAAGGCTAATGCTTGAATGGAACTGACAGTAACCACACTGTTACGTACTAAGATGAAAGAAGTCTGTTCCTTTTTTTTCTTTCTACATTACTTCCACATCATTCCCTTTACTCTTTGAACCTTACCTGTTCTCTTTTCTTTATTCCACATTCTTTCGTTTTTTTTTCTCATTTAACTTGTTCGTCTGAATAGGATCATTCCGCAGGCCGTCAGGATTTAAGAACTACAAGAAGGTCTCCTGGACGATATCGCCTCTATCACCGCTGTGGAAGGTGGGCATAACTGGAGTGGGAGAGACAGTAAGGTCATAAATTGCTAGCGAGATACTCGTCGTCTTGAGGAGGGCCAAGTACCGCTTAACGTCCTTTTTGGATGACTGCAGCAGGACGAACCTGCCTCTGCTCTGCTGTTTCTCACAATTCATATTGTTAGTCAGTCTTCACCGCCACGATGTTTTGGGACGCAGGCTCTCGTCGACGTTGCTGCCTTCGCTTCAGTGAAGCTGGAGGAGCTTTCCAAGAGCCTCAATGTACCTGCTGGCAGAAGACAGGATCTAGAATCTGAAGGGGAGAAGGAGGACTTACATGGCAAAGCGAGGCTTTCTTTAGCCTAGATTCCATACGCCTAAAGTCTGTAGCGCGTTGGCTAGGGGACTATCTAAATATTATCGCGCAAAGTCGGTCAGATTGTACGGCATATGTCCGACATCAGGGAGTGATGCAGGTGGCTGGTTAGCAGTCGTAGCGGCAGTGAGTCTAACAAGAGTCAGTACACTCTACATAGATGTGACACATTAAAAATGCGTAAAAGGTGTTAGACAAGTAACGCTGCTTGTGGCTCAGGTTTTGCCGATACCCTCGGCCGTTTCAGGCAGTTGTTACTGTTAGTGCCACAAGAAGTGTCTGTCTCAATGCACAACATTATGGCAGCTGCAGGTACGTGCACGCACGATGATTGTCAGCCAGGGGCCACCAAGCCGGCCACAAGTGATCTATGTTCCGGGATTTCATTCAGCCAGTGCAGGAAGAGGAGCGTACGGACAGCCGGTTAAGCTGACTCCTGGCCGATCAGTCAGAGACGTCAGCGAAAGTAACATAACTTATCAACAAATCGGAATAACTCCATCACATGTTATCCATTTACGATAGCGAGATTGGCTCATATGAACAGAGAAGAGCGTTTGACTTGTTAACAAATTCATCTGACATGCAGCAGCATCTCAAATTCATAAGTAAATTGATTTTACTCTATCAAATAGCTAGGTACGTGGCATATATTATTTGGATATAAAGAAGCTGTTTCTGTCCCGCTATTGGTTTGGACATCGGTTGCTTCACTCGTACTTCGCTAGTACGAGGCCAACTAGCCTGCAGCTGCTAATCCGAACAAGGCATGCTGTTCACATTAACCGTGTGAATAGAACCTCATCAATGTTAAGCGTGGATTTGCAAATGATGAAACGCCTCTATAAAGTTGGTCAGCTGAAGTTGTTTCTGCTAAAAATGAGAGATTTTTCTATTATGGTGCGTGCAACTGTGTTGACACGCGCTAAACAAGATGTAGGATTTATATATTTAAATGCATACAACCGAAATGCGAAACGGAAACTTTTAGACTGTCTTTTACGTAGTTTCGAAAACGTTCAAAGTTAACACAACTATTCCGCATCATCCCCGTCAACCGGAAATTGCAACAGACAACCTTAAAATCTTTTTGGTTCAGGCTTCAACACGTTCTATGTTAGACGTTTTTCTCCATTTTGGGATAATTATTTAAAAACAAAAAAGGGGCTCATAGGTATTGATTTTTGTGATCTAGGTTATATCAGAAACGAATTCTGAGTAGCTGAGAATATATATATTCAGACAAAGTCCAGTAAGGTAGTAATGATTATTTGTTTTGTTAATATCTGTTCGGGTTTTCTTTTATCTTGCCACAGAATTGCTCTATAGAAGCCTATGCTAATGACAACAACACTGGAAGATTTGTCAGTGTCTTACACGCTGCCAAAGCGTATATTTTACCGATCCTTCAAGAGTCGTTTCATATGAATTCCCAAAAGCAACTAGAAGTTTCAATTTTTCGTACCTGCGGGTTCCCGCAATGAACGTCATTTAGAACGGTCGAGGCATTTTCACCCTCCGTATGTTATAATCGCCTAAATCGCGCTTGAAAAATTTCAGTCAAGCCTAAATGAAGTTTATACTGCTACTGAATATGTGTATGTGTGTGTGTTTTTCGCTTTGAGAACATACATATGGTTGTAAAGTCGTCAATTTATAGCGTCACAGACTTCTATGATTCTCTGTTTTGTAACCCCGAGTCACTGTAGTCGTGTTGCGTTTTATTTGCTATACATCTACAGGCAAGCTTCTGACCTCGGTTGATGCATCAGTAAACCCAATCTCAAAGCTGCCGGAAAGCTTTACACAGCTCGTCAATCTTGAGGAGCTCTATTTGAATGACACCCTGCTCGAGTTTCTCCCAGCAAATCTCGGATGGCTAGCCAAGTTGCGAATCCTAGAATTACGGGAGAATCATCTTAAGACGCTGCCAAAGTCCATGGCACGTCTTACGCAACTCGTCCGTCTAGACGTCGGTCAGAATGATTTCGTCGACATGGTAAGCCAATCTCGACGTCTGTAACATGTTTAGTGGTAAAAAAAAATCATGTTCAAAAGAAAATACACCCAAGGTTAATATTTAGTAAGTGTATAGTTATTTGAGCGTCTGAAACGACAAGTATTTTGCAGTATCTGAAGCTCTATCTAGCGCCTTAGTGCTAAATTTGAATGCCGGTTTCGTTCTGTATCAACAGTGATTACCGGAGATTTATCATACGTTGTAGATAGCATGAACGACCCGGATGTCTTCGACTTGGTCCACAGCGTTTTTTTGTGTTCGTCATATCACCCTGATTGATAAAGCCGTGACACGTACATTATGTAAGCTTCTCTCTCAATTATTTCTTCACAGTCGACGGTGTTAGTCTATGGGCGTTTGACTAACGAGACAGTAGCGTAGTTCCCTCATCATCATCCCTATTATACATATTTCGCTGATTTTTTAAATGATTTATTGCTTTCTAGTATCTTAAACAGAGCCATTTTGAAGCTAAGAAACGATTGTAGCCGTGAGACGCAGATCCTTGTAATTGATAGAGCTTTACTATATATCGGTTTTGCTAAACGTAGTTTTCTGTGACTCCGTTATTTCCAAGAGTGTGGAAACAATTTGTTTGTAATATTCCTGAACTAAATTTGCCAAGCCGCTATTCAGTTGACGGAAGGAGTTCTCATGAGAGACCACCACGTGAGAATTTTGTAACCATTGTGATTGTCTATAAATGACTGACTATGAAAGCAAGTGAACGTTGTTGAACTTCTAAATTGTCCATCTGCGATTACAGTTCTGTAAAATAAAAAGCTCCTACAGATTGGAATATCTCGATCTTTTCTTCAAATAATTTTCAAGGGGGCTTGATTTTAAGTAGTTTCAATTGTTTAGATACACCCCGAGGGGCATGGGAGAGAAAATAACTACTCGAATATGCTTCTAAGGTGTGAAGGAAATGATTTGAATCGCCGTTACCATTAACTTTTTTACAATGACGAAATTACGAAGTCTTGTTACATCGTTCATTTTACGCAATATCTACTATACGTGTCGTCTCTGCGGCCAAAGCTATCTAGAAGTAATTAGCAAACCCGAATATAGCCAAATTGCAGCTTCTATATAATGTATCCTATAACGAGATTTACTGATCACAGATTTTTATCGTCGCAATGTACCATGCACATCCCGTAAGTGTTTTAGTTTGGTTATATAAAGTAGTTGTGGCAGATACAATACAGATCCTGGCAAGTAGAAACGAATCGAACGTCCTATTCAGGTAAGCGTGACGAAACCGCGCCGTCTCGAACATGTCATTTTTAACATGGTCAGGAAGTGTTTTTTGTTCGAATGAATCTGACACTGGAATGATATAAGCAAATCGCAGGTTATAATCATGACCAGGTCTGCATTTGTCTGCACTATTCCGCTATGGCAATTATATTAAATTCGCATATTGAATAAGCTTTTTCTCAAGCTCAACTATAAACGTTAGTCTAAAGGACGATACATCAAATCAAAAACAACATTGTCTGACTACGGTTCTGTACTAAGCGCTGATGATGACGATCGTAATAGCTGGACTCTCGTGAGGGCATGGTTTTCGTCACGTCTACACCCAATTTGAGTAAATGAACTTCAAGATCACGTCAAGCGAGCTCCCGCCTCTTCGGCTCTGTCGTAAGGCAAATCGAACCATGAGCTTTGCCCACTCGTTCAAATGATTATCTAAATAGCACTTAGACGCCTATTTTCTCGCTGTCACTGAAATCTAACGTAAATCGCACGTACCTTCTACCATCTGTATTGGTTAGCGAGTTGTCTTTGTTTTCGTGAGGCGCAATTAACGAAAGGTATTGCTCACATTCATGCTGCACCCAAATCGTTCATTTTGTTTTTCGGAATGGAAGCAGCATTCGGCTTGCTGGTGAGAGTACAACACCCGTCTCACTGTCCTGTTAGGGATTCCAGTAAGCTGATAAAGGACTACCAGCGTCCATAGTCATCGCATATATACATACATAATAAAGCTGTAAATAAGGAGCATGCTAGTGTCATTGATCGATGACATTGATCAACGATAAGAAGTGAAAATGACAAACATAATCGTCGGGAGAAATATATTTCGGGTAATATTTTCAAAATAAGCTCCACGGGCAAATATGTGTCATACGTTGCACCCTTCTGGCTGCTACTTGGTAAAGGATTTTTCGTTGAAAAGTTTAGCTATACAAGACGACATTGAAATCAAAGTTAGACATCTGTTCTGTGCATTTTAATTGTATCTCTAAGTCGATGTTCGATAGAATTTTATCGACGTCAGCTGGGCCACCAAGGAAGGACTAAGACATCAATTTCTTTCGACAATTCTCGGCGTATCCACGAGAAAGCTACGCAAAAGCAAATGCTATGGAAAGAAAAGTCTGAATGAGGCCGTTCTTGCGTTATATGATGTGTAGCGTTTCGACTGCGTCTGCAAGGCTGACCAACTTGTTCCATTCGAATTTCCCTATTTGTTTGTTGGCACACCTTGCTCAATTCGGCAATCCCTTATATGGGTAAAATAGTTACGACTTGCGTTCTACGTACGAGCGCCGTATTACTTTCCACTACCACATGAACGTCGCGCGCAAAAAAGGACGCCGCTCAGCAGTGTTGCTCCAATGCTATCTTGGTTTCTCCTAGTCAGTTCAAAACCAGGGAATGAGGGAGATTTGCCAGTCCTCCGCCTGCATTTGCTAAGGCCCGAAGGCAGACATTAAAATGTGCAAGCGACCGCGCGAAGGTTTGACAACTAGGATGCTTATGAGTAAGGCGATGTAGCGATGAAAGGGTATGTCAGGAAAAGTCGCGAGGGGGTGATGGGAAAGAGGTATAGGAGTCTTGCTAAAACGATATTAGAAAAACGCTGCCTCAGTGGTAGCCTCGCAACACGATTTTGCTGAAATGGGTTGTTTAACTGGCGACATGAGCCAGCAGCAGTTAGACGAAGCCTGGGTCCAACAGGCAAATAAGAGGGGCTGTCTCTTTCATGTGTCCCTGCCCAATCTTCGAATGGCAGCTGGCAAAAGAATTGGCTTTGGTGCCTGACCGACCGCCCGCACGCCCCTCCTCGCCGTTTTGATTAGATTTTGGTTGGGGTCAGATGGCGCAGTCGGCTGCGGTATCCAGCAGAGTGAACCCTGTTGTCAAACTAACGGATGAACTAACGCCTTTCCCAGCTGGAATTCAGGTAGACGGTGGGAGAGAAGAAAAGAAACGGGAGTGAGAGAGCTTCTGGCGAGTTCCCATTATCAGGCCTTATCGTCAGCAGCGCCGTCGACGCTCGGACGCCTACCGTTACGCTTCGACTGCACTTCCGCCTTTGTCCACCCTCAGTTTAGTGTGTATGCTAACCGATAAATAGTCCCATGAGCTTCTCAATGGTTAATATTAAATCTTAATACTCTGAACGAGCAGTCTGAACAACTGAGGCAACATTTTATTAGAGTTACTACAGCCTTCTCTAATCAACGTGCCGTTTATGCGGGCGGTCAATGTCATGTTGCAAAGACAGATACATTTTTAGTTTGAAACGGGTTGAGTGTTATAGCTCATTTGATGAGTGGTTTATGTTTACTACTAACGGTTACTCTGGTTTTAAAGGTTTACGTATCTAAACATTATCACAGTGTCTCCTATGTTTAATTATAAAATAGTATTTTTTAAAAATCGGTAATTTTAATCGGACTAGCATACAAGAAGTGTCGATACCTTCAATAGGAAAAATGCCTGTTTGAGCTGGGGAAGTGTCAAATAGACTGAAATGAACAGAAACATCTGTTTTGTCACTCCTTCTTGTTCCACCAAATTACTACCACTATGTTGTGAAGTTTAATTCCTTTCCATGTTGACGGAATCTGTTATTTTGTTATGGTGGAAATTTGTGCTAGGGTTAGCGTTTGGCAGCTTTAATGTCAGCTACTTGAGAAGCCTATAATAACATTAATTCATTTTCTTGAAAACCTATAGTGTTTGTGATTAATAAACAGTCTAAACAGTTTGCTATATAAATATTAAAATAAAACGTCATATCTGTAGAATACACAAAGGCAGCAATCGTAAACCAATAGATCTGACTGGCAACATTATAGCAACCGTGTGATCAGTTAATTTTATGAGAAAACCAGATAGTTCAAACCAATTCAGATGACTTTCTTAGTTCAGACCGCAATCTGATATATAATATAGTGTCATCTTTCTAACAGGTCTACGATCAGTTGCTTTCCGAACGTCCGCTCGGTATTTTCACACTGCTCTCGCCTGAAAAAACTAGCAGAGATTTGTCTTACTGCACGTTATCGCTTTGTGTTATCATTATGTGCGTACAATATCATCGAGCGCTATGATCATACAGGTAGCATTGTTCCGCCTACTACAGTAAAGAGCGAACGGACTTGGCACCATCCACCTCAGCTAAATTGTCTCGTCAAAAAAACCCTTACATCAATTCTATTTCGTGAAAACACCGGGACGGGAGACAATTCGGCCTGAAGTAGAACAATAATTGATCAGTTAAATATCAAAAACAATTCGGGGCCGCGACTTTTGCTAATCCAATGGAAGCCGCATGGCGTCCTGATAATCGATACAAGTCCTAAGGGCCAGCTCCTGGCACATCCACGTGTTTCGCAACTTGGTCGTTGAATCCCTGTTGCAATTTAGACGAACGGGTTCGCTAGAGTATCCTATACAATTTCTAGTTCATTAGGGGATATTTGGACAATTGCATAATAACTGGGTAGGCCGTTACTATAACAGCTGTAACGGCGTATTAGATACAACGTAAACAAATCATCGAAAAACAAAAGGCTTGGTAAGTCGGAAGAAATAGATAGTTCTAGTTGCAGTTACTAATCATTCACATGGAACTGGAACGTTCAATATATTTTGTGTGTGGCGGAACCCCATGGCAAATCCTAGTTCCGGAAGCACCCTACTGTTCTGTTTGCGCTTTCGAGCTATCGTTAGCTATGAACACGGGGATAGTCTTATAAAGTCATTAAGTTATCCGTTGATCGGAAGAGCGTGAGCTTCTGTATAGGCAACTGCCAGGTCTTGAACACAACTAAAATACGCTTCTTTGACTTCTTGTTAGTTGTGAGAGTAACAGAAGTGCTCCAGCTAAAATTGATTGAATTTTTTTGCCTTTTATTGATTAAATGGTCTAGTTACATGATATTTAATTGCTTAGAACATCCACTAACCAACCGTATTGCTCCTCCTCTTCGTCATTGCCTGGTACATTCAAGCGGCTTTAAAAACGTTTGTCGCTACATTGCAGAAGTACATGCACATATTTTCCTCAATAATATTCCAAATATATTATTACACGATACAGAGAACAGACAAGATATTCTGTAATAACATTTCTTATAAATATACAGTTCATTTACCGAGCAGGACCTGAGTTAGTCATTCACACGTATCTTCTGTCCATGTGCATCGCAAACTTAACACTCTACATTGCTGCTATTACCGTCAACAGCCCGAGGTGATCGGATCGCTGGCATCGTTGATGGAACTCTGGTGCGACAACAACCGTCTGTCGTATTTGCCTTCATTTATCGGCCACCTTCAGGCACTTCGATACCTCGATGCTTCATCTAACAGATTATCATGCATAGAGGTTTGTTACTTACCGATATTATATGACTACGCACGTTTGGTAATATCGCAGATCTCGCTTCACTTCTCTTCATGCGTACGACACTACTAATAAAAGTTTTCGATGTCTTTCAGGACGAGGCCTTCAGGAACCTTTCACAGCTGGCGGATTTAACGATATCGTCAAATCGGTTGACACGGCTACCAGACACCCTAGGGAAGCTGACCCATTTGACAACATTACGCGCCGATGATAACCAGCTTATGGGACTCCCGGACTCGCTTGGTTTTTGCTCACAACTCGAAGAGCTAATAGTCAATGGAAACCACATCGAATACTTGCCAGGTAGAAGATAGAGGAACAGAATTTCTAGTTACTTCTGCGAGATATCGTATTACTTTACATTAGCTTGACAGCTATGGTAAATTTGTCATTCAACTTACTTTCACTCCGACTAGCAACTTCGTCTAACAGTAGCTTCAGCTTTATATTCAACAAAGCTTGAATCATTGTAGGTATCCCCTGTTTATGAAAAGAAGACCTCACCTGGGTAAGCGATAATCTAATGGGGACAATTTTGCAGCAACAATCGGATGTCTTCGGCAGCTGTCACTTCTAATGGCGGATTCCAATTGGCTAGATGAGCTTCCTTCGGAGATCGGTTCCTGTTCAGCGCTCAAAGTTCTTTCTGCACGAGACAACCGGCTTGTGGATTTGCCAGAAGAGCTGGGTCACCTTACCAACCTCAAGGTTCTCAGCCTTTCAGCTAACAGATTGAGGTACGGTTAGTATTATGACATACTATTTGATTATCCACTGTTGAATAGGTCTACGCATGCAAATTTATGCAATTTAATAAAAACGAATTTTATGGAAGACAAAACACAACTAGTGGCAAAAACACACAGAGCCTATTTACGAAAATTAAACCTATGAGACTACCCTCGTCCCGTTCAGCTACGAGTACGTATGATAGTAATCTCTGTGTTCATCGGCACAAAGTCGGTCCTTTTCAAAGGAGCGCCTGCAAACTTTTACAGCGGTCATTTAATTAATTACCAACAGCAACGATATATTATAGACATACTGTAATTATTATAGATATATATATATATAATAATTAATAATATATATATATATATATATATATATATATATATATATATATATTTGGAACAATGCACATAGATGGTTTCCTTTCTTTTAAACGTACTAGCGAAGCGGATATAAACTAACAGGGCGTTTTGTCATCCCGTCGTTCCTCTACAGTCACTTTAATTACTACACAAAACGTTTTTTGCGAAGGATTCAACCCTCAACGCAACCTCTTGTATGGATACTTATATATTCATACAACTAAATATCAAATCATCATCTAATGTGTTACGTAAAGCCAGAGGGCACGTCCGTTCTGAGGACCATTAAGTCGCCGTGGCGTGACTGGATATGCTGCCGACGACACACACTATGTCCAAGATATTCAATCAGGAAAAAGTCTTAATTTAGCTTTACCACAGTTGCGACATATGAGGCTACCATATATATATATATGTGTGTATATATGCGGTATTTAGGTTTTGCACTTTGTAGCACTGCTACTAACAGCGATTTTGGTGTCATCCATTATTCACTTAATGGAAATGGCACCGCCGCTATAGCAACGTGATTATCTGTGTGCTGCTACATGTACATCCATTGCGCGTTCAATTTTAAGTATGTAGCGTGTTAAGTTCTAATTTTTGTGGTGACTCGGTAGAAGCTAGCTGGTCGCTAACCGGAAATGGTTTGTGTGACCCTAGACTCTGTTACTGATATTACGACATCGAAGTGGTCATCGGACGCTGTTGCCCGCTTATGTATGTATGTCTGCTAGGATAATGCCAATAGCTTAGCTTTTAATCGTGCTGCTCGTGTTACGTTTTTTTTCTCTTTGTTAGTCTTGTTGATAGAGCCAAACAGCGCTGCGATTTATAATATACTACTCATGGGTTCTTTCATATGGCTCTTTTTGCGCTAAACAGTATATCGAGTACAAAAGGGAAGTGCAGACAGGAATATGAAAGTCAAACACTTTCAAAAAAAAAGTTGAAGTAGAAGTAATTTATGTTGCTTTCAATGTTCCCTCTCTCATTTAGCTGACCATTGTCCGTTTCCAGTATATATATTATTAGAACGGAAAAAAAAAAGAAGGAAAGAAAAAACTTTCTAGTGCAGTGAACGTATCCTTATGTCAAGGCCCTAAAGGTGAAAGCTCTAGGTTAAAAAAAAAAGTGCATTTTCCCATACGTACTTCATTTTTCTTTTTATCGACGCCAAAGGCTGCCGAAGCAGGTTGGAGTATTTATGCCGGGTACAAAAGTGAAAGCTCGTGCAGAAAAGGGAATGCTAGAAGAGGTCTGCTAAGTTTTATATGAAATTGGAGGGTGTATCTTGATCCGGTCGGTTATCCAAGTCCGATAAGCCAAACTATTACCAAGCATTTTAAATGCAGGTTATTTTATCTGAAATTGGAAGCCTAGCTGCCCCGTAGACTGGGCAAAGTTCTCAAGGAAACAAAGCTTGCTGACCCTTGGTATTTCGTCCGCCACGGGGCAATGCATATTCAAATGATAGGTTTCTGTACAGAGCTCGCACAGGTAACGAGAAGACGAACGATTTGCTCCGAAAGATGTTTTGTGGCCTAGAGTTGGGTTGAACCTCCATCCGATAAAGACGACAATTTGGATTGCGTAGGACTTGAAAAACGCTAAGACTGTTTGAGAGAAATAGGGCAATCAACAAAGATCTTCATATGGACTAATTGCATTTAGTGAACGAGGGAATCTAGTGTAAAAGATGTTAATATATCAGTTTGTTTGACATTTTTCCATTCAATCCTCTCGATGCTATTAGACATCAACTCGGCCATAAACCTAAATGTTGCCGAAACGTTTGCCGAGCACCAATTCGATTCCGTTGAGAACGACCAGCTGGGTCTGCACTAGCTGTTGACTTACCGTATACATTGTCTGCACTACACAGTGTGATATTTACGTCGCAACTACACGTAGGGCGCTGAAGAATAATTAAAGATAACCTAATTATCGTAGAAAATCACTTCTGTTAACATCTAAATATCAAATACGATTCGTTAGTTAGTTTTCTAAGCATTTACATTAAGCTAATGAGTTAGTGAACTATAGTCGAATGCGTAAAGGCATTGTAGGTGCGCTGTTGTGAGGCGGCTTTCTAATGTGAGAAGAACTTGGTTGTGCGTGCACGGTGGTTAAAATGACTTGCAGATTTTTGCCGGCATCCCTGACGCGACTTACGTCTCTGGACGCGTTGTGGCTTTCGGAGAACCAGACGAAGCCGCTGATTCTCCTGCAGGCGGACGAGGCTGCCGGCCAAAGGAGACTCACATGTTACCTCCTACCGCAAGAAGACGGACACTACACCACTGGCGAACGGTAATAATAGGGCGTACAAGACACTAGTGGGGCGTGTGAATTTGCCAATGGGCAACTAATAACTACAAAAAAACTAGTTAATGATCACTGAACAATTGTCACATGATTCCTATGTAACCACGTGTAGATTTGCTTCGTCTGAGAAGCTGTAAACGCGGAATATATGTATTTTTTGGTTCAAGATTTTGTTCATGACGTCGACAACTCCTATATTTTCCTATAAATGTACTGTACGATTGACAGCACACCTAAAACGGGTCATAGTTATTTGGAAAGTGACTACTTACTTAATGGAAAGGAGCTAATCGATATTGCGGCACTTCAGCGCTCATATTCCAGATGAAGTGTTATCGCCCGTGGTACTACCATTTGAATGACCTATGAAGGAGGAATCTGATCGTGTTCGTGTTAACCTTCTTACCCATCCAGGTTCTTCCTACTTTTTTTTCGCTAACCTGCGTTCATGCCTCTTTTCTTATTGTTTTAGGCAAACGCCGGATATGATGGATCACGAAAAGGAGGGCCGCATTCAGTTCCTCGGCGATTCGCTGGGCAAGGCTGGGGCGAAGCTTGTGCGATCACCCACCCCTTACCCGAAAGAACTGCGCGCGAGGCATATGCGCATGCTGCACAGTCGACAACAGGGGGGCGGCGTCACCGTCTCGGAGGGGGCACGAGGAGGCCAAATAGGAGAGGCAGTCACTACACAACCATTACGTACGACTACGACATTGCTACAACCACCCGGAGTAGAAGGAAGTGGTCCCAGTCTTACATCTACCGGCATTTTTCAGCAGCAGGCCGAAGCCGACAGTGTCGCCGCCACCAATCCACAACGTTCACTACAACAACGACAACAGCAGCAGCAGTCACAAATACTCAACTTAACAACACCAAATATTACAAACAACCCGAGCACCCACGTCACTTCCGCTGCAGGTCGGTGGGTGCCAGGACGATTTTGGCAAGAAAAAGGAAGTGAGAATCATATTTAAGATTGGGCACATACTGACGTTAAGGGTTTGAAATGCATAAACGATCGATTATTTGTGTGTGTTTTATGTTAGCACCTGCTGATACTTAATCTGTTGCTCACTATTTGTAGCGTGCAATACTTGGAGCGTATTGTTTTATAAAACATGTCCTGTAGGGAGAACACTGAATTCGTCTCGTAGATACTGGTTTATTTATAACGTATTTTTCGTTGTGAGCTATAGACAACTGTCTGTAGCTCACTTTCTCTTACGGTCTCGCGAAAGGTGACGCTAACCTTGAATTGTTTTTGTTGCAGATCCTCCCGACGTAATCCCACCGTCAGCCAACGGAATGGTCCTTACTGATGCCGTTTAGTTCAAATCCAACAGAGCGCATAACGCCGTTGTCACGTATAAACGAATCACCTATTCATTTAGATAGATTACGCGTAAACAACTAAAGAAGTATACACTAACGAAAAGATGCATGACCACACACAGTCATCGCGTCTCAACACAGTGACGCTGACCTTTCATTCCCAGCTGCGGTGCTTTATGCTGTACACACAAGGCCTCAAAAACTGTCTATTCTTTGGCAAGAAACTGTTTTCGTTTAGTCGTCGTGGCGGTGGGGGTTCTTTATGTCAGCGTTATTATGCTAGGTTTCCTTCAACTGGCGCCAAAATTTGAAGGGGCATATTGATGGAGATGTCTAATAATGATACGCGCACGTGTAAGGTGGACAAGCAAATGGGACCACGTACAGCAGTAACGAAAGTATGGTCTCTAATCGTTGACACGAACAAATGGATAGGCACGTTTCAGTGATGCGATGGCCACCATCGTGAAACAAAGGGGCATCCGAAAAGGCAAAATACTAGGACGAAGAGATTGAGGCATTACAAACACATGGGTCACGGTCGTATTTACGCATAGAGATAAGGAGTGAAAAGGCGAAGAAGTCAGTCATTGGACGATCGCATCGAGACTACTATGCTGCCGTATTACAAAATGTGGGGACGGACGGGGCTGAGGATGCCGCTTATCCTTTTGCCTCATCTCAGGCTCAACATTATTATAATAATAGCAACAATAATTATCGAAATAATAACATTAATATTAGCGGTAGTGAACTAACTACGTTGTAAGTGGCTTAGTTAACGGCTTACACTTGCATTTGTCAAAACGCAGATGTCAACGCAAAAGAACTATATCACCGTTCCCCCTTTTTTAACGGCAAATTATGAACGAAATTCGTTTGGCAAAACAACAAATCTGGCACTACGTTCTATTTGACAGGACCTAAGGAAATAAGAATGAGATGTTCTCGATCTCCCCGAACAGTTCCACAGTTGTGACCGGTAATGCGCTTCAAGCAATTAAGTTTATAATATTACGGTAATAATTATTAACCACGCAATGGTAAACGACTTATATATATATATATATATATATATATATATATATATATATATATATAAAGCGCTATTGAAGCTATAATCGTTCCTTTTGGATGGTCATCGAGCTTTGGGTTGGGGCGCGGGAACACCACATTGTGAGCATATGTGTAAAGGCAATTCTGTATATACGTACAAGATATTGGAAGTTAGCACGTCTTGTGTTTTCGTATGGAATGAATGATCTGTTTCAATGAGGTCATAGAAAGGCATGCCACCATTGCAATGGGAAACTATTGTGGATATGATGAGAGGAGAATGCATAAAAGAGAAGAGTGTATTTCAGTGTTATCATAGTACTGTAATATACTATTTTTTAATGGCCCATAGTAAGAATAATTCTATAGGCTCCGTTACGTGTTAGGACGGTAACGATACTAACATTGGTAATGATGGTGGAAAGCCGAGGGCACTATCTAGTAGTTCTAATATTACAATGCTAAAGTTAAACGTAAACGTTGAATAATAAGTGAAAAATAAAAGACAGATATCTGAACCACTAGATATCGGCCATAACAACACGAGGCCTTTGACAATAAAGAACGACGAAGACGACAATTTATGATAACGATGATGTAAAGCCGGCGTAGAAGTAACTGTTTACATATACTGTTAGGAGTGGCTGTAGCTAAGGATAAGTAATAAATAAGACAAGAAAATGTCTTACATCAGTGATAAAAAATAATGGGATAATAAATAAAAAATAACAATAAACGCAAAGGGGTTCTGGGAATGCATTTTGGTGACGGGGCCTAAACTTGGGGGGCAAACAGTTGTGCCTGTGTATTTCGTCGCTTGGGGAATGCGTGATGATAAAAAGAAGAAACTAAAAGAATTAACAAACGAACACGAATCGTTATTTTTGGTCAAATATTGCGCCGACTTGATAATCTACATTCAACTAACGTTATAAGTGATTGATTATTGTTTTCGGCATTGCAATTTTCCTGCTATTAATCAAAATGATGATGGTCAAATGATATGATGAAGAACGAGCTTGAAAAATGGGTAAAATATAATAACTTATCATTATAGAAAAGCTTATACGGCCTTCGTACGGCGGGACGCACGACAAACGTTTTTAAGTCATGTTCTAACTTTCTCCGTTAGAAGTCACAATAATAATAACCGAAATAATATACAACAGACCTATAAAATTATATACAAGCAATCTAATGGCGTATAGAATTGTTAAGGTCGCCTCGTGAGATGAGTTAGCTCGACTGCATGACAAAAATCTAGCTTTCGTCAAGCCCGCAAGTTAATGCCGCAAATCGAAAAGACAAAACATGGAGGTATCGAAGTAGCTACAACTAAGCGTAACATATTATTTCACTGTTAGGTCTTCCGTGAGAAACTGTTGACGTTACATAGTTACTATCAAATGACACGAGTTATTATTGTAATGAGTTTTGAGATAATCGAGAGCCAAGAAAACGTCAAGTGAAGCTCGTTGTGCGTCTCAAAAAGCGACAGTCGTTAGTTGATCGACTGTTTTTAGCAATATTATACGGAATAGTTATAGAGCGGCTTATATATCAAGATCATCAACGAATTGTCAGATGTATAGCACTCATGTGAAGGACAGTTTCTTGTGGTTAGCCACATGTTTCGCGCGAAGTGTGTCTGATTAACAGTTAACCAACGCCATATTGATTCGAAGTTAATGATTAACATTTTCGGTTGAATTTTCCTCATGAGATCGTCTGCTTTGTATATTGGCGATATATTGTCGTATTGTTGTATATTGTCGCCTAGCATTGGCGAGTAGGTCTTGATAAATTCACACGTTTGGGGGGGAACGATTTACTTTAAAAAAAAAATGGCATCAAGCACATACAATACACACAAACATAAATTATGTGTATTCAAAGTGTGAAAGTACGCATGCACCTATTCGAAGCTTGAGGTGTTATTGCAGATGATTTGGATCGTAATTTCGAAATGTGCCCAAACCACTAGCATTCGAATAGCTAGTAACAATACCTACGAATTGAATCCAAAATGGCCAAAGTAGTAGCACAAGTTTCGCAGCCTGAACCTATTGCACCAACTTGATCCATTTAATATACTACTTTCGCATCATAGCCTACATGAGGTTAGCATGCCAATTAAGGCGCATGAATATCAGGACCTTCGGTTTATGTTGGCCTAGGCCCCAAAAAGCCTCGATCTAAACACACAGTTTAGAGACTCAGCGGAAATACGCTCGTCTGATGTAGCAGCGTTCTTCTAACAAACCAAAATACTTGAATTGTACTAAAAACAATATATACATAAATACATGTACCCTGTATTCTCCTATTATACCCGTAATAGGGGGATACATAACGGAAAGTGATGGACGATGTTCTACCGCCAACAGATCAAGCTATAGAGGATAGGATGTGAGTATATGATGATTGAAAGCGCCATACTACGGTGACCATTATGAAATACTGTTGGAGATCATCTTGTTTATCTCTATAACTAATTATCCACTTTAGAAACGACGAGGCGGTACTATACTTAATCGAAACGACATAGTTAGAATCCATATGGATCAAGCGATGGATCCATGAGTGTTGAACAAGAAAAAATAACCTTGGGTTACTTGGGTGTGCATATTATTGATATAGGGCATTATGGGATTACTGCTTCGAACGCAGGCAGAGGCTCAAGCGAAACATTAGATGAATGAAATAATAATAATAATACAAAATGTGAAGAGCCATCCTCCTAAGCCGAAAGAAAGAGGATCAGCGTTTACATTTGAAGTACAAACAAACCAAAATGATTATTATATATGAAAAATATATATGATTACATATACATACATAATACCATAATCATAAACAACAATATTAACGATAGTAATTCTAAGTATAGCTAACTGCAAAATGAGGCAGTTAATTATGTGATTACGATAGGCAAGTTGTTCCCAACAAATTCACCTTCAATGCGAGCAAATATCTCATAAAAAAGGTGTCGTCTCATAAAAACACTATGAAGAGCAACAAATAGAAAACAAGCTGCTTTAATGTTGAAACTCAGTGATATTTAGAATACTCAGAATGATATTCTCAGCATGTCCACTTGACAGTCCGGAATTAGGCCGTTACAACGGCAATACAGAGAAATTAAGCGCAAAGCTTTAAACTATTTTTCGCTCAAAGCTGTCCTACGAAGGTAATACGTATAGCCCTGTAAGGGAGCGATAGAAATCGACTTGTAGATTTTAGGACCGTCGCAAACTAGAGGCGATGTGATCAGACAACGAGTTAAATAGCATAGTAATACGATATGGGAAAATTTCTATTGGTATGAAGCGACAAAACCACAGATCTAGTCATATAAATATATATACATGTATATAGATATATATATATAGTATGTAGCATAGCCTGTATAGTGCGTACTTCCTATTCACCATATGTAACAGTATGGGAAAGAGCAAGTAACAGAAAGTCGTGTTCCGCTGTGGATTGTGATGTGAATTGATGATATTAAAAAGAAAAAAAACACCCCAATGAACTTCTTCTCAGAAGATTTCAATTTATTGATAACTAATGGCAGTTTTTATAATATGTCTACGATAATGATAATGTCGATAATAATGATGAACTAATTGTGCGAATGCCCAAGTTGATTGAGGGGGAAAGTTAGAGATAGCGAAGAGTAAGCGCACGGGTGTGTCTTGGTGTACATGCGTGCACAGCAGAGGCGTACTCTAGCGGGTAGACTTTGGTCGTGTAGGGGTTTTGGGGATGAGCATGGGATTCAAACACGAGGACTACAAGGTGATAAACAATATTATGTATCTCTAGAAGGATTCAGTGTTTTGTTCCGCCTTCTACACGTGTACGATAGTACCGGGTTGATAATACCGCGCTTCTTTCCAGTGGTGACTAGGCACAGCTTTACAACATGGTCACAACTGGCTGCCATATAACTAGTCAAAGGGCGCAGTGATCAATCACCTGTTTTTGAAGTACTGGAAAACTTCGCTCTACATATAGTAGTAAGTAGCGCATAAATAAAGGCGCATGCAACAAAGAAAAAAAAAATAGAGGAGAAAGTTGTGTTATCTGCGTGAGTGATGCTATTCATAATCATTTTCCCAAACACTCTTGTTGAAGTTGTGTAACATTAACGCCTACATCCTGGCCGCTTCCTTTAATCTGTTTCTAGACACAACGAAGTTTTACTGTACTTAGCAATGTCCGGTTGTCCGTTGACAGCAATGACGCCACTTATGTAGATCCTTTGATTGTAACAGTAACAAGAATGATCGAGCTTCTCTGATTCTTCTATTATACTGTACAATTACCAATTGTAAACATACATTTTACGAATATACAGACAAGACAATAATATCCGTGATGTGTTATCATTGAAAATCAAAATGTTCACTATAGTATCAGTGCCGTAGACGACAGCACCAACGCAGCTACGTTGGCCGATTAACTAACGACGAATTCTATGAGAAAAAAGAAACGAAGCAACATAATACGCGTATCGAATAAGGTATTTTGCGAGCTATATCACCTGATGCATGCATCGCAACATGAACTAATAATAATTTCGAACAAGGAACATTTTTCACGCAGACGACAACAACAACAACAACAGACCTTTGACAAAATACAGATGAATGAGTGTATATGTTAAGAGAAAGCCCGAAAGCAGACTTCGATTCATTGTAATGATAACGTTCGACCACGAACAGTGGGAGGACATTGAAGGCCCGTGGCGCTGACCAAAGCGGAACATCCTCAATGGCGTTCTTCTACCGATAGGAAACTAGCTCATTCTCTATCTGCGGCAAGCAACAATACTAACGACCTTATTTATACTCTACAGCGCGAAAATAGAGCAATTTTTTGTTGGCACCAAGTTCAGTTTGGAAATGGTATCCTCATAAAAAACGAATATAAGCGCGCATGCGAAAAATGACAGCACATAAAATGTTGTCCACGGGAATCTGCCGGGAACTCCGTTTTTTTTTTCCATTGCAACTTAATAAGCGACTAGCAAATTACTTGTGGGAGACGTTTGTAATACTGCTACTACGATCCAATTCGTCAGTTAAATAAAGAGCTGCAATCGCGGATGACGCAAGCTGCCGAACGATGTACAAACAACAGAGTTAGTCAACCTGTGATGCTTACAATGGTGGAAATCAACGATCATATACATATATATAATACTGCCCAGGTCTGGTTAAACTTCGCATAATCAGTAAAGAAAAAAAAAAGCCACAAAAAGTTGATTTTCCGAGAACTACCACGTTTATGCTATTGTTATGCATACAACTTAAACTGCTGCTATAACAAATAGTAGTCACAATATTATCGAACTAACGTTATAATCATTGACCATATCGACGTAGAAAAAAAAACAGACAGGCATGTACATTCGAAGGAGGTTTCGCTCGAACTTGGCAGTACTGGCGGGTGATCTCGACAATTCGATGGTTGCGGTTACCACTGCCGTATCTAATTCATATCATAGGTCTTTCATGAGGGAATAACACCAGCAAAAATAGGAACTGCTTTTAGCGAGCCGTCGGAAGGAACGCTACACGCGAACGAGCGTTTTCATGTTAGGTGAAAACGAAAATGGCGTTCTGGTTTTATATAGAAGATTATTCTAATACGATTATAGCTTACTTAATATCAATGGTCTAACATCCAAACAACTGTATAGTTACTGACTGGCGAAATCCAGGGACTAATTTAAAAATTCGTTGACAACAGTAGACGAGCTGACTTCTAACAGACGCAAGTCGTACGAAATGGTCACACGAAATCGACGATTTTGAAAAAATAAAAACTAGAAAAAGCGCAGAAAACCATTTTTCCCCTTTTTAATCTACAGCTAAGATATAACTGAATAGAATTTGTATATTCGCGCTAGCGTATCAACGGACCATACTTACACTATACTATATAATAAATATAAGCATGACAAAACCATGTACAATACTGTCAAAAAACGAACAAGCAAACGCACGTACAGACAGCGATGTGCACGGATACAGGTACACATAAAGAAAGCAATAAAGAATTACGAGCTAATAGTTAGTATTCGCCCAACTCGGTAGATGGCGCACCGGCAACACCGGGACGGAGAAGCGTGCACTGGTTAGCAGCGCAACGCAGCCGCGTACTGAAACGTGAATTAAGGTTATGTGAAAAAAAAAACAACCAAAAAAGAGAAACAAGACAGACTGATACACGACACACCACCAAACAATAACAGCGTTTTGTATAATTTGGACGAATTATTAAACAATATAATATAGGTAGAACGACAAAACCGGACGGCCAGTGTGACAGCAACGAAGCAAATAAATACACACAGGCGAAATATTGTTTAGTAAGCAAGATGCAGAATCGTAAGCGTCGAACTATGTTACGAGAAGCGATGTTCTCAGGTAAGCATAAGATGATGGTTTTTAACAAAGTTTATGATCATTTAAAACTAACAAGGAAATGCGCAAATATAAAAGAATCGATTAAAAACACACGAAAAATCACGTGAGCATTTCCCGCTATTTTCCCGGGTGCGCGAGATTTGAATAATAGATTGAAAAGAGTAACGGAAACTTTAAAAGTTACGTTTTAGATTGTTGACCTTATAGAATGCTGAGATAACAACACACCATACAAGATAGACAATTCTTGCGCTATTTCAAAAATATGTGAAGGTGGATATTGAAATTTATATGGTAAAAAACATAATATAAAGACAAGTGGACAAAAGGAAATTTTCGGGCAATTTAAAGGACTTAACGAAGGGAACAAAACGTAAAACAACCGCGAGAACGCAGGCGATACGTTACGCGTGAATCGTCTAAAAGACGTTGGTGACTTGAACTTTTTCTCTTTTCTGATTGGTGGTCCCTCTCCTTGCCCAGCCAGAACTGCACATATGTATACACTCTTGACGTGCAAGCAGAATTTTAAATCATATATATATATATATATAAGATGGAGTGATTATAGAGAAGAATGAAGATCAAAAGCTGGAATTGGAAACGGAAACAAAAACAGGAATTGCATAAATGACACAAAACAATATGATCATTTTAAAAACGAGAACTGTGAATGGGCAAACAACTAATGATAGCCGCAGGAACAGAAACACTGATCACGACAAACAAGAACTAGAATAATAATAACGGCTAGAGACAATGTGGGTTCCACGCGTATTTCTCTGTAATAACCCACGTTTTGCACCACCAGACATATAAAACCCGAAAAAAATTAAAACACGCAAACGGTGTAATAATTTGTACAATTACTTTCGAAGGTGAGCGGTGACTCATTATACCATGCTGAAGAATATTGCAGAATGTTTTAGAACATAGCATAGTTTCACGTCTGCGAAATTATTTTGCGGATTCCCAGATATTAGGTATTATACATAGCGTACCTGGTACTTTTTACGATAGGAGGATCATGAAAATGGGTCTACAATTGGTGATTAACAGATAATGCAATTAATCTTGCATACTCTTGGTTTATTTATTTTTTTTTTTTACATAAAACTTGGCAATAAGCAAATCGTGTGCAGTAGACGCTGAATTTTTATTGAAAAAACGTTTTATCTATGTACGCTCGTAGTGAAATATCATAAGCTGTATCACGTACACTGGCTGGTAACTGTTTCCAATATGAATTCGTAGCTTATAGTGGTACACCGTAGTTCCATGAAAAAGCCATTCAGTGTTTAATCCATAGTTATTCGCATATAATTCTTTCCTGACGGAACATCGATAATGCGGACTCCGCTGGGAAACAATTTTGCTATTTCGTCATCTGTTACAGTGGCTGGAACCATGCACGGGGTCCCTTTCTTCCAGTTAGCTGGAGTTGCGACTCGCCGCGTTTCTGTGACGATCAACGATTCCACAGCTCGAAGGATTTCACTATAATTCAAAAATAAATGCGCACACTTTTCAGCGTCGAGAGAGATAATGGAAATTTAGTTGAAGACATTGGAGCTTTCATTCTTCAGTAGCAGCACAGAATTGCTTCAGCTTTGATTTCGGCTCTATGACACTATCTTTTTACATGAAGATTTCGTCGGTATTTATCATCCACTCAGTGCGTATAAATGTTAATGAGTAGTGCAAATAGGCATACATGACAAATAATATAAACATCAAAACATACTAACTCGAAGTTACGCCCAGTGGTTGCTGGGTAAAGCATCGAAAGCTTCATCCGGCGGTCCTTGCCGATCATGAAGACAGCTCTGCACGTCAAAGGTATGCCCTCCTTGTCTTTTTCCTCAGGATCCAGCATTCCAAGAAGGGTTGCGATCTCACGTTTCTCATCAGCAATGATCGGATACGGAAACGGACCTTCTGGCAGCTCGCCAAACGCCTCAATGTCCTATCAATAAGATACAGATCATCAGTTTTCTTTAATTGCATATAGGGCTTATAAGGACAAGCATGTATGTAAGTGTTCATAAAAATGTTATGTACATTATCAATGAATGACTACGGTTCAGGCAAATGACTAAAATGCAAGATTCTATATGATGTAACATTTTAGCGGTTGGGACTTTACATCCGGAATTTCGGTTTAGTATTATCTTGAAAATTTCCGAGAAAAACATATATTGATTCTATACCAGAAAAACAATAAGACTGTGTTGAACATTTCAACGGACACATAGCTTCATAGTCAGCGAAATCGATCTGCTATCAATATTTCTAACAAACTGGTGACGCGGGTCTCCACTTGACCAGCCTTAACCCTTTATCACCAACCTTAATCCATCCGCGATGATTTTCAACAGAATCGCACGAGAGCGCAATCAGCTTTACTCCCTTTGAAGTAAACGTGGGATGCAGCTGAGCGGCGCGGGCTAGTTCAGTCGTGCAAACAGGAGTGTAGTCGGCCGGGTGCGAGAAGAGAATCGCCCATCTGGAAGGCACGTTATGAAAAACATGGAATATAAAACAGCATATCTGCTAGAAGCCTGAGCACAGCTCGGCGCATTAGTATGCATTTACAGCACTTAGTAGAAAAGCCATAGAAATAAAGACTGAGTACCATTGATTTTAAAAATACCAGGCAACGTTTTCGATTCAATTGCTGACCAGATGGAACGCAGAAGCTACCTCACTGAAATCTTCATGACGAGTACGACCGCTAATGAAAGAACGTAGAGGCTTGGCAACTCTAAGTGCTAGTTTAGCCCAGTCAGAGAGGTGACAATTTAGGGGCGACTTGAAGTTCCACCGCACTTCATAAATGCGCCAAAGTCATTCGTCGTTGGCCTGCCGCCACGCAAATCGAATACTGGAATGCATCAGTGTCCTTGAATAGAAGGCATATCAATACGCTAATTCATGATGCGCTATATATATTAGAATGCTAATAATATGGGATATGAAAATTTTGTTGGAGCGCAAATAGGCAGGTGCAGAAAAAAACTGACAAACACAGCTCTAGCAGAATGCTAAAATTACGTGGCAAGCCATACCATTTAAAGCTTTACTGATGCGATCATTATCTGTGTGTTGCGTTTTCCATTTAGGTTGAACGTAGCAAGTGCCAAGACCCCTTATACATATATATATATATATATATATATATATATTATGCCATATCGTTCTCGTGGTAAAGCGATAAGTATCCATTATTGCGGAGTTGTTTACAGTTAATCGAAGACCCTGCTTGTCATTGTTGTGATTGTGCACAGACGACAGCAATGGCTGTCTTCACAGTTCACGACTTAGCTGAATACACCTTGAGCCCAGTCACGAACTAGTAAAATCCCGCATATTGAGTCGAGTAGTCGGTTGAGGACAACCAGCGAATGCAAATCGACTATCTTCACCACAAAGAAGGATACGCGCCGCCAAAAGACAAACTATCTATATCGTTGGATAGTAGAAGTAACATCTACGTTCTGGCTTACGTTTAAACTTGCTATCTGTTATTTATAGTAAGAAAAATGAACAACTATGTACTGGACTACCTTCGAAAGATCACGACTGTCGAAGTGTACTGGAATAGCTAACATACATTTGCGAGCATATGGCGTGTACATCTTAGCTAGATTTAAATGAAGATGTAAGAAGTGAAATTTGCCAAGCACTACAGAAAGCATCGAATTTATAATAGGATATATCAGCAACAAATGAAATATTTCTGCAACATTAGTTTTACAATTGTTTTTGTAACTAAATAGCAAAAATTCAAATTTTAACACAGTCACGATCAACTTGAGTGAAAGGGATGCCACAGATGGTAGATGCGTGCTCATTTATATTTACGTTAAGGATCGAATTTTCGTGCTAAACACTTGACCGCTTTTAATAGTGGTTCCAATTGAAGCTCAACTACCGCGTATAAAAGGCCTTCGCCTGTGCTTTTTCAGTAGCCCGTAACACCGCAACAGCCATGATCTGCCTATTACACACTCAAGTGGCTTTATGAGTCACCTCAGATCGCCAAAAACAAAAAGTTAAGTAATCCCGAAAGAGTAAAATATGCGTGCGTGTGCATTGTAAAAATTGATCACCGTTTTCTAGGAAATTTCATTAGGCTACAGTGATTTGATCTAGATCCTAATATTGCTCCCATCAGAGTAGAGTCGAGGACCAAAAAGAGCGCACAACATAATGACTGTTTCATGAATAGCTTGATATGAGCGCTCCTCACAGTTTTCAACTGCCTATTGCAAAATTCTTGATGCTTTCTTTTTATTTCTTTTAGTTTTAGCCCTTACAGGAAGACAAGTATAAAAATTCATTATTTCGGTGCATAGTAATAACTCACTTACCGTAATAACTTACCTTTGCTAAACTGAATTGAATCATGTTTTGAAACCATTAGCTTTTGTAAATGACATCTAAATTAATCTTAGCCAGCTGCTTCTCTTTGCAATGGATCCGCAAAACAGTCTCTGAGGGAAAACATAATAGTAAACTTTCATGGACCAGGTTGGCGCTGAGGTAGACCTTAGCGCTAATATTAATCGAACAGCATTTCTATTCGTCTGTTTGTGTCAGACTGACAGTCTGTTGTATCGTAAATACTCGAATTCTTCACTATTATTGTCATTCTTCCCCGATCTGTTTCATTACGCCAAAATGGGCAATGTATTCGTCCTTTTTTTAGGTGGGGGTTTGTCTCTCTGTAACGGATATTGTAACTAGGGGTGGTAATGCAAATCAGAGTTTGGGTGCAGTACATGAATGACGACATATTTTATAATGTGTCTTTATAAATAAACGAAAGTATACAAATCCATAAAGAGAAGATCAGTAATCTATAACCTAGTTCAAATGTATAATCGACGTTTATTTTCAGGGGCAATAAAAAAGTAAAATATACCTCTTCTGAAGATAACAAATGTTAAAACTAATTACACGCCATACCTTATTTATCATGTACTCATTAGAAGTCTGATATATATCATATTATGATAGTTCTCTTATAAGCCATCAAGACTAAACGTCTATCTTCCTCAGAGGCTAATCAGTATGGTAAGTATATAAGAAATCGAGTTCACACAAACTGTGCTTGTGATAGGCACAGAGTGCGATTAGACAGTCTATCGACAGCAGCCGGTGACTCAGTCAACATACGCAACAACTCCTAGAGTTTTATCAGCGACTCTTGTATAAGCATTCTCTAGTAAATATCGTGGAACATGACGGCAAAAGAACTTTATCGACAAGGCATTTTTGGTTACTATAGATGGATTGAGTGCGACAACGACTCGCAAGAATATGTATCGTAGTTTACTAAAGATTTCTCGACCTAGAAAAACAACCTCGAATTGAAAGCTCTAAAACGGGTCGCAGTCATTGATAACTTTGGGTGCCTATGGTAATATAAATAATAACTTGATTTTTAAAGCGGTCACCTCAGGTATATCATGTTCACTATCATTTAATTTAGTTGACATTCGCTTTAAGAGGAAACCTGTAACGTAAGTAAGCCAATCTTAAACCATTTTTCAGCAATTCAATAAATAAAAAACCGATGTAGAATCCTCCTGACTACAAAAAAAAAGACGCATTTTTACGTTTAATATAGGACACATAAAATATAAGTGGCCTTAAACAACACAAAGAATATATAGATATATATACTCCAGTCACAATATCACCGCCGTCAACACTCTGTAACGATTTTCTCAATTTGCTTTGTATTTTGCGGTATTTCTTATTGTTTGTATAAATACGATTGTACGATTAGTTCTAAGAAACCTAACCTGTTTCTTCTAAAGCTATGCTAGATAGATTCCACGTTGGTCTTTTTCCATCCTGCAACCATGCGCAAATGTCTATCTCTGTCTAGTTTCTGTTGAGCATATATATATATATATATATATATAATCACATAATTGAATGGAGAATTGTTTCATTTATGCCATTAACTATTGTTTAATTTTACTTTAACTAACAATGAAACCAGTTAAAAGGATTTAGCAAAGCAGCGGTATAGTAGCAGGCTGTTTAGATTAGCAGCAGTTCAAAATCATATGTACGTTTATTTCAACATTGTTAGAAATGGTGTACTTACTTTCCGTCCAGCCAGTCGTGAAACATAAACTCCCCTTCTGTAGTAACGCACTTGAAGTTGGGAAAATCATCACCAAGGTTCAATGGGTGGCCCATGTTACGGCTATGGTTGCTTGATATTGGTTCTTTTTGCCTTCGTTATATCTAAAACTGCTGTGTCGTGAGAGCTCGATGTGCACGCTTGATTACTGAAACAAAATACAGGCAGGCCACAGCTGAGGCAATTGACAATTAAAACGCTAGCATGATCGCCACCATTACTCTAACAATCAATCGCCGGTGCCTCACAGAGGTTTCTTTAACTGACTGTAGCGGCATCGGGCGGCGCTTCACAACGTTAGCTCGTGTTGGATAGGACCGTTTGCCGTTTCAGCCAATAGAGGGCTCACCGGTACAATTGGTTGAGGATTTGCGTGTCGCTCTTTACAAAGCTGTAGACGCTGCTCCTCATGATGTTTTATCCATATTCTGTTCAGCCTCTCGTTTTTTTCGCATAGCACTGAGCTTTCCACGTTATCTATCTATAAGTGATGATATCTGTACTGAGATATCTACCAGTAAAAGAAGTGAATCAGCGAGCGCTAAGAAAAGTTAAAGCACAGGGTGCTTATTTATGTACATGGACACAAGACTTATGATTCTGCTGGTCGTGTAGATAGTTATTTTTTGCTGCAACTCTCGTCCAACTCAGTGACACATGTTTATTATAATAGAATTTTTCCAGTTAATCATAGGTTGGAAGCGGTTGCCTTAGTTCCTTATAGCCATTTTTCATTATTTTTATACTACATAAAATGCTATATCTCATTGGAAGGCATTCGTGTAGCTTGCCACAGTCTCCCGCCTATTTATAGCTTGTGATGCACTTTTGACAATGTAAAACTTTGTAATAATACGATCCCTAAAAACGATAAGATACGTACCATGTTGCGATAAACTGCGCACACGTAAAATCGTACCAGCTTAACTAACTCTGTCTTGTACAATATCTTAAGAATTAAACTGGTCAGAAACTGCGAATATGTGCCCATATAGCTGGTACGAGTCCTTTCGCTTTACCTATGGAAAGGGTATTGCCGATTAAGTTCGAATAGTCAGGCGGGTGTACACCATGTTACCTATTACTTGCTTGTTGCTAAGGCACGTATTTTTTGTATAGCGTCATTCAAGGTGTTTTATGTATAGAAAATAAGAATAATGTAATCCAATAAAACTAACATCTCTGAACGTCTCTTACCGCTCTACAAACAGTAAGCTAGCTGAGACATTATCATGGTTGAAAAGTTTGATTTCTAGTAGACGAGTGCTTTATTGGTATGTTCATATTACACGGTCAAAAATACACCAAGTGGAAAAGACTAATGAAATTTATAATAACTTAGGCCAAATTCAACCAGTATATTGATTATACGATCATCGTTGATGAGTGAAAATTAAACTTATAATGTATCTCTCTCATTCACTATACTTGCTGACCTTTAGGATTTGAAGCATGAATACAATTCATGAAACTCTACCTTGATTCGTTGTCGGAAGACAATATCTTTTTCGTGACGTCCAAGTACCACAAACACCAGTTGAATAAACGCCACAACTTAATAACGCCATTGGACGTATGAGTTTTTGCATGAAGCTTGCATCACGCTATTTTTATCCTTTGAATAATAAATAAATAAATAGATACTACTGCTATGTTAATTATTAGCAAGCATCCTGTTTGAGTTAAATTACGATAGGGCCATTGAGACACCATAGTTTTGTTCTCTGGATGAGATGTATCATTTTTACACTAGTTATACCTCAAGAATAGAGTACAAGGAAATTCAGACGGCTCTATCCCATTTGCACGATAAGCGAAAATAATCATTTCTGTTTTTTTTCTTTTATAAGTATACTTTAGGGAAATACTATTAAAGTTACAAGCGGCTTTTGTATAGGTGTCGAAAATATAAGGCCGTGGAGCTGGCATCTATGTTCCTTATTGACATAAACTAGCAGTTGCGTATGAAGTATGGCGAATACAACTAATTGCATACAGACCCAAGTTGACGCAACACGTATCGTGTTGAAATGGGGATACCAATTGGGATTTTTATTTAATAACTATTGCAAATTGGGTCTCTTTACCAAGTGCTTTTATGTCCAAGGAGCCACACTCCAGCATTAAAGCTTTGTTTTTGCGAACCAAGAAAGCATATTTGTGTATATGTAATAGCGATCTTACTTTTGTGATTTAATTACATATGTTATTTAATATATGTCGATGACGAAACCTGAAACAGCGACCTTTGACGTCTTCAACCCCCAGAAATCTCTGGTTAAGGATAGTGTTTAAGTGCACTAAAAAACTGCGGGCTGCTAAAAACGTATATCAAGTAAAAGGTCCTAAAAGTAGCCGGAGAATGTTTGCTTGCTTATAGCAGTAAATTATATAAATAATTACAGTTATTTTGTGTCTAAGCTGACGGTCTCAGACCCTTAAGGTGGGGCATTTCGCTAAGTTCGCTTCATCAATGAATAACCCAAAAAACACGACAGTGGACGTAATAAGTACACAAACCTGTTACAAGTTCAGGATATTTATTTACAGATATCGGCGCCGTAGAGCCTCGTCCAAATTTATACTCCACTCCTTCGGTCCTTTTATTTCTTTTTCTTCTGATTAGCTTTCTTCTTCTGATCCCGTTCTTAGTTAAGCGCTTCAGTGTATTTTACATTTGCCGGATGGAGCTTCCTTTGAATAGATGATCTCGAATCCTCTATTGAAAGATGCGCGTCAGACTACAGGCGTTGAAATCTACTATCAGTTACCACCTTACCCGCACGGATCCGCCTGTTCAGTAATCGGTACTTCTGCTAATTTTGTGTGGAGATCTTGAACATCCGACATCCTTTTTGTTATCATAATAATTATACGTATTACTATGAATCACCGCCATAAACGCTTTTCTTGGTAAATATTTTCCCGTATATCATTACCGTTCATCTTACTTGACATTTTCCTCATTTTGTATATCCTAGTCAGCAGGGTGCCATCGAAAGCAGACGAACAATCACAGCGACCCGCCGAGCATCAAGAGCACCCAGATTCCACTTGACAGCGTTTTCTTCAAGTGCATATATATATTCCAATGATAATATCAATATATCGGCAGTATTCGTATTACCGCCGTCAACAGCCTGTAACGACTTTCTCAGTGTGCTTTGTATTTTGCGATATTTCTTATTGCTTGTATTTTTCGTCCGTTTCTGTACGATTAATTCTAACGAGGTCTAACCTGTTTCTTCTAAAGCTATGCTAAATAAATCCCACGTTGGTCTTTTTTAATTCTGCAACCTTGCGCACGTATCGATCTCTGTCCAGTGTTTATCGAGTTAACTCGCGCAGTCTTTATTTCTTCATGAAAACTTATCAGGTAAAATAATACCTATGGTTGTCAGTATGATAACATAACGTATACTCCTTTACAAAGTGGCCTCTACCAGAGAGCTCATTTTAACGCACTTGTTTACAAATAACTATACAAATAATTATTCGCAATTTATTTTCATGCATAGATTCGTGGGTAAATTCTTTTATCAGACTTTGTTTTTATTCGGCCTCGCCCTTGTCATAAAAATAATAAAAATGAAAGCTGCTTAAGAGTAACGATGGTGCCAAAGAGTTATCTGATTCATGTCACACTCATCAGTTTCAAAGGAATTATTGACAACTTTTTTAGTCGTCAAGGTGAGGTAATCAGACAACGTTACAGTTCGAAAGCCATAAGAGTTACACATACGTTACTATATCATCTCAAAGCTCTCGGAAAGAAAACTACGCAAAGAAATTTAAATGGAGTTTCATAATCGCAACTTACAACCAGCTTACTTAGTAAAGCAACTCACAAAAAAGCTGGCCTGTCCTGCTTGTTGTATACCGTTGATGCACCTTGTACTCTTGTTCGTTTGTTGAGCGCATGACACCGAAGCAGAATTATGCCTATTTTAACGATTACACAATTGGTAGTGTACGAATTTTATAGCCCACGCATATAATGCAATTTTACCGTGCCTAGTGGGCGGCTATGTTCGAATATAATTCGAAGTCAAAATCGTGCATGTTTTAATGCGATGGGAAGCGTCCATTATCTGCAATACATTTGTTTGTATCAAGCTGTGAATTCTAACTATTTAGTAGACCTCAAAACAGAGTTTGCTTTCGACAAGGTTTGATGTGCAGTAGTCCATCGAATACGAATGATTACCTGGATGACTATTAAAGGAATAACTAGCCTTATGGTGACTTGTGAAATCATCGATTTTTTTACTTCCAGTATTTGTTTCCTTGTTTCAGAAGATTACCTGGTATAGCTTTTTGCTCCGCGAGAGAAAGTAGATCATAAACTTTTTTAAACTTCGCGGAAAAAACAATCGTTTAAATACTTACGTAGTTCCATCATTTAGAAGGTTTTAAATTCCAAAGAATTTTTACAACGGCACGGTCAAGTAACTTTTATAGAGATAGATCCTCTGCAAACTATTGATTCGTCCTAACGGATATAAATTTAGCGTATAAGATAAAGAACTGATTAATAGAAGAGACCATGCGTCCTCTTTGTGTGCTGCAATACGACATGAAAAGTTTGAGATTCAACTCTGTTTTCTTAGATGGACGTGACATGTTAGCGTCTCACCTCTGCCTGGTAAACTAAACCCTCGAATCATCGTTACCGTCAGTATCATCGTAGTTATATCTTGGTACGAGTTGTTTATCAGTTTCTGTTCACTTTATTTTGTACAGTTCTTCTTTAGCACTTCTATGCGAGTAGACAATTACTAAATATCATCTGCTTGATGTTCTCACACATATAAAAAACTTGAACTAAGTTTTATATATTATGTTGAAGCCAAAAGTAAAAACCAGGAATAACTCTACTAGTTTTGCTGCTATAAAAGATGATAATAATACTACCAATATCTTCCATACCTCATTGTTTCTTTTTAAATTACCCGATATCAAGTTCATCTGATGTTGTGAAAGCGCCTGGCCGTAAGAGCTCAGGTTCATTTTTTTCTAGCAATAATATGATTAACGTTCGTTTCAATCGCCACATTTGCCTTTACCTACGTCATTATATACTGCTTGTCGATATGACTCCAACTTCCTTTAACATTCGCATAAAAATGTTATTCACCGACTCATATCTCTAGTTCCATCTATATAATGTATTTCGTTACATTTTGTTACCGCTATCACACGTTTCTTTCATATCGCACATCATAACCAACATTATTCAACTTTGCATCTCTGTCGTCCTTGTCATCAGTTATCTCACCATTAATGCATTAACGTCACTATTCTCCCCAGTGTAGTTGGGTTACTATAAATACTATCCACATGGCTTATAATAAGCCGATTGCAGCACATTCAAATTATCTAGAAACCGTTTTTCTGTCGCCTTTGCCCTTACGAAGTTTCAACACAGATTTAACAGCCTCTCACTCACAGCAAATTCGAACAAGGTACTCCGATCAAATATTTCGTTGGACAAGAAAACTGACCTATTACCGAGGCCCGAGGCTAAATAAATTCTAAAGAGGATCATTGTATGCTAGCTTGGTATAATTATAATATAAAGCTTTCAAATTTAGCTCATTCGCACCGTCATCGAGCACAGGGGCTTGGTATACTATTGTGCTAAACTTGATGCATAAGAGCAAGCAGAGCTTGCCACAGCATGAACTAATAAACCCTATATTGATGGGCAAAAAGGTAAATAATAAAGGTAGAAGCTTTGTCAATTGGAGGGGGTTTTGCAGGAGTTAAATGCTTTTCCCGTCATATGCCTGTCGATCTCTCCAATATGTTCGTGAGGAACATATGATTTTGTAAATAGTAGGATAGAAATGATACATATATTATAGTAATGTTACGTCAACACATTTTCTCCACCTCATTCCATTCTCTCTCCTTGTTATTTCGATTATTCATAAATGACATCTAAGCTTTTAGAGTATGTACAGTCCTTACGATTACGATAAAATTCGAGATTAGTGTTTCAGGAACCTTTCGAAGATCACGTTTTTGGTACAGCTGGATAGCAATAGTAGTGACAAAAATTACATAAAAAGAATGACAATGTCCAAACAATGTAAAATAAACATCCTGTTAGTACTTGCACCCAAATTTGACAAAATCAATCATTAGTCAGGTCCTTTCCCAGTTCAGATCAAAGTTTCGACTTGTTAACTGAAGACACACAAGGCAAAGGCTTATTCTCCATTGCTTTTTTTGAAATTAAAATCCAATGATTACACTACCGGCACCAATGATGGTCATCTTGTTATTACCACTATTATTTGGAAATTTTGTGCTCAAACACGTCGAACGTTAGCGCCGCGACTAACTACCACCCATCGCATTTCGGACCTGTTATCCTTCAATATCGCACTGCGCACTGCGAAGCAAAATTATAAACACCGAAATTGCACCGATTAAAAAGACTGGTACCCTCGTAATACAGGATAGTTACACATTAAACCACAGCCATGCATTAGTGGGTGTGTGTATATATGTATTTAGTAAATTTCTCGGATTGAGTCGTCCGCTTTCGCTGCTCGTGCACTGCTAGTCATCAACAAATAGTTAGGTAAATGAGTCTATGAACCTGTACTTGTCAGTCGTCTGCACTTGTTATAAACTGACATACACTAAGCAGATACCGCAACTGCAATACAGGGTTGTCGGCTTAAATAATATTATCTCATGGATGGATAACACGTGGCTCTCCTCGTTTCTCGGAAGGTATCAAACTCTTGAGGTATTATGTATCAGTAATCGTCTCCTGTCTTCGATCTCTGACCTCCGATCTGCACTAGTAAAGGCACCGCTAAGAGACGCAGTGAGTTGACTTCGAAAAGGAGACGTGCAGCCTCAACGTCAATATGTAATTCAGCGTGCTGGAAAGGTTGAGCCAACGCAGAGTTGATGCTCGCTTGATACCTTGAATTATGCCGTTCATGCTACAGGGATGATCTTCGCGATGACCGAGGTGCTTGGGAGACGATATCGTTGTTCTGGCTGTTGTTGATGCTATCATCATCGTTTTTCTATTATTCTTTCTGGGGGACTGGGTCAACTACTCCGTTCGAAGTCGTCGCGGTCCCGAGGAGGCCTGTACTACGAAACGCTGCAGTTCTATGCATTTAAAGAACATTCCACATGTACACACAGACGAAGAATAAAACCAAATGTGAAATTAGTGAACACAAAGATCGTGGGACGAATAGCTTATTTGTGTCAGTAACAGAACTAATGATTAAGCTGCCCTTCTAGATGCCAAACATGCTGAAACAGTAATAAGATAAGGTAAGAAAAAAACTACAGAATATTCAGTCTCAGCAATTTGTATAAGATGTTAGTATATGTTCGTACTCTGTTTGTTATGCAGATATGTTGCCTTGAACAGGTTTTCTTTTGGAAAAAGAAAACAATTCCTGCCAGAAAAAGACAGTTGAAATACACAGCATTGCCGATACAATTGTATTATCATGATCACTTTCTTTTCCGGAAATATATTGACCAGGAATAAGCTTTATGTGTGAAAGTATTGGGTAGGCTAAGTTGGTTTCAACAGTTGCGTATAACTCCTATCAGAAGGTGCTATCAGTATGGCAATAGTGTAGATCCGTTATAAGTGCATCTATTCATAGAGGTCATGCTGCGGACAACAAAGTAAAGGATTGTAGGCAAAGAAAATGTCTATTTCCGATTATTTTGAGTAAATATTATTTCGCTCTTTAAAATTCTCTTGTCAAGCTCCCAGCGAAAGCAGCATCTTTGAAGCAAATCGGTCAAATCAGATCAAAAAATGTGGTCAGTTAGGTTATTGAGGCGATTCATCAGCACAAATGTAAAATAGATATATGTATATATAGCATAAGATCTCAGATAGTGTCCACCACCATCATAGTCAGAGCAAGAAAAAATTGTTGTCATTAAGGCTGCAGCAGCTCGAGCAACTACTCCTGGTTATCAGTTCTAATAAAGGGTTCATTTTTTTACAGTAACTTGCCTCTAGGTCCTCCAGAATAGCTGTAAAAATATTTGACACATTTAGTATTAATAAATCGCTCTCAATAGTTTGCTTGCAGATTTTGTATTGGCTAAATGTAATAGCACTCGGCAGAACAACTTTACATTTGAGCTTTACAATCAAGCTGAGGCTGGATATTAAGCTAACACAAACAAAAATAGAGCGTAATTTAGTAAACTTCGCCGAATAGCGACTAACCATATTTGTTAGTGTTTAAAGGTTACGTTTTGAACCTGCTAGCGGGCCGTATTTCTATTGCTTATTTATTTATACGTATTGTCCACTAGAGAGTGCAACGATTTTTCAACTCAAGCTATGTTTATGAATCAGTATTAATTTTGTTCAAAATTTTCTTGCTCTCTGATGCTCAGTGACAGAATCACATGTCCAAATAGTGGCCGTGATAAGTATCTCCTAATGATAATCCATCCATTTCAAACTCTCTCAGTCCTCAAAAGGCTAACACCTTACCGATCAAATAACACATACATACCCATTTCTTGGAGTTACTAGTATTATCAGTCGGACTCACATGTGATCTGCCATGGTCTCCATCTGGGGACGGCACCCGACTTTGGCCTTGAACATCATCGCCGGCGCGAACGTCGTCAGGAATACTTGTGTCACCGCCGCCGGGTGCACCACTCAGGACCAGATTACCCTGATGTCCCGGCTGATTTTGCCGCGGCCTAAAGAAAGACACGTTGCAAAAAACACTTTGAATTTACATTTTGCCTTACCATATCGGATTATACTCTTACTTTCGGGTGCGGTACCTCACAATCATCTAATTAACATTATCTTTTTTCGTTTCTTTTAGATGTCATCAATTCATTGTTTAAAGTAAGTGTAACACCACACGAGTGCTAGTATTTACCAATCCAATGAAATTTACGTTTGCGATATTTTTGATAGGCGTTCTTTGACAAAACGAAACCATCTTGTTACACTATGATAGACATTTGCATGCAACATACGCGAAAAACGATGTTTTGAACATTCTGCACCTCTATCCATATCTATGAGGGAAAAACTCCGACGCTATATTCGTAGTTGTATGTTTACATCGATGAAATGTTTAGCACATTTTCTGTCCATAGTACGTCCGACTGGCGTCCTTGCAAGTTAAGTCTTATAATAAAGTTCGCGTCAGTTTCTCTAATAGATCACGTGTCTAGTTTTACTCTGTATTATATCAAACTAGCGAGATCGCACAATATGGGGCGCACTGATTTATGATAGGAAAAGAATGCCACGATGACCTCTCCACTACAAATCACGATCAAAGTGCACCTCTGCGTATATACCATGGAGTAATAAATATATCGTATTTTATTTCTAATACTTGAGCGCCATAATGGGCGCCTATTTTACTTTAAAAAATACGACAATTTCAAAGAGCTCAAGTAACTAGTGAATTTTGGCTGCACTCCTTGAGGTACGCAAAGATTGGCTCACCAGTCTGACCACCTTAATTTAGAGCAAACTTCAGAACTGAAGGATCTGGAGCAAAGCTTTGCCAAAAGTACTGCGTAGAAAGAATTAATTTACCACGACCGCTTTGAACGATGATGAAGTCCCGATTTACTGCGTCTGTAAAATAGATTTTTCATTGAATTTCTAATTGTCTGTTGGGATGCACTCGTGGCATTGACATGATCTTGTTAATTCAAGAAACCTTTCGGTAGCTCAAGATTTACGGTTCGCTTGCAGATTCAGACATAGCAAGCATAATTAACCTTTTTAGTCGCTAGAAATCGTCTCCATGACGGTGCATTGGAAAAATGTTTACCTAGTAATCAAAAAGGTGCGTGAGGCGGTCCAGTTTACCACCGGCCGTAGACGTACTTCGTTTAGTGCTGGGAACTAGCAGTTTGAAGTCGTATGTAACCGGACGTAAAATTCAAAACATTCAATCGCTAAAAGTCAACGAACCTGTCTCGCATGCTAGCCGGATGTGCACGACTGGCCGACATGGTTGCGGCCGCTTGCGCATCTTCGTTCTGCATCTGACGGGCAATCTGAGCGTCAGTTTCGATCTGCTGCTCGGGCGTAAGTTGAGGCGGCGATTCGCGGAAGTCACCATCGGTAAACTTGCCCCCGCCGACAACACCTGACAGAGTTTCCCATACGACCGACGGCATTTGCAAGAAACCTTGGTCCGTCACCAATTGGTGTAGCTGGCCCTACAGGGCACGCCGTCACGAATAAACAATACAGCCGCAAAATTATTTCAGTAGAACGTGTGTGAGACATATTGATAGAAATCAAATCGGCGATTAGTAAAAACGTAGATATAGCTTTTGTGAATATCTACATTATCCTTGCGATATGATAAACAAATTAGCAGTTTTCATTAATTAATCTATAAAATGCTGATTCACGATTAGATGATAGATGTTCTGTTTGCATTAAGTAGATGAAATATAACTGACTTTATTAGGGAACTAACGCCATACAGTAAAAAAGTGGTTGAAAGGTACATTTTTTCCTAAAAATAGCCAGTAACATCGACTTACGTTGTGCTTAGTTAGCGTAATAAAATGGTTATTTCTAAAAAGTACGGCGAGTTCGTGATCCTTCATCGTGTCTTTAAGTTGGTTGATCCCGGCAATAGTAAGTTGAGAGCTGGTATCCTTTAGAAAATGATCGCAGAGCTCGGCTAAAAGAGCATTTAAACATACATTTGTATATAATAAATATCAATCAAAGCCAATTTCAATCTATAACCTTGCTGGACAGCAACGAGCCGCACATCAGTTTAATGTTTTCTGAATCTATCGGCAATTAGTAAAAACGTAGATATAGCTTTTCTGAATATCTATGTTATTTTTGCGATATGATAAACAAATTAGCAGTTTTCATTAATTAATCTATAAAATGCTCATTCACGATTAGACGATATATGTTCTGTTTGCATTAAGTACACGAAATACAACTGACTTTATTAGTGTTATCCCAGAAAGTTCCTTCTTAAACCGACTACGATCAAGAGTATCCTGGGCCAAATGGAAACTTTCCAGAAGAATGTTTCGCAGGTGATTGAATCAGTAGCGGCCTCCTATCGTATGCACCTAACCAAAACTTTTTTTGGAATGAAACCAATGTCTATTTGAAATACTAAATGAAATAATTTGAGCCCCTCTAATGAGCAGTACCAACCATTCCAACTTTTCTCCTTATCCGGTGAAGCACGATCATTGATAACTTTTTCCGCTAGTTGGTTGTAAGTCAACCTGCCTACAGCGCGACATTGCGCTTGATTATGCGGATCAACTACCCAGCCGTGGTAGAGTGGAATTTGAAGGAGATCGAACAGACTACACACCGCCGTGAACTCAAAATCGCGGACTCTGGTGAATAGACGGATATAAATTGAACAGATGTAAAAATGCGTAAAGCCAAGCCACGTTAGAGTCGTAAAAGATAGAACATTTATCAAACGTGAACAAACAAACATGCAGACTAATTCTAAGGTTTTAGATTTTTAATAATATTTTCTTTTTAAGTATACACCTGCGCTCGAAAATGATGTATAAAATGGTTAGCAACACACGTATGGCTGAGCTTGGGTTATCATTCCGTTATAAATTCATAAGGATTACAAACCCCGTGAATCTAACGTTAACGTCGATGCCTGTTGACAATTTGGGTAAGATTGATGCAGCATCGTCAAAATTCTGTTGATAGTTAAGCTGTGAAGCTTCCGGTAGGTCCCTAAAACACACAATGTATAAAAATACAACTGCTTAGAATGTTCACTGCTCGATTGGGTTAGATGCAAAAACTGACATTCAAATGTGCAATGTTACTAAAAGCTAAATATAAGACATGTTTACGTCACCGCAAAGCAGTAAACGATTATCGCAACGCTTGCCACAATTCTAACGACGTTCAAAACCTCTATATTCCATAAAGCAGATAAATCCTTGCAATCGTGTTTTAATATCAAATTATTCATCTAGGATGCTCTACATACCCTGGCATTGCTCCAAGCAAGGCATCCATGACGTACGATTTGAGTTGCTCCGCAGTGACAATTCCTCCCATGTCCTGCAAATGTATAGCACCCTTCAGGACAAGTAAATTTATAATGGCCAGAAGCGGACACGGGCCATTTTCATTCTGGGTTACGATAGGATACTTAACGCCACCCAACTCAACCCATCGGACGTGATATACGTGGTCCTCATTGTCGCTGTTGGTCGATCGAAGGGGTGGGGCCGTGGCATTGCCGCCTGCGCCACCAGGAGCACTCGATCCTTTCTCACTCGAACCACCCCCGTTAGGTTCCGCCATGTCTCCTGAAGGAACAGTAAGTCCAACAACATAATTATCATGTTATGATATAACAAAAGACTATGTTAGAGAAGACATTTGTGTATAACCACCTTATTTAATCAATAATTTAGTAAACATTTTTTTTTACAGGTACACAGTATAACATATTATATATACAATATACACCAAGAGAGTAGTCCGATTCAACTGATATCAAACATATTCGAGTAGAAACTGTGACTTCTAGCCTACCTATTGTCGACGAAGCACAAGTCTTTCATGGCTACTTTTCCTTTCACATGTGCTATAGCCTAATCGACTCACTCTTCACAGATGTGGTCACTGCCGACCTGGCGTATCCTAACTAATATTTCAAACAAGCGGTAAGAGATACATCTAAAATCTATATATTGAAGAGACCACAAGTTATTAGACGAGAGCCCGAGGTTAGGAGATGATAAATCTGACTATAGATCACTTCAACACTTAGCATTAGACTATGTCTCAGCTTTTATTGCTTGACAACAGTCATTATATCAACATACACGTTGATATACATGAAACTGCTTGTCAATTATGTTGAATCTTTTCTGAAAATATTCAGATTGTTAAATGTCCTGTAATGTTATCACAATCCAATAACTTTGCTTAATGAAAAAGTTCACTGAAGGATAGGATATATGGTTATATTTGTTTCTTTAGTAAGGCCTAGTCGCGAAGTTAAGAGTTTGAGCTTTTTACGATATTTCCTACTAACATTCTAAATTATACATAATTTCTGAAATAAATCACTTTAGCCCGGTAATAACAATGCAAATATTATTACAGTTCGCTGAATTTGATTGAATTTTACCATAATTAAAACTACGTTACGTTTTCCAGAATAACTCCTTCGTAAAAATAGCTTGTACGACGAAAAAGAATCACAGAAAAAACAGTCGGTGTGGTCCCGCAGCTATGAGACATTCCTATGCTCACCTCCTTTGCTGCGGAAATTAACTACACAACATTGTTTTATTGTTAACCAAATTTAAAATGTCTTGCTTTTTCAAAGTCTACATAACACAGGCTCAGAGAAAAAAAAAACAATCGCTCGATTTCAAACGACTGCCAGTCTAATTAATTTTGTTCTGCTTCCAAAATAAGAGACATTAAACCGACTATACATGAAACGCTTATCTCATTTGCTGGAAATATATAGATAGTTTAAACCTTAAGTACAAATTAACTGTATTCGCTATTTATTGCCTTGGACTGATGTATCTGTCATACTTCAGTTGTGCCAACAGGTCTAGATACCTTTTCCCCGACATAAGCCTCAGAATACGTAATTAAAAACTCACAAAGCCATGTCACCGATGCGATACGATCCCACAACCGCCTACTGATGTTACTGTAGATGACAATTTACAAAATGACGCGGTACACAATGGTTGCTTCATTACGCCCAGCAGCAGTCGCATGTATAGGTAAAACATTGTTGCTAATCGTGTTTCAACTGTAGGCGTCATCCCTAAAGTCAGTATCGCTTACGTGCGCTCGATAATTACTAATAAATACATGGTACCGCCGGATGCTGGTTCAGGCCAGCGCAAACAATAATAAAACATAAGTGAATTTCAAGTCGTAGATCGCTCACCGTATGACATCACTGGTGTTCTTTCTGTTATCCAATTCCAAAGTCAAACACTGACCATCGCATAAGCGACGGAGTGTATAATGTCTTCCATTGACAAATCAAGTCTCTAACATGACATCAAAAGCGATTTATACCTCCATGATTTACACTGATGGAGATAAAAATACTAATATTGCAGAGTCAATCCCAAACCGCATTAGTTATCGCGCATCGATGGTTTCAAACTGGGGTATGACAAGGTAAGGTCCAGACCAAATAGAATGTTTGATGACGCATAAAAAATAGGTACGAGACGTCGAGTAGGACCAACATGGGAAAATACCAAGCCTGTATCTCGAATAAAACAACATCGCTTAACTCAATAGACAAAGAAACATAATTGCAGCGTTTTGTAGAAATACAAAGTCGACCAATATAGGGTCAGGCCCGTATACGGCACCAGCTCATTAGGTTCGTTCCGAAATAACAATTCATAATACAAACCTGTACGAAGGTTAAACTCGCTAGATCCGCGCACATATAATCCAAATAGTTGTGAAATCACTACTTATGTTGGCACCCCGTCAGCTGGTATAGAACAACTTTGAAAATAGGCTAAACGCTGAACCGCATCATATCGCTCCGCGACACGAAAGCTAGATCTTTATTATACGAATCTGACGATGCATTCTCGCCGATAATATCGCCAATCGTGGTTTACACATGGGATTGGATTACGTGACGCTTCTATATTTTAAGACTTAACAAGCACAGACACAAAAACTGACATATTACGACGCGCACAAAACTGTGTCGGCAGTGCAAACCTTCTGGCTAACATCTGAGCCAATTTAGAGTTCAGTGGAGCTCCTAGTCGAACATACAACCCAACTATGGTAAGAGTAGACGTCAAACTAGCTGTCCTATGTCTACTGCTAACGAAGGCCGATATAGGCCATTGCTAAGTAAAGAATTTCATTATAATTTCGAGAGTACACTTTTGCATAAAGTGCGCGTAAAACTTGTGGCTAACGAAACGTGTTTTGTATAAATTGTGCAAACAAGTGTAAAGTCTGTCTTTTTTTAGACTGATTCAGAGTGTTCGCAGTGACGACGAACGGTGCGTGCTACTATTAAAATGAACTAGAAATAATGTTGTGATTAGGACTTGACCAGGCGAGATTTTGTTTATATGATAAAGGGAGGCGGCGACGTGGTAATAAATATATTGTGATTTATGTTGACGAACCTAACAGATGCTAACTTAAGACAAAGGGCAATATTTATAGCTGAATCCATTGGAGCCGGTATCAAAATCAATATAAGCCCTTTTTTACACCTTTGTAAACGTTCGATAGGCTATACTTGACACGTAGCGAGCTTATTAGGAAACACATTTTAGCAACAACGTGTGCGGTAAATCTAAGCAATATTTGGCCGCGTTATTGATACATGTATTTTTTCAATGGTTTTCAAACAAGTACTGCTTTATCATTTTTTTTTATTTCGCTTCACTCATAGTTTTCATTTTTTTTATCTTACCATAGGTGCTTAACGCCTGAATCAAGATAAACGGTTCTTTAGACATTTATCTGCTCCTTCTAAATCTGTACCATAATTTCAGAGTTTCGGGCAGCTGTGCCATTTATGCTTCGCCGAACATTGTTGATATTTTTATAAGTCAAGATCAAACGACTGGAACATGCATGTTAGCATTCGTTCCTTTTATGGGTATTGGCCTAAGGGAAAGACAAAAACAGGACTACTATCCGAGCAAATGTACAGGGAGTTTAAAAATAACCGTAAATTAACCGGCAGCGATAATGAACGGCTTGTTTTGAAAGTCAGTACAGTTCATATCTCTAATGTCACGTAGGTCTGGGTGACTCATTGGAGGAGGTACGAATTAGTTCATATTTTAAACACTCCAGAGTTGAGACAAACGCTTTTAAACAATTTTTCAAGTTTTATTGGTTTCCATCTCAATACGCACGCTTCGCTAGTCGATACAGGTGGGTTCGTAAAATTATGGCCTCAAAGCTTCCCTACGAATAAGGATTTATGGCATTACTTAGAGACCAAATTGCGAAAGAGAATTATACAGTAAATATTATTTATTGAGTGCATCAAGTGGGTGAGATTTACAAAAAAAAAATTATGCATTTTCCTTAAGGGATATGACATCATGTAAGCTCATAAATATCAAATTTTTACTTTAAACCTTTCGTGTCTCCACTTTATATATATATATATATATATAATTGAAAAAGCGGAGCAAATGATTACATTTGTTAAAGAAGGTTTGAGTCTACGAAGTGAATAAAAATCTGAAACATGCAAATCTGAGACCCGTAAGTGATAGTGTCATCTGCGTAGTCCAATATATTTCCTACAGCGGCAACCGATTAAAACTAGCAGAACTTTTGGAAATGCTGTGCTACTAGCAAACATGTAAAGTTATAAGTGTTTATATTTGTTCCTGTTAAACCGAACCAAATAATTTTGGAGGATAACCATTGTGAAAAAACCATAGGGGTCGATGAACATCATATGTATCTGTTTTTATACCTCGTCTCAAAGTTGTAATGTGAGCTGTAGCGAGTCGCACACGTCAAGACTGCTGATCCTGTAACCTATTTCATACTAGTAAGAGGATATCAGTTGCGCTAGATTCATAAAAGTACACGTAATTGCACGAAGTACTTAGGAACTACTCCAATTCTTAAACGATTATACCGGAAGTAGTGAGCTAAAGAATATAAAAAATTGTTTTCCATGTACGCTATGTGTTTAGTCACAACATGCGTTTTGTGGTTTCAGAAATCAAAGATGCGGTTCAAATTCTGTGGTGGTTTGGATTGCCCAGATTGGCTTCTGGCTGCCTTGGCCAGCCTGGCAAAACTCAGCTCGATCAAGGTTCGTATATATAAAAGCTTACCGATAACTTGGTACTGTACCTTCCATCTGTTGCATCTCCCGTAAAGCACTTATTAATTTCAAACTATCGGATCTCCAAAAATTTATACTTTTGACTGTTGGACACAGATTACATTACTAGCAGCTGTGCACTCTATAGTGGTTGTTAACGTAGGTGAATTTGCACTTTATTTTTCCGCTTTCCAGGTCCGTTCTGGAGCTAACCAACTCGCTCGTGCCATGGCCGAAGGTCGTCTTGAGCCGAAAATATTGACGGCGGTCTGTGAAAAGCTTACTAATTCAGAAGCAGTGGCGGCCGTACACGAAGTCCTCAAGCTTGCCCTGAGGTACGTAAACAAACTACATGACTTGTCGCTCCTGGTCAGCGTTACACAATTAGAGTAACAATTAATTAATGAAGTTCGTACTTCGGTTTTTTTTTAATATCTGAGAATGGCTGCTGATACACGTAACCAAAGGAATGCATTAAATAGATCTCTCATTTAGTAATAACGGAACAATTACGAACTGCGGATGGATTGCTGACACCAAACGCTTACACGTTTCTAATATTTTCCAGGACTCAAGTAGAAGAAGCAGTTCTTATTGACGAACTACAACAGTTGGGTTTGCCAAGAGAACACTCTACGGGCCTGGGCAAAGCTTATGCTGAAAGTAGGGCTCGAGCCGTAGAACGATTGCGAGAGGACTTCGTGCACCAGAAGGGTGAAATCTCGTTTAAGCTAAAGACAGTCGATGGCGACCAGTTTATAGTGATTTCAATCGGAGAGGAAGGGTTTGTTATGGGAATAGGCCAAGCTCGAATACTTTTGGAAGAACTTAAGCAAGCACGAAGAGCAATTGAAAACTATGCATAAGATTTGCTCCAAAAAATTGGACTGTACAATTTCTTAAACATTGGCAAACGAATACTCATATATATTTATATACACACTGTTATATCGTTGTATAATCCTTATTACTGTAACAATAATATAATCGACGACGTGTGCTGTTTATCGTCGCAAAGCAACACGGCTTCACCACCGAAGTACATGTAATTTTAACAAAACGTCAGTTAGACAATAAACACAAAGTTGCAATCTGGCGAATTTAATTTTTGGTTATATACAAGTAATTACACAATCTTGGAGGGATAACTTGACTGACTGCAAATTGTACCTAATTGAGTCCATTGTTTATAGTAACTTAACAAAAGCAATATGTTTTTTCAGTAGTCGTCTTGGCTGTTACTTCTGCTGTGACCCAAATCAATGCACTATTTAGTTTTTGTCGAACTAAAATCTAGGCAACTACGCTCCATATACCGCAGTGCGCACTAGTAACGGATTTCTTAAAACTAGCGGCAGTTTTCCGCGGAACCTTTCGAGTTGTTTTTGGCTTGTTGTTACATGGCAATTAGATTGCCCTAAAACGCATTAAAAAATCAGCGAAATAAACGATATTGGGATAATATAACAAAGGTGCAACAAGGAGTAATATTGATACTGCACTGTAGAAAACAGAAAGGAGTAATGTCGTAAGAACAAACGCTTACGTATCACTATAATGGGAAGGCCAAGTTCTTCTACTTAGAGCGCTAGCTCGGGCCTGTGAACAGGGTCCCTGGCTTGTTTCATTACGACATGTGGTGGGCGCATGTATCGTAAATATATCATGGATACATACTACCCGATTTAGATGTTCGATTGAGCGAATGATAAGGCAAAAGATGATGATACACTATAGGTCGTCGCCAAAAAACAGAATCTAGCGGGTATCCCACTGCTTTTGTTTCTCGACCAAAATTGAAAAACAGTAAGAGTTAATTTTCAATGTATGTATACAATATCGTAGCGTTGAAATCTAAAGTAAACTTATAAGCAATTCCAGGTGAACTTCCAATGTAATACTGTAGTTCTTTTATAAGAGCACGTCTTTACGAAGTAGTGATAGTGATACGATAGCCTGTACAGATCCAGATGCCAGAACGTGGCATCGCAAATATACCGACACTTTTATATTAAAGTCGCAATATATCCATCTATTATATCCGTCAATCCCGTTTCTACCTAGTCAGAACGTGGCTGAAATAGCCTGACACGACTATACGGACTATGTCATGGCTGCTCAAAAAACCATCGAGTTTGCTAGTTAGCTGAAGTAAGTTAAACTCTTAAGTAAGTCTAACAAATCCAGATAAATCTTAAGATTTGATTATTAGCTAAGTGTTGATTACTTCACAAATGAGGCCAACAAGAATAGTAAATAGAGCACTTTTAAGATTAACGATTGCAGGCTAACTTACATGTGCTAGAAGTCTGTTCCAACAGCTAGTCATGAACAAAGATCGCTAAAATCCTCACTTCATTAAAATTACAATCGTATAATTAAATTAGCTATTCATCGTACGGGGGCGTGGCAATCGGAGAAATTTATCAACAACAATAGATCTACGTAAGATCGTAAAATATTTTTAAAAAACTTTCGCACAGCCATCGTTGAATCAATTGCTGTTTTTCGTACAATATAGGCGTTTTCTATTGTGTTATACTTCAAAAGCAGCATGAGGCTGAAGGCATTTTTGCCTTTGAAGCAAGGTCAACCTTTGAACAAAAGTTCTATGCGACCATTAACTAAACCTTTCGTCTAGTTTATTTTGTTAACAATACAAGTCTGAAACGTTAATTCATATGAAGTTAAGTGTCATAGTAGAAATGACGCTTTGGTATTTTAAGATGAGTTGTCAGAGCATCGACAACCAAGTTACAACATGACAGATCGTCAGAGTGACAGCTATAAGGTAGAAAGTTCAATGCCTGGTTTGTGCAATGATTTTTCAAGTACATATTTGGTTGTTCAGTATAAATGTATGCTTTCTCAAACTAAACAAATAATGCACTTACAGGCTAGCAAGAAAGTCGTAGTACTGAGGCATGACTTCACTACTATGTTCTCGGGACTCAACCTGATTGTGGTGACTTCTATGCATGAAGACAGTCAATTCGCGATTTAAAATATAGAGGCGTCGATTTACTCAGTCCGGTTTATTCAACGATAGCTGAAACAATCGATGATAACATCACGTAGGGTAATAGGACACACTAAATATACGACGGTCGAAAAGATCCTAATGCACCGGCGCCAATCTGAACAAAACAATGGAGGGTACCGCTGAATCGTAGTAGACATATCCTTCAATTCATTCATCCAGCTCGAAAGTTGGGTCAGTTCGAAGGTGCAAACAATAGTAGTGATAATACACTTCCGTGCTTGAGATATTGCGCTTTTTACAGTAGTTTTAGTCGAAGAAGACGGCTAGTCTAGACCTAATCTGCAATGAACACTTGACAAGTGCGTCTGACGCGTCCTTTTGCTGGACAAGTCTATTATTCAATGTTTGGCTGGGATAACGCTTTTCGGAACAATATACCCAGGAGTAAAAACAACCCGCTCAACTCATCTTTATAAAAGACGGTCGTTAAAGAAAAACTATTCCTGCGACAGACTACTATTTCATATCAGCACACGTCGGTTGATGAAATTCTTAAAAGCTAGCTCATCATGTGTTCTGGTTGAATAGCATGGATTTCGCACAGGTCGTTCCATCCTCACAATATGTGACACATGGCTTCAAGAAGTACACCGCATGTGTAACAGAATAATACAGACGCTTTGCTGCAAATTACAGGTCCACCATTAATAGGACCACTAAGAAGCAAATAAGGCTTTACAGTCGCGGGTGTGGAGATATATATGCCCTCAAGATTTCCTTTGTGCATGAAGTTAGCCTTGTTCGACACATACATGGCCCCACGGAATTTAGGTTGCGTAGAAACCTCTCAGGAAGGGAGCTCGAAAAACTTGACCAAGTAAAATTTTCCAGCGCGTCGTGGACCTGCATCGTACATCATTGAATAGATATGTGTACCGTCTAGGCGTCACACCGCTATCTGTAAATGATCTGAGATGTAGGTTTAAGCTTCCCATTAACCCTGTTTAACGAGTGTCCTGACGGAGATCTGTCTTGACTTTCATTATAATGCTTTACTATATATTACGGAAGCTTTGATTAATAAAGTATGCAAAAGGCTGTATAGAGAGAACCGGCACTTAATTTCGAAATGCATAGATTTCTTCGCATCATATGTGGGCCAGTAAATTTTCATTTGCCGGGGTTATTTGTGTGTGCACAAGATAAGGTGCAATAAGTCTAAGCTGGCATGCGGCGTCATGCGTCGCAATACCATCGTTGATTAGTCTCTCCGGTTGGACACACCGAGCTTAAAATTTCAAAACAAGCTCATACGTTTACACAATAATATTTATATACTTTTATAATAACAAATCACATATGTTAAGCTCGTATAAACATTATAACCTTTCATTTCCGAAATGCATCGGAACTAATTCTTACGCTAACACGTACAGGAAATGGTTAACGTAATGTACCGAGCGTCAACTAGCCGTCGTGTCGATAAATTAAATATAAATAGTAGGAACAATTTGAGTTTAGAAGGTTATCACAAATTTTTATTAGGGTCTATTTAGCTCTGTATTTAGATATATCGAACGACAGCGGCACTGCAAAATTTTCCAAATTTTAATAAAATTGATACACAAACCAACACAAGCGTTATTCTAGCAAGATCTATTCTAGATTTTCATCAAAGAAGTTTGTTTAGATGTTATAAGTAAAGATTATTGATGTATTAATTTTAACGGATGTAGTCTCGAAAACTCTTCGAAAAACGCAATAGCACAGACAGACGATATACAACTCGAACAATACTTGGGTAGAAATTTGTCTTAACGTTTTAAGGGGAAATGTTCAGAAAGATAGATTAGAGCATTAGAAATACAGACAGGAACACCATCATTCGCATGTATGGCCACTCGTGTATCAATGTTAAAGGAAAAGCCAGAAATGCCTATAAGCTCTATATTATTAGTTTATAGGCATTTCTGGCTTTTCCTATATATATATATATATATATATATATATATATTTCTTACATACAATTATCTTTGATATCGAATTTTTTTTGTGTATATACTTAATCTGTTAAAGCATCATATAACATTTGAGAAAATAGTTCATAGGATACACGCATGGACTCTGACTCCGCAAACAACAACGTGACCAATTTATCTCTAATGAAGCTCTGCAGTAAAATTTGCGCGATATGCCATTTCCGCATGCTCGTTTTAGGATATAATAATATCTTTTTAAATGTATATAGAATTGTCCATGAATTTGTACTCGCACACAGAGGATGGTTGGGCTGCTACACGGTTTGAAAACCTGATATTTTTTGTCCACATTTGAGTAATACTTTACTAAGTGTTACGTAATAAATGACTGAAAAAATCAAGTATTCTTCACGTGATAGCAGTTACAAAATTTGTGTGTTTGATAGAAACTAATATTTTTTTAATAAATTCCACGGCTGAGAAGGCACAAAACCAGAGTTCCGTAATCTCTTCGTTTTGAGCCACATTAGTCGAGAGGGCTAAACCGGTCGCAGAAGGAAGTTATGTCCTTGTTGCTAGAGACAGACATTCATGCGGTGAGTGAATAATGTTATCAATGGGCTAGTCGATCCATTTCTATTCTGGCTATCCGTTGATTCATCTATCAATCAGTGGCACGTTTACTATTTGTTAGCATGCAAGTTAAACGACCAAACGATGAGTTACCGCACCCGTCATCGGCCTTGCCAGTTTTGCCTTCGCCACTGCGACTCCCCATCTCCCTTTGTTGCCTTTCTCATTGTTGGCAAGGGCAAGTTTGACAGCGACGAAGCTGAGCCCGCGCGTTTTGACCAACCAACCGGCTGTCGGGCCACTGTAAACCGCGGGCCACGTGAAAACCAAACAGCCGAAATTCGATCAACGGCGAGAGCCCGTTTGGTGATAACAGTAAAAACGAGGTGCAGGAGAGCGCAGCACCAATTGATGGTGATTTTTGCTGGCGGTGTGAATGGCACGTGCGTGTGAAGCGAGTTGAGTTATCCGATCGTAGAATAGTAGATTGGTTCATATAAACGGACATAAAGAATTACAAATGCATTGGACTTGTTGCATTGCATGTTATAGTCCCATATTATGATGACCTTTAAACGTGCTTATATTGTCATTGGGTAAATGGCAGTGGAAGAAACATGACTAAGTAAAATGCTTGATGGCAGACCACATTCCTCTAATGTCGTACATGTTCGACGTGCTGTGAAGATAGCTACAGGCGAAACAATGGAAAGAAATTCCATATAATACGCAGTGTGTTCCAGTGCCGCCCTCGGGATAGATGCTTTGCTGCTATGTTGTTGAATATATGGAGGTACAATACAGTACTTACAACTATAAGAAGCCTGCTTTCTCCTTTTTTCGAAATGATGTGTCAGTGAACGTACGTGCATTTTTATCCGTGCTTGCCATAGTTAATAATATTTATGTGCTTTGACCTGTATTTTGTGCCCGCGCATGGATTATGATGTTGGATAGGAATAACGATTCAACGGGAAATACATTGGACAATGCCCCACTAACGAATGCTATCGTTTTTTTTCTGTAACATCCGTGCCGTACTACTACCACCTCTACTACAAAAGGACCTCGCCGTAATTAGCTTGGAGTGCGAGATCATAATGTTTGAATATAGTAGGTAATTGAGTGTGTACGGCCACCCGACTGGGTCTGTTCTGCTACTTGTTGGCGTACTTCTTCTTCATAGTCAATGATTCGTGAGCCTGGCCGATAGGCGGCGACAGTGCGGTCTGGCTAGCTTGCGTCGTGTCCGTAACCACAGACCACTACCTACGATAATAGTCTGCAGTAACAAGAGCGTGCGAAGCAAGCTTAAGGTGTAGACTGCTGGAACCTGGGCTGGCAGATAGCTCTGGAGAGACACCAGTAGAAAATGCCACCGACAACGGTGCGGACCGTCTTCGTTTACCTTGTCGTTCGTTCAAATGCTATGTTTGCTGTTTGCTAGCATCGTATCATCATGATTATTGTGGCCATCGTCATTAGAGCCCTTGGTTGGATGGTAAAAAAGTGGGAAAACGAAATCTGCTTCTAGGTCGGCCTGATTACTGTTTCCGTTCTTCCCTCCCGTCCCGCAGCAACCATCGCCACTGCCTGTGTCTAGCCTTTTAAAGCAGCTCGTGAACTGACTTCGCGCGCATTTGCTGCCGCCGACTCTGCTTCATAAAGCCTTAGGTCCAAAAGGAACTTTCTTCACAGCTGACTCTGAGGTGCCCGTTCTACAACAGACCTTAGCATCGCAATTTGTTTTAAGAACCTGTCAGTACATGGGGCCAAATACGAGCAATTTAGAGCGACCGAGCAGGAGAGGGGTTTCCTCATATTCATCGCTTTATCTATCACTTGGATCTCTAGTAAAGAATCAAAGAGTAGTTACACTCAGATTCGAACCTAGACCGCTTGAGTGACCCTCTTGTTAGTGAGCAGACACGTTAACAGTCTCGAACAGATCGCGGGGATCACAGCCAAATCTTAGGCCTGAAACAGGTCTTCAGCACTCAGCCCTTGACAGGAACAGAAGCAGGCACAGCCGGAGTTTGGCAGAGAACGGGCGAGTACCAAAACGAGGGAGAAACAGCCCCGCAATTCTTACTTTTTCCTTTCTCTCAAATCTGTTTCTTCCCCCAGAGTTGCGACAGATTTGGAGAGAGTGAAGGCACTAGGAGACCGTGGCGGTGATGGCGAGGCCGAAGCTCGTGAAACTGAGAGCAACTCCTACTTCGTCTAGCAGCCGTAACTCGGTCAGGCTAGCGGCCTGGTCCCCTGGTTGGTGGTCGTCGTGTACTGCCTTTGCCGCTGGTACCGACTGATGGGCCTGTTTGTGTGTGCCTGTCTATCCCGCTGCTGAGGGTAGCCTGCGCCGTCTGCATTCCGCTGCCCGCCACCAGCGGCCTCTCTCGCGCACCCATCCGCCGTATCATCGTAGACAATCGGTGGATCTCGGCTCCCTTCTGTACTCCCTAGGTTCATAGTATCGCAGCGCCGCCTGGTAAGTCTTGACTAGAAGCTCTCGGCCCGCGCAACTACCCCTCTCCGATTGTCAGCAGCCATAGCAGCAGTTGCCGCCGCCCAGCAGCGCGCCTCGCGGTTGATTGTCCGTGTGTGTGTCTGTCCGTGGTTAGAGAAAAGAGAGAGTTCCGCTGCGTGCCGCATAACTGTACCACCGCCGTACCACTCTGATATCATACTACTACATATGCACGGTACCCTGCTGCTACTCAAGCCCCAGCCGCCAGCGCAGGGCAAGCGAGTGAGCAAGCAGGCAGGCAGGCAAGACAAAGAAGGCACGACGAGCTTGACTGTAGCGAGCTTCTTGCGTTTTTGCAGTCGACCTGTACCATCGCCATTTTCCTCTCGTTCCTGCCGCCCATCTTTCAAATAGAAGCAGATGTAGCAGCACATAACATCTACAATTCGTTTGACGTGCCTACATCAACACCAATGACGACGACGATGACGACGACAACAACAACAGCAGCGATAACGTCCTGGTGACAAACAACAACGAGAAAAAGATGAGAACAAAGGTGGCCGTGGATCTGACCATCATACAATATTAACACATTTAAATATATACCTACCCAAAGTGAGTGTAGCAAAAACCGAGAAGTCCGGCCAAAGGAGACGGCTTGCAACAAACAACAGGAGCGGCTGTGCATCCTTCGTTTCCACTCTATGAGATCTGTTACATTCTACCACTACCACAAAAGAGTACCACTAGGAATCAGTCATTAGTCGATACAGCCACCACACAGCAGCAAGTGTACTGAAACATGCTACCCACTACGCCATCACGGAGACCCATCAAGTATCAGTAGATTGTAGTCCATGCAGTGTATAAATCTACCTTTGTTTTAACGGAATTATCTCGTCACACCGTCAGTTTGACTATACGAATCAGCTCTCCGACACCCCAGTCATCGAAATTCCCACTCAGATTGGCTAGTGCCAAACAGGCTGCACATTATAACTATCAAACACCCACCCACCCACCCCACTTCAGATTGGATCATTTTGTTTTGTCCATTATTGTCGTAGTTTCGACCTGTCAACGCACCGAGGCGGGCGCTCAGCGACCGTCGCGGTGCAGCGGTGCAAAAGTGCTGCTCGAATGTTAGGAGCCATTATCCCTCTGAATTTCGTTTAGAATTGTGTGTTCGGTTTGTTTTTACGGTGCGTGTGTATCGCCAGAGGCCTAATCGAGTGACGGCGTCGCAGCCAACCCGCATTCCATTCAATACCATTATTGGTATTGTGAATCTGTGCTGCGTAAGGTGTATCTCTCAATCAGTGCTTGCCAGCTTGGTGCTTACGTGCTGCTAGATCGTTGTCATCGTCGTCGTCCACACAAAAAAAAATATATATATAGTTTATAGTTGATACTTCGTGATGTCCACCGTATCTGTTTAACGTGTTCGTGCGTTTGTATGAGCGAGGTTGTGCAATTTATAGAAAAGGAAATCAAGGATTAATTTACAACAATCCATCGAATTCTGAACTAACCAGACGTACTACCTGATTTAATTCTTCGACGAAACTATTATCGTGGTAGCGTGACAGGGTGCAGCGCGGCGTACAAACGAGTCGTTAATCTTACAACGAAAACGTGGTAGTGGCCACAGTAGCGACAGTGGTGAATTGAAGGGGCGGTGCGTCGTCGTGGGAGCGTGGAGTGGAAAACAGTCGGCGGAACCATGTAAGCTACTGTGGGATTTAAAACGGCAGGAGTGAGAAGGAAGCGCAACAAAAGCCAGCAATCCGGAGCGGTACAATCCGAATCGACGCTAGAAGAACGAGCATTTTATTTTCTATCACAGGAATTTCCTGCCAAGTGTAAGCTAAGGCTTGCAGGGGTTTCTCAGGCCTTCGAAGCGACGGGCGACGAAACAGTTGTTCCATCTCGTTTACTGTAGTTGGAAGGACGTGCCCCACAATTCTGCTAAGAGACGATCGGAAGGAAGATCTAACTTAGCAGACGTAGTTAGTCGTTTCTCGATACAGGGGCTAAAGAAACGATATAAGAAACCCTTATTCTGCCTCTCGATGCGGTGCGGACTGAGGTCCGTTGCCGCGGGTTTGGTCCAGGGAGTGCCACGTCTCCACTGCCGCCCCGGCTGCCAGTGACCCGTCTAGCGCGAGTATGGCGGACCGCCCGCGTGCCTGACACTCCACGCACGACAACTTGCTTGTTAGCGACAAGTAGCGTCAACGAACCCACGGAAACCAAGAACCGACATAAACGGCTTCTTTTTGGTACCAGCTCGCTTCGGTTCGGTACTGGTAACGACGATACCAACGCACCAAAGCGATCGAAAACAACATCAACTTTTGAAGGCCGTAGTTGTTACTGTCGCCGCCGTCATCCTTAGCAACAATAACAATGATAATAACGGTAACATCAAACTAAATCTTACAATTTTGATTTATCCATCACCATCGGGGCGTCTCCGACAAGGGGAAGCACAGGACCTGTAAGGACGATCAGCGCATAATCAACCACTCAGGTAGTCAGTCGTCCAGCGTAGCCACAATAGCAGTATAACATAATAACATGAACACCAGCGTAAACAGTAGCAATCGAGTGGCAGTTCTAACGGGGATATGCCCCCGCCAACAGCGGAAGTACCCTTGGCGTCAACGATCTATCGAAACGGTGGTTTCCCTCCCTTCGGTTACATTGACAACGGCAAGCCATAGGCTTCTCGTCCAGCTGCTTCCCCTTGTCACCCTGCTGTTCCTCGTCAACGTTACAGGTAAGTATGGATTTGTATAATGGGTTAGATCTATGCAATCTAGAGTAGCTCAGCATAGCACAACCTTGCGTGAGAGTGATAATACAGACAACCCTTAATTTCGGCCTGCGGCTTTAGACCTGCAGCTATTGTCTATACTAGTACTACTAGGTTGTATTACGAAAAGTAGTATGCCTTTCTGTCTGGCTGACAAAACCCTTATCGTCATCGAATAGGTCGACCGACTCGTTTGAGGCTTGAATGGATGCTGACGAACCAGCATCTTCAGCGCTTGACTGTCTCAACTTTGTGCTTGCGATGCCTGCCGTTAAGCAATTTTTGCTGCCATCAGCAACAAGCGGCAACCCGCAGCGAGCCGTATTGGCGCTGGATAGAATTAGTCCCAAAGATCAATGTTATCAATACCGTTGACAGCGGATCGAGTTCGAGGCAGGAATGGGAGTTGGTCCCCGATGACCTTGGGGGCATGCGACCTTTCCGCCTGCCAGCCGAAGCCAGCGGAGGCCGAGGGACCTGGCGAAGTAGTGGCTGTAGCTCTAACCTTTACTCGATCTGTGCGAGGCTTCACTAGGTTCGTCTTTCGCTTGGCCTTACTGCTACTGCTGCCTGTCTGGTCCCTTTCCGCTAGGTTATTCGACGTTCCGTTGGACGTTGTGGTCGTGGCCAGCCAGAGGCAAGCAAGTAAATATAATAGTAGATATATCTAGTATATTGTCTTTTGCACCGCCAAGATCCCTTCCTGTTTATTAGACAGTCATGGAAAAGAAAAGTCCGATAGTGTGTCAAGGGGTATTGAAGATTCGTGTTCTCCTGGGCCAAGACAGGTTCGCTGAGTCACACGATGATTCGGGAATGTGGAACGGTATTTGTGCAGCACAGCATCGTAACTATGTTGTGTCTATGTAGAACAGAACAAATGTGGTGCAGCTCTGCTTATTTCTAGCTGGCTGGCCATCTCCGTGTCTGTCATACGTCTGTGTGACAGAAGCGAGTATCTGTGCATGTGTGTATCTGAGTGTCTGTGTACGTAAGTGTCGAAAGGGAAGATGTCGAGCAGTCACGTGAGACAGTAGGCTACATACAAAAGCAGCAGATTGAGCAAGCCTGTTTGGCGGAGACAGGCGCCATGTTAACGGCAATGTGCAACGTGTTACGGTGGACTGTGGAGCGCGCAGTACTCGAAGCTGGCTGACTCGCGGGCGGCACGGCGTGAAGTCTAGTGGCCTGCTTGCTTCGGTACCTCGAGTTCGCTGGCTGGTCATTGGAAACGCGCAAACACGTAACACAAGCGGTGACTGAGGGAAAATATGTGAGAGACCATTGATCTATCCGCATGGGTCTTCCAAGATTCCAAAGAAAAACTGAGGAAATGCTTGGCCGCTGTGATTATCTTCTATGGAATCTGCCTTTTGTCTGCTCATTTTGCCTTTCAGGCAGAGACCAGAGACAAGGATAAACCTTAGCATTGAAGATGCCGTGAGGGTCAGCCGCTTTGAGAGCGGCAGCAGCCGGCTGACGCCTCGGTGTTGAACGTGAAGTCGAGTTGAGGTTCCGTGTGAGATGTCGTAGCTGATGATGATGGCAACGGCAGGGACATCCGTGTAACAGTTTTCCGCTACGATAAGACCAAACGAATTCGTTCTTTATCGATAAACTAATAAAAATGTCAGAGACAACCGTACGCCAAAGTCCTTAGTTGTATTTGTCCAGTTGTAAACCAGCACAAATCCTCGTCTGTAGCCTATTCGAATTATTCAGTCTGCTTGAAGGTTTTGAGTATGAGATTCGGTTCTGCTGTGAGGCATTGTTCGCGTAGAGCATAAAAATATATTTATGTCCAATTCATGCGGATGTACCTAAAATCATGCCTTGCCTTACGATAAAAAATCGTGCATTTTAAAGAAGGATTTCTCCAAAAATTTAATACTGCTGCTATTAGAGGCATGCTCTGATAATTTCTGGTGTCCAATACCACTTACGAACGCATTCGGCAGCATCCGATTCAAACATATGTACATTGTTGCAATACACGTTACAAGAGGCGGCTTAGTTGTACGTGCAGACACGTGGACCAGTGCCACGTCTCATCATCACCGCCTGAATGTTACCGAACCAGGGAAAGATAAAGAAAAGTTTTACATTCACTCGCTCTGGGTGACAACAGCAGGACCGCAGGAATGATGTTAGCAAAGGTATCAGATCCCATTTCATCTCGCATGGCCCAGCCGAGATCGCTTTTCAGATCGTGCGGGTAATCCCAGCCCTCTATCACGACCACCATAAATTAGACACCATCTATCCACGCTAACGCTAGCTCCTAGCTACCTAGCGAATAAGTAGGCCGGCTCTTTTAGCAGAAATCGAAAATTCATGAGCGAGTAATTTCGGTCTCGAGACGCAACGTCGAATCGGATGCCAAATGTGTTCTTTCAAATCGGTACGAGTGCGGTGTCAGGCGGTCCTGGAAAAAGACCTCTATTATTGCACGGTCTGAGAAAGCAAAGCAACGTACTCCACAAATCTAATTCAAATCTGTCTGTACCTGTCCTCACAGGCAATAATCGCTTCGTTTACTACTGCTAGCATATTAGCCGTGCCTCATAAAAGCGAACTCTGACCGAAAAGGATAGAGACGCACAACACCGCCCTTCTTGGCATCGTTGACGCCACTGGCGGAGGTTTGCTCGGCATTCCTGTAGTAGCACTAGCAATCTAAATCGTTTTTGCAAACCGATAATAGGCCGTGGCAATAGCGCCTCGCTCAAAGTTCCTTTATTTGCGTGTCCGCATGTTCTTCGACGTGCAGATATGTATCTTTGTTTGTAGGCGCCATTGTAGTTCTGAGTAAATGTACGACATCCTATAAGATGCATAAAGTGAGTGAGACCGGAATTATAGTTGAGGCAGTTATAACAGCTCCACGAATGTTCGCAAATTATCCAGCTACAGCGTCATTGTTCCTCCAGCGAGTTCCTCAAGCATGGGTTTTGTCCAATAGGTGACTGCATAGAAACTTTACGACTTCTAGCCGGTAAACTAAAACACGATCAAAGCGCCAATCCAACAGGTGGTGGACAGACTTCCTCTGAACATGATAAAGTTATGCAAGTACATACAGACAATTCCATGTATCCGATGTTGTTATGCCGAACTGGAGAAAAGCGGTTATGTTCATATTTTGCTTAGCGTACTTTTTTGCTCCTTTGCCGGTCTTTGTCATTGTTGTTCTTCGGTATTTTTTCGTACTTCAAAGGTTTGGAGTTGATGAAAAAAAATCAATAAGGGAACCTTGATTCTGTCCGCTTAAGATAACAGTGTGCAAGCATTAAGGACATACCGGCGTTCAAAATTACAGGGAACATGCTCGCAGATGTGGCTCGTCTGCATAGATATATTTTTCACTATATATATGTATACATACATATACAACGTAAGTAGAGGATAACAGCCAGCGTTTACTTCGGCTCCATTATTATTAGTAGTACCGGAGTTGTTATTATATGTTATTATATATCCAGCTAATATACCGCTTCTTTCTCTATTGCCAAGGGTAATGATCCTAGTGATAATTTTGATTGTATTGTATTCTACGTGCGGCACATGAGCTTGAACTTTTGTACTGTTTTATTGCGAAGAGCCTGCACAAGGATCGATAGACCAATGGCAAGCACATAAATTCGTTTAGGGTTACACGTTCATAGATAAATTGGTGAAGTACACATACGAGCAGAGCTAACTACACACTCAGGATACCTACAGTAGTACACTGCCTATCACCAGCTTTTGTCACCAATCAACAGCGGCCCCACAGGTCGTAGTGCGTTACGCTTAGTTTAACTAGCATAGTCAGCGTCATATTGCGATTATTGATTTAACGAACATGACTATCATAGACAGACTAGTGCTAGATAAGTCCCCGGCCTGCCTTCTTGAAAAACAGGCAAAATGAGAGCAGGACCAATATGCGACTGGCTACCCAGTAAACTGTCGTGCCGACACCTATGGAAAGACGACCGATCCTATGGGAGGAAGGCCGAAAAAAAACAACGGATGGTACAATCGTTGCCTTGACCGCATGTTTTTGTCTATCTATGAGTTAGTCTTTGTATAACAATGATGAGCGTGTCATACGATCTATTAGTTGTTGTAAACAATCGTTTTTTTTTCTAGCAACGGCATATTTTCGCTAGCTTAGGTGTTGTCCGTTAGGCGCTGAGTAGGAACATTGGCTGCCACTCTTAGCTAGATAAGCCGCGGAAAACGAAAAGGAGAAATGACAAAGATGAGCGGTTCTATTTACGTGACAAAAATGATGACATGTCGGAGCGAGCAGGTCCGTTTTACATAGGCATCTAGGGAAAGTACACTTGCTTAAACCAGTAGGCTGCTATATATCGACGGACTACGAACGACAACCGGTGTGTCATGGGCAACAGCAAACCAGAAGACTAGCGGTGATGCAGAAATAACTAAACAATTCTGTCTTACGTGCCCTTTATTGCACCATATAAGTACGTCGGTGTGCGGATATATGGGTTTGTGGGAGTAGACGAGACTCTGAGGAAAACGAGTCTTACCGTCGACCACCGCCATATCCTCCAACCAGTAGCCAGTTCTACTTCCACGTTTACGTTACCCTCGTCACCTTCCTCACTGACTCCCTTGAATAAAAAACTAATACGCGTAGCAACTTTTCTTCTACCTATCCATTGTACCATAAACTCGATACAGAGTATATACAAACATATATACGGAAATCTATGCGCCGTAATGCAAAGAATGAACTGTTTTCGCGTGGCCTATGCCGCCATGACGCTATTATTGACATATAAACTGCTTACCTAGCCACATGAAATGCGGATGGTGCTCGCTCCATACAGCCGGTCTGGCCTCATGTGGATGCTGCTCGCTACCCTCGTACCTCAATGAGCGCTGGAGGCTCATTGAGCTCAGTCTGTGCGCAGCGTGCAGGCGATGAATACCAGGATCGGAGTAGAGGAATTGCTAGGGGGTGCTCGATGTCCAGCCGTGCTACTGGGCTCTCGGGTATGAAAAACCAGTAGCGAAATTGTCCCTTTATACGTAGGCGTGCTATAGAGCTGATGGAAGTAGCAGGAGCAAAATAATATAGATTGATAACTAAATGAATTGAAGCGGAAACTTTTCCATCAGCAAACGGCTAAGCTGCTAACGCATGACCGACAGTAAGTCAGTGCTTCTGCTGCTCTTACTGTTGATGAGATGTTGACTGCTCTCCATTAACGAGCGCTTTCACCGGGTGGACCTGTATATATATATATATGTCTAGCTAGCTAGCTAGCACTTGGCTGTTGAGGGGCCAGTTCCGATGAACGGCGCATACATTCACAACCGAAGTGTCACCATCGTAGTTGGCCTAATAGATACAAGCGAGCCTTTTTTTCACATCTAGCTGTCAAACGTGCATGCTATATATCTGTAAATTTGAAAGTATTCGCTATCTAGCAAAGACATATACAAAACATTACTACAGTATATAGATTACCGATATGTTCGTTTCGCATTGCAAATACCGGTAGCCTAGCTCAAAAGACCTACTTACAAGCAATCAAAATATACCATGTTGCGGTTCGATCAGCTATCAATCGCCCTTGTCAATACTCAATGATCAACAATAGACGACAGTTATACTGGAATAGATTGTAGTTATATTCGAAGCGACAAAAGCTATACTATGTACTTGTACGTACACTTCACCTCTGGAGCCTCTTTCTCGCTGAATTTGCGTAACTTTTGCGATCTCTGCAATGCTCGTCACCACCTGCATTTGTACACGTATGCACACGCTCATATACCGCAGCCTATTTGTCTTTGTGGCTTACAATTGCACTGCCACCACCCCTTATTTTAATTGTAGCATCATGGTCGCGAATCGCGTTACGACCGCTGCATGAAATATTTTGCTAAAATTAGCATTCTTCCCATCATACCAGATTCATACGATGTCAGAGTAAGGTGCTACCGCTATAGGGCTGCTTGTATGTCAGCTTTTGTGGATGAAGGAAATCAACGGCAGAGGTGTGCTAAAACCCAAGCTCTAAAGTGTTAATTAAATAAAACCTCGAAATTGTGGCAGAGTGGACGCACACGCATAAACCGAGGCCACGGTCAAATCTGCCCAACCGTCCCCTAAAGTAACGATCGTCACCGTCGCTGCCATATGTCAGAAGCGACAAAGCACAGCGTTCAACGTAGCGTATACCGGCCAATAGTTAGGCAGCATCTGTGCTGTAGGTGTTCATCGTAGATCTTTATAGGAAACTATAACAAATTGGTTTACAATAGGTCGAAGCAAACTTTTTTTAGATGGATAAAATAGATAATCGTAGTAGCAGCAGTAGGAGCGTCAGCACTATTATTTTATCAGAGAAAGAGAAACAAGGCAAGGAAAAAGAGCAGTGTGACAGCGAACTATTTTAGTCGAATTATATTGCATACTTCGTCAATATATAAACATTGTGTGATTCCGTGTTACGTAACAGCAACACGCAGACGAATACTTTAGTCTTCAAGAAGCTTGGGAATGAAAACCGGTTGATTTTGTGCAAGGAGAAATGATCTCAGAAAAAAAATATCGTCGTCTCGAGAGTTGACGCGTAGTGGTCAAGTTTTTGTTCTTCGAAGTCCATAGCGTTATAAATATTTGGCGGAGGTTTGTGAAGACAAGAGACGAGGAGGCCTTGGGTGAAAGCAGAGTACGTGAATGATGCAAACGCTTTAAGAACTGGAGAGAGAAACTGAGAGAAACGCTTTAAGAGACTGGAGTGTCAAAGACTACTAAGGAACTAACCAGATGTCAGGATCCGAGGGACAAGAACGCATTGCCGGAATTTAATAAGTTTTTCATGTAAAAAAAGCTTGAAGTTTAAAAGCTCCCAAATGAATATTCCATATGTAACGTGTTACAGAACTCTAACCAAAATAATTGAAGTGCAGAAGCTATGTAAAAAAGGGTCTCCCGTTAATTGACCCCGAGGTATTTGGAAATGTATGCGATGCATTTCACGTATGATCTACGGAACCCACGGGCATACGTTCGCCATAAGCGGGGCATCGCTCTAATATCTACCGTCAGCTGGAGAGTGACCAGGCGAAAGGATGGCGTTGTCTTGAAGAAAAACCGAATTCAGTGACTATATTGAATAAGTTCTGACCTAAAAATAAGCCTAGTACTGGCAATCAATGTCAGGGGTATATGTCACTATGAAATGCCTGCCGAAAACGAAGCGACGAATGCAGTCTGCCAGTTCGAGTTTCTCAAGAGACTCATGAACCGTTGACATGAGGTCGCTGGATGACAATGCCAAACCTGGTCGCCATGCCTTAATCGTTTCTTGGATCGAGCAGAAAAAATAGCTTCGACGTGTGTATATATGTCCACTACGATCCTCGTAAGCTGATAGCTGGACGAATTATGACCTTTAACTGTTTCTGATGTTTTGCTCTTTGTTGTCATGCTCTCTGTTAGATTTCATAATAACAATCATTTTCTGTTTGGCTGTTAACATCCTTATAGATTAATAACGTTTTTGCAGTTCCTATCCAGGGCATGGCTTGTGCGACTTAAGCAGCGCAATTTGGGACTAGTGGCCATAACGTTAGCAATAACACTAACATGACCATTGAGTGTTACATAAGTTTGGACACGCAACTACGAAAGGGAAATGTTGTTCGTCAACCTCCCAGCGGAGCAACTAGGTAGAAATTCGTTAATTCAATTTTGGTCGTTCCGGATATCGGTCAATCGTTAAGTCTGCATTTATTGCATATTGAAGTTAGTGAATGATGTAAGGAACTGGAGTGATTGACCGACCAGCAATTTGCAATCTGCTAATTTTGATGGCTTCCAAATGTCTTGCTGGCAGCAGGCCAACGTTCGTTCGTCCTGGTAAGCAGCGTTGGGCTTGCGTGCCCGTTGCTGAATGCTTGGCACCAAACTGAACATCGAATAATTTCGAAAGCCCAGCCACTTGGTGGCCGTGCGAATAGCAATGCATGGAAAAATGTAGGAGCGATCAAATCGTTTTCTTTCTTGCAAAAGTAGATCGGTAACCTCTCATGGACATTAGAATGAATCTGGATTTTTTGCCGCGCCCTATATTCTCTGTTTGATGTGTGAGATGTCCTTTACAGAGAGCGAGAGTTGTAGTGATCTTGCCTGTTTTCGAAAGTCCGAAAAAGGCCTCATGCAAAGATCGAGTAGTTACATGATAGAACGAAAGTTACTTAATGTAGCATAATACTTGCGATAGCTGTGCGAGTTTGCCAGGCGTCTTCTGTTTTAGAACATGTGTTAACTGAAGTCTACATTAACCAATTGCCAATCTGATGGCCATCAATCAGCAAATAAAATACGGTAGTTAAACGACGCCAAGGGAGATTTTAAACCTTGATAATGAACTGTAAATGCAGGTGTTATTAAGTTATTGCAATTTTCAATAAAATTAGGATAGGACCATTAAAATTATTATCGATATTGAAAATGTATAGTCTTAACTATTAAGGACGACCAATGTATGGTTGTGATATATCATAGCCTTAATGTTGTGTGAGGAATCGGTTCTAATGCTTCAAGAGCAGTGTTATGTTTGCTGATTACCACACCGTTGCCGAGTGCTTATCATTATATGTATTCTATGTAGCTCTTCAGTGTATGGAAAGCTGTATCTGTTGGTTAAGGTAACTTAAATAGGAAAGGTCACACTCGAAGGTTGGCCTTTACGTAATGGTTCTTCCTAAATATCTCAAACAGCACCGATAAGATCGGCTAACAAAATATACAATATTTAGTTTTCCCTCATATATAATTCTATATTGCTAGGCCTTCAATCTGCCTCTCGAGAACGTTAAATCCTAAAGACCTACGACGTTGTGAAGGAAACAGACCTGTAATGTTGTTTTTCTCGTGTTAGAAGTATGATGATAATCATCAAATATAGCTACGCTGCTAATGGACAAAAATATTATTAGTGTAGCCTTAAAGCATTGGCCTGTTCCTTTATAGTAGCTGGTCGTATGTACAGGCTGGCCGTAATAACGAAACTAGTATTCCTTGTTCGTGTTTGAAGGTCCACCTATTTTTTTTTGTAGCGGTTGTTCGTCATTACGGTTACATGAATTGTGAGCGTGCTACCCTTTTATCCATATTTAAATTGTTTTCCCTCAGTAGAATTGCTAGTATAGTAGCTTCTTGTCGCACATCTTCTGATATATCAACCATTTTCCTAGGTTCCATTGTGAATAGGTTGAATTATCTAGTCGCTAATATCAGCTATTGTTGGCATGAAAATAACGTTTGTTAACAGATGTTTGCTATGTCAATACCTACACAACAACCATTTTTTTGTGATTTGTGATTATCACTGAAACTTACCTGTATAAATGTGAGACGGCATAGAAACAAATGTTTTGTAACGGACGAGATATGGCAAAGCGAACAATGCAGGACGGCTCAACGGTACCGTTTATCTCATGTCGAATATGATAGCTCCAGCCATACTTTAGCCCACAAGCACATTTTACATATACAATATAATGAAACACGTATGTTAAAAAAAAAGTCGTCGTCATAATAGACGCTTCTAGGCCAATTGAGTTGAATTGTCTTTTATGTGAATGGCCGACATGCCATTTGCGGGTAAACGCTTCGTGATCTAAAGACTTACCGGTTCGGAGTACCACTAAACAATCAATTTGACTTCATAAATTCGCAGGCGCTAACCCGCTTTTACTGAATGGTGAACGCTAACGGCATCAATAGCGACAGAAATAGTGGAAAAATGTGCGAGAATTGAAAATACTGAGCTAGTTGCCTAACTCAGGCCGATTTCTGTCCTGTCTCTCCGTACCCCTGAACAAACTTTATAGTTGGAAAACCCCATCGAAGGCAAGATCAAAAGCGTTCAAACAATCACCTATCGCGTTGGCCAGCAATTTATTTTTTATTTCATCCGCACAAGCTGAATATATATGATTCTGATAAACAAATGGGATTTTCTACTAGAAAAATCGACACTTGTCATTTGGTCCTAACGAGATTTATCGATTTAGCCACCATGCCCAGGTGCATTGTTTCCAAATAAATAAATAGCTGTGCAATACAATCCTACAAGCTTGAACTATGATCACATATACATATGAATATTTTTCGGTATCATTTTTACGTGGTTATTTCCTTTCGGTATAGAATTGTCACGTTCGCATATGGGCGCATCGTACAACTAAGTGGTTCACCTGTTACTCTGGTAATTTTATATGTTGTGGGAAAGTTGCGTTGGGAAAAGATGGGAATTCTTCTTGTGATATCTGGTAGCAGACTAGTGCTTCTTGTTTTTCGTTTGCATGGTTGATGAGGTAAGCTAACGTCACATACGTCTGTTTAGCTTTCTTTTTGTGCGAAATTGAATAGATTGGTCTGCCTTTCTGAGTTCGAATCAGGCGTCAACGGACTTTGTGCGTGACATGTTATAATTAGATGGAGTCGAAGCGCGTATAATATCCTCCGGTCTTCGGCAAACAGATATGCATGGACCGAAAACGATTTCCCTATTTTTTTTTTTGTAACTTAATTACTTATACATTAATATGCAGATTAGTAATTCAATTCATTTGTGATGTATTGATGTTAGTGATTCGAGTCAAACAATAAAGCGTGCGACGACAAGACGACAAAGTCCTTGTCTGTATCTTTGTATATACAGCGTTGATGATCGCTTTCCGGTAGAGAATTCATTCTGGGAATATCACTTTCGTCAGCCACTGGCAAAGCCAATTCTTCCGACTGAGTTTGTTCTGCCTAATTCACTGAAGTAGAAATGTATTAGTGTTTCGACTTGTCGACTGGACGAGTGAACGCCTACGTATAAAGACGTGGTTAACGTACTCAGCCGAGTGACGTGAAAAAGATGTATATACAATGCATATAGATTCAGAGCTGGCAAATCAAGAAGCACCATACACGAATTCACACAATAATTGTGGGTTCTAGCTCCCTTGATGTAACTAAGGCGTCGCTCGTGCAATGGCCTCTTTTTTAGTGCCTTACGTTATGAGGACGCCCATAAAACCCTTCGTACGCGTATAGTCATATTCGTCCTTAGATACACTATCGTATTGCTTTCAATGTTCATGAACAGACAGTGTCATCACCGATTTCTGTTTGAAAAGACTCCTATCAAATAGAGCGTCGGATGCTATTTCAATTGATGGACCAAGAAACTCATGCGTCCGTTCGCATCAATTGCGTACATGCTGCGTAACAATGTGGCAAAGTGCTCTGTTTCTGCTTCTTCTCTCACTTTTCTACCTCTTACTCTCTTCCTGTGGCTTTCTTTTTCAGTCCAATGTCTTAAACATCCTCTATCGTCACTCTGCGCGCCCATTTCCCTCTTCGGGTTTTATTTAGAGGAAGCATCTGCAGTGCCTAGCCTCTTTGTGTTGCGCGTTACCGGGCGAAGCATCTCCTTTGCCGATGCATTTGCTGCACCTAAGTTGGTCGGACAGGGGCGCCGCCTTGCCTTTCGCTTCCGGCCATTGGTTGTGGTTGAAGTTAGAAAGAAATATGACGACGACGACGACGATGGCAAAACGAAGATGTCCACACTAGACCGAAGAGAAGCAGGTCAAGAATTTGCCTTTAGCAGGACAAGGCCTTTTTTAAACAGTCTGCTACTGCCTACAGTATGTGGCAAATACGACGGCAGATTTGGCGTTGGCGGTCCTCGACAGCATACCGTCAAGGGGCGCACAGGACATCGGAGTGGATAACGACAAGCAACATAGGTAGGAAACGACTATGAGATGACGTATCTTGCCTTTACTGTTTGAGCAGGACGTTGAACACAAATAAAAAACGGAATAAGAGAAAATGAATTACATCCTGATTTTGCCTACTGCAACTGCGCATGAAGTAGACCAGAGGGCGAGAACTTTTAGTTACAATTGCAGTCGATCTCCTGTATTTTGACGTTGAGTTCTTATAAACTGGCCTAACCATAGCTGAGACTAGCCGCCAAGATGGTATCGTATGATAGCAAACCCACTGAGGAAATTCTGAGTTAGGACGCGTTTGGAAAATCAAACATACTCGTATTTATGGTCCTACAGACATAGAATTACATGTCAACTAGGCTAAATGAACCTTTAATTTAATCAATGAAAAGGGAAATCTATTTCAAATATCAGGGCTACGTCAACATATTTATATCGTTACAAAGCATACTGTAGAGCGCATAATCGAATATGCTTCAATAACTGGCTATACATAGGCTTCGTCACAAAACGGCCGCTTCGAGTCCAACAGAGCAGCTTGATTGCGTATAGTTCTAGCGACTCCCTATTACATGGGGGACGGAAACGGTACCTATCAGAGTATCCGCTGTTTGGAGTATACGGAATTTGGGGGTTGGCAACGCGCACAACGACTATGTAGGTCGCGAATCTCTCTTACGGACTAGAATAGACCGTCAGCTCTCTGAAAATTGACTCAGCAAGGGGGCAGAAATAAGGGTTTGAATTACTAAAGGCCTACTATATTTATACGGGTGGCTGGTCATTCAGCTGACTCTATGGAGGATATTTTCAGTCGAAGTGTACATTTCATTATCCGTTTCGCGTTCGTGGATTCGCTTTTCACCCCCGTCGCTGCTGCTTCAAGTCCCGTATGAACGCATACACAGTTGGCCGCTATTGTTGACCAAACGAAAACAAGAAAAAACACGTAACGCGGTGATTTCCGGAAGGGCAAACTACTCACTGGCGCTTAACAACTCTACCAGCTGGTTTCTAGCTGCCGCCAGTAGAATCGGAATGGAATTTTACAGGCATTTAGTCGGTCGGTCGGTGGTCCCCAAACCACGGACAGCTTTCTATCACGTTACCTCTTATATGGTTTTTCGGACACCCCGAATGTAACAGCACTCTGTTTCTGGAGACCCGCCACGGAGGTGACTTCGGCTGAGTCATCTCAGCTTGCTCACATGTAATCAAGAACGTCGGAGACGCATTTAACCCGAACTGCCTATCACTGTCTCGTTGGGGATGTACATGCTAAACAACGCTACTGGTACGGACGCCTAGCACTCTCACGCACCGCGAATGCATGTGCATATACAAGATGATACATTTTTGCGTCAAGCTTAGGCGTCGTACACGGTTTACTTTGCTTTGATATACGATCATATGTTCGAGGTAATAGTGCAGTAATGGCTGATCATTATTACTAGCGCTCTACGTGTCCTGTTAATTGAGTAATAATGGTTATACGCCTAGCGTCAATACCAAATTGCAAGCAGTGACGTAAGCCGTAACGAAAAAGTTGGTTTGTCACCGCTAGCGTCAACAACATAGCCATTGCCAGCTTAGAACGAATCGGATTGATTGTACGCTCAAAAACACTTCTACCTCGGTAACGGTTTACACCAGAGACGATGTTCTACTTATCACTCATTTAGAGTTAATTAGTGCATAGCTATCACTAGCTGGTTGGTTCTGATCGGCATATAATAGAATTACGAAATAGAGATAAGTGACTATTGTTTGGAAACTTATTTAGCATGTGCAATGAAAGAAAAGCTCGCCTCAACAGCATCTATAGAATGCTCCAATCGGCGACAAATAACTCGCGACTGGACCAATAGGACACGGAACAATTTAAACTGATTGGATTAATATTATCCCAAACCTATTGTCTTTTTGTCGGAGCTGGATGCAAACATCACAGCAGAATATAAATGGGTCTCTGTCGGGTCGACACCAAATGGCTATGTTTCCTGGATTCAACCGACATAGAAGCGTACGATAAAAGCTATCACAAACGGACCAATCAAAAATCGTTAATGTTGCTTGGGCCTTCACTTCGGCGGCCTCAGTTGTCTAGTATACAGTCCTGCTCAACTATTCCACCGCCGTTCGGGGTGCGGTGAGAACTCCTCGCAATAATACTCTGCTCAGCCCGGATTTCCTCTATTACGGCATTGTTGTATAACCTGTAGGCCCATAGATGGGCTGTACGTTATTAAGCTTAATTGTGACGTTACTGAATATTCCAATGTGTCATGTCCAGCTGAGTGCTATTGCATTAGCGTAGAGCTTACCGTCTAGCCGTCGCCAGCCCGAGCAGAACAGCTTCGTTTTCTCCATTGATACCATTACTTGAACACCATGAGATAGATCTTCGATCCTCTACCCCTGCGTACTTTAGCCTTTCAGCTATTGAATATTATATATCTACTTTGGTGTTGTACAGGACGAATCCCAGATGTATGTTATCTAGACAACTTGCATGATGGCGACTGGGTCAAAGTTTGTTTGACCCACCGTTTCCTAGGCTGAGTTAGTTAAAAGTCTGTTAAAAGATTTAGCTAGAAGTCTGTTAAAGATGTGTTTTTCTGCATCACGTTTCAGATAAAATATTTACAGACTGATTATCGGACAAATTGTAGTTGTTGCAAGATATGGGTTAGTACTTTATGAAGCCGGGTACGCAAATTTTCACTGTGAATCGCTTAGCAAATACGCTGAATTACAATACAGTCAAACGAAAGTCGGTCGTTCGAATCATCGTTATAGAATGTACAATTAAGCTGCAATTTTCTACTTCTAATCCTGTACATGGTTAAATATTGGTCCTGCAAAAATCAGATATTTTCCTAATAATGACTTATACGGCACGCACTAAGTTAGCCATCTCTCGCTCCAGGTTAAGCAAGCCTTCGGCCGACGTTTCCTAGATTACGCTTGACTAAGTCAGCGCCAAGTAAACGTAAGTAAATCGAAAACGGACTCTCGTTGTGATAGTGGCGTCCAGCGTACCCCAGAGTAGCCACCGTACACTTGATTAAATAGACATATATAAAAACGCGATTTTCTATCTCATTTATTTTTTTAGAAATTACTACTAAAAAATTTGCTATCGTTATCGGTGTCGAGATGTTCGGATGCACCTGCGTACGAAGTAGTTAAGAAACCTTTCTTTGTATCCAGTTGAAGATTTAGCAGTCAATCGGTTCCAGTCGGACGGTAGTTGTTTGTGCGTATCATATCTATTTTCATCGCACGCACGACATCAACGCGGTCAGCAGCCTGCCGCTTCAGAGCACTAAAGTCCTCTGCCACTTCATATCATTTAATCGTGCGATCTTGCTGTCCTTTTCTCCTTTGCTTCGTAGGCCAGTTGATTTCCCCCGGACGAATGCTTTCTTCATTTCTGTTTATGTGCCTTTATACCTTTCGGATTTGGAATATCGTCCTGGGAAGAAGAAGGACGACAAGCAACCGACAATGGCGGCAAACGCGGAATCGATAAAGATGAAGATGACGGCGAGCTTTGTAAATTCACCACGAGGCAATAGCCTTCCCAATGGTTGCCGCCTCAGAAGAAAGGGTGCACAAACGCGGGGGTGCGTTTCTCTAGTTGTCGCAAGAGTAGCGACAGTGACCATATGTTGATTGAGGCAACCAGCGCTTCGTGAGCGCCATCATTGCATTATCTTCTCTTTTGGTTAATTACGTTGACGAATTTAGCTAGCGGGCGGTCGAGCATTTTGACCGCTGCCCGATCAAATCTGCCTCTTCGTATATGTGTATGTATACATTCCTGTACGTGTGTCTCAAATGAAGAAAACTAATGCGCTAATAAACAACCAGCAATCGATAAGTAGAAGAACTCTACTGCCCGTAACGGCACCGTCAACGACGACGGGACGATATTGATGTCTTATTTCCTCGCAGGAAATGCGCGCAGCAATAACAGGAATACTTTCTATGATTTCTGTTTGTAACTAACAACTAGATAGTCGTATTCCGAGGAATATAGCATGGCTAGGCGCTAATCTATTACCGTGTCTATTTCTTGTGCTTACCAACATCGTGTAGACATTTCATCGCCGTAGACGCGGCACTCTGCGGACAACCAATCATTGATTCGCGTTCGAAGACGATTGCGGTTGAGGTTTCGATCGTTGAATCACGTCACCGTCACGGTTACGGCAAGGTTTTGCTGGTCAAATTGAAGTTTTTTTCTGTGGAGCTCGGCAAAATCCTAAACGATGCATGCATAACTATTCGAAGTAGTAGCTTCACGACCTGATCGAGCGTCCATTAAAATCACAACTAGTCTAACCGCTGCAAGATGTTCTCCACGAGGGATTGAGTCCAGCTTTAGTATTTACTCACCTCCCAGCGGTTATCAACAATAGCGACTAATAACAATACCTAATAATAAATGAAGCGGCGACGACACCGAGCCGGAGATACCCAGAAAGAAAGCAGGTTTTACCCTTACGTTATTGCTGGTGTTATTGTCTTCTGGAAAATAACGCAGAACTGACAGAGTGCCGAACAGCGATAACGAACTATCAGTGTAGAACATAAACGAATAATAGCAAGGCCTGTAACAGCTTGGAAGTGATACACACACTCGGGTTAGACAAGTCGTTTGCGTAATTCGCGCAAACACCATACGACAGCCCTTAAAATCCGCCAGATACGCCCGAGTCACGACTGCCGGTTACCGCAGTACAAACTGTCGACTGCCAATTGCATGTTTACATGTTTCGTTCATTCTTGTCTGCGCCGCCTCGTCTCCGTACCACAGTCGCGAGCTACTGACGATCGGCTACCACAGCATAGGCAAACATACCTGTTGGGTAGGACGTTTCGCCAGCGCTTAGTCAAAGTTGGAGTCAGAGTCCAGAACTAAGCTGGAAGCGACTGTCCTTTCGTTCAGTTGCCTTCGCCTTGCGCGATTTGCCGCGAGAGAAATATTGAGAGTGGGATAGGCGACGAGAAACTGCGCAATTCATTTGGGGATGGTGGCGCCCCGAAGTCTCAGATCTGGAACCAGCACGGGTTCAAAGGCCCTAACAGCCAAAACGAGGGCCAAACCGACCGTGACGTCACGCGTGTGTAACAACTTCGACAACACAGACGACGGCTACGGCCTCGGTGCCATCGATGGCAACGACAAGGCGACCTTCCCCACCCCCAGTGCTGAAGCCTGCTTTGTGAAGCAACGAGCATTGGCACGGTTGACGGCGTGAATATTCAATTTAGCTATTGCTCGGCTGAGATATTGATGAAGCGCGAGTCGAGCAGCAGCAGCGATGACTGCAATGGTAATAGGGAAACAATCGCCGCCGTGACAGTGATGACTACGATAAAGAGGAAAAATTGAATTGCGATAGCAGTCGTAGGTTATATTGGTTACCGAGATCGATCGGAGCTCAACGGCGGCGACTCGTGTCGATGGCGGTGGTGATGACCATACGACGAAGACGGCATCGAAACGACGGTATGCCAATGTGTGCGTACCTGTATGAGACGACGTGCGAATGAATGTAAGAAGCGTGGTTGTACACTTGTTTCATTGTGAGTGGCAACACTAATCCCAGAAAAAGGCAAGAGGCGGGAGATGGGTCAGAAAAACAGCCCTTGCATATAGGGGGGCTAACCGCTCCATCTAACAGTGACAACGACAACAAAAACAGCAGCCAAGACGACTACAACAGCAGAAATCACACTACGAAATTTCGAAACAATGGAACATAATACAAGTTTTGCAGATTACCGGTTCAGAGCGAACAAGAGAAAGGTGCAATTCGCACTAATAGGAAGGGCAGCAAACAGAGATCATTAAGTGTATTATAGGTAGTTAGAAGGTACGGGCCACGCGTTCTGCCAACGCAAGGCTCGGTAGATGTCGCCAGCTGCTTTAGCTTTCAACATTATGCGAATCTGTTTTTTTGACAAAAATGATTGCGCTGTACTTTGTGTCAGTCTCACATATGTGAAACAATAGTATTTTAAAGTTTTGCAATAAAAAGCCAGTCGACTAACTTCAATATGCCTACTCAAGATCAATTCAACGATACTCTATTTAGCATTTGGAGCCTGGAATGCTCTCCGTCTCTTTCATTTCGTTTTGCTGCAATTTGTGACAAAGATGCAGTACAGAAGAACATGTCCTTGATTGTATGGGCCGGCGTCTGCTTCTTCGCTTTCTCCGACGGACTTTCGTCTTCTCCAGCTCCAGTGTTCCGCTGAACCCCACTATGTAAATCAATTTCGTAGGCACAGTAACAGACCGTTCAACTACCCGACAAAGACCTAATCACCAGCCTTGTTCTCGACGCTCGTGCCGACTTCTGCGTTTGCAGTAGTAATCTCGACCATCGGAGCTCGTTACATCGTAATGTCGCGTCGATTCGTTTCTTTGGTTTTTCGTTCGTTCAATCTTTGCCTTTTTCTGTCTTGCTTGTTGCATCGATGGCCGCCTTTGGACCGGATCTCTAATCTTTTCTACGGCAACGGCACAGACCCACCCCAGTAAGACAATCACTTACACGACGGGCTCCACGGTCCGTTTTCGCGCCACTGGTTGCTCAAGGCAACGTTCCTTTCTATCCAGAGAGGGCAGGCGACAAAGCAGCTACTCGAAGGGGTAATGTACAGAGATGCAGAACTTCAAAACGGAAAGCGGAAAGTTCTGAACATCAGAAGCTGCTCGTTCGGTTCCGAGTAGCCCTACCGAACCCGTCTATTACTATAGCATGGCGACAGCCACCTTCGCTTCACAGAGTTTTCATGTCGTTGTTATGCGATAAATGCACGCAATACAAGCCTTCGTCCATAACACCATAAACCCAAATGCTTCAATTAACTCTTGAAATACGCTGCAATAGACATAAGTTTTCTTGCAGACATAACCTGTGCAGTTGACTCGAACTCCAGCCCGTACTCATATACGATAACTGCCACCGCGTCCTATCAAGTGCTCAATGAGACCGGGTGAACGCCTTAAGCGTTTCCCAGCTTGTTGCTCTCCAACGTTTGATGATTGTTGCAGATCGGCGTTTTTACTTGCCTGATGGCAGATTTTGTTCGTCGGCCTACTATACGAATACACTGGTGTGCCGAACCACCATCATCGCTACCTGCTTTTCCAGCGCAAATTTTCCCCCGTCATACCTTTCTCTGTAGTGGTAATCGATATTTGTAGACACACAAGTTCGAACTATAAACAACCTGAAGTCGTCTTTAGCTAGAGTAGCTTTAGCTGACGTGGATACTTTTGCGCGCCGCTCCTTGTGCTCCTTTTAAACGACAGTTACAAGTCTCTGGTGATAGGAATAAGCTGCGAATGGCGAGTCCGCGGCACCCTGGCTGCCTGCCTTGTCGGTTCCACTGTAGCGTCGCCTGCATATGTGCATCATATATGTCTTGTCTTTAAACACATGTAAATGTGAATCGAGCACATAGTTGAAATATTCCTAGAGGGAAGCGCCGGTATTCGTAGGTTCGGTATAATATTTATATCGCGCGCTCAGTATCGAAACGGACAGGGAGCGGATTCATTCATTCAAGGGGTGGAAAGTCATAAAAATCTAGCAAGAAGCAGTAGGTGCGCGAGAAACGGCGTGAGCAAATCAGTAGAGCCTGCTGCATAAACCTGAGATAGGGAAGGATTACTAGCCCATCCATCCTTACTCGGGGAGAGGATCGATGATCCAGGCCCTTCATGCATTGCGGGAGTAGGTTGAATTGTCTGATCATTGCTGCCGCGATAGCGCGCCGCTCTTTCAAGCCCAGCTTTGAGTACGTGCATTGGCTGTACTTCAAGGCAAAACTGACAGAGCAAATCACTAGGTATTTAACGAAGAGCGCCGTCCAATCTCAGCGAAGGACTGGTTGGAAGCGTATGGATATCTGTCATCTCCGTCAACCCATTCGTTCAACAGTAGCCCTTCAGAACAACAATTCGCTATTTTTACTGCTTGTCAACCGAATATATTTTGCTATTCTATGTTGGTGTATGCTTGGTTATACTTGTAAGTTATAATTAAGTTTTTTTTAAATTTTATTTTCGATAGTTTAACGTAGAAGCCAATTTTTAATTGGAGAATATATTACATTGCTATACCGCGCGTCTGTGTAATACTAGCGTTTGGATGGAATATTATAAAACCAGTTAATTATACATCATTACGCCCATGAGCTTTGTACATTCATCTTTAATGCGGTAATAAACGGGTTTTCAGCTGAGGCTTAACTCGATAAACGATGTCTTCATTGCAACAGAGGGCTGCACCAGTCAGACCATATAATTGATATATGCTTTGGTGATTGTATCGAGTAGAATTGTACCGCAGAGTTATTTCAATATATTTATCCAACACCAGTTATAAAGGTTTGCGTATATCCACTTCGATATTTACTATCTGTAATAAACTAACAAGGTTTCAGGATGTGCCTAACAAGCAGAATGCGTCGGACTTGCCCTTGGTCATCCAAAAGGGCAAACACCGAAAACAACGACGATTATAGTTGTTTGGGTTACGACGAATACATAACTATGGCTTAGAATGCTGACTAATGTTTTTAACTACGCTACTAAATATAAAAATAATATCTACTATTTATTTATTTAGTTTTTTTATTTCCTACTAATTTATGATCTTCTTTATTTAATCACACATACCGCTTACAACAGGATGCTGTTAAATTGGTGCCAACGTTAAATATTAAGAATTCAGACTTGATCGATGCCTCTCTCTTGAAACATTTCAGCGTATATAAGTCGCCACTGCAAAAAAATCAACAATGAACCTATTTTTTTCATTTGCTTTTTATTTTCACGGAATACTGTAGCGTTTTATGTCCTAAATGTTACTTTTCGCTTAATGATAACACCTGAACTACGCGTTAGCTGAGCGAGAACCAGCTATACGCAAGTCTTTAGTATGTACAGTTGCTTCAGTTAACGTCGGCTTATTTGCCCGGCCCTACCTTCTTTCGTGCCGAACCCCCAAATAACCACTGAGAGAGAAATTATCCATTTTAATTAGCCATTCAGCGAAATATGCCAAGAGGCAGGCTCGTCAGTGTCCCCGTTAAAATAATAGTTGCTATAGTTTTATAGTCGATAATCTGGCAATTAGTACGTCATTCAGCCATGTGCACATAAGCTATTCCGCCCGACACCTTACGTATTATGCTAAGCCCAGGCTGCTAGACCTCACAACTACAGGCCTTCTGCTCTGCAAGAGTTACCCTTGCCACTATGCCAGATGCGGCAAAAAGCAGGTAAACACTATGACGCCTAAATGGTACTAGACACAGACCCTGCTGTCATTCTCGCTGGCAGGAAGCAGAACTCTGTTCAGCATTTGTTAGTTCGCCAACGCGTCAACATGCAACGCTTCCACCGAAACTGGTTTAGTAGCGTTGCTCTGGCAATGGCTGTTAGACTTCGCGCAGACCCTCGCAGAACGTCAATAGCCGTTCTCGGTCTTCATTGTCGATAGTCTATGTAATGGCGCCCGCTCATGTTGTTAAAGCATTACTCTTCGTAGCAAGGTAATCTTGCTGTTGACAGTATTGGCACATTGGCATCCTATCTGACCTCAAACTTCATGATGTCACGTTGTTTCCACTGGGCATTGCGGTCCAAAACTTGCCTGGGTTTGCATGCAGATAGCCTGTAACACATTGGTACGTACGAAATCGTACGATCGGCAGTTAAGTGGATTACGACAAGTGCCAGCTTTAAGCGACACTAGAGGCACCTTGGACTTCGCAGATCAGTTGTCAAACGCACTCGTTATGCCGATGCCAGGTCGTTCGACTCGGCAGACGGATGTTTTGGGGCCACAGGAAATCCTGAGGAACACTGCACGCTGTTTGAATGGACGTCTTGTTATTTGTAGCACAAAAGTATTTGATCTCGATATAAAGAAGACCTCGCACGTATTTAGCTCGGAAGGCAGACAATAGTACCATCAGGACGCAGGCTTGTCAAATTTACCTATTTGTCGACGAATATATAAGTTTGAGCTTAAATAATTCAAGCTACATCTGTTTTATAATGTCTGATGACAAATAGACGTTATCGGTAAGGCGTGTCTACTATACCAATATATGATATCATATATACGGAAAGTAGTCCTTGTGTGAATTAATAATTTTTTGATCTGATACTAGTCACTTCGATGAGATCTTAATAGTTTTTCAGAATTGGAAATTGCAGTTTTGAGAAACTAATTAATGAAGTTCGTAACGGGCTGTACGGGTCTATATGCCTTCAGGTACGTCTCATTCAGCCTTGTGGTACGACAAGCTATACAAGTCCACATAGGTTGCATCTGAAGAGTGAATAGCTTATAAAGATACAGGCCCTTATACAGAGGCATAGGTCACTCATGACAAACATTAACAGAAGCAACGTTACCCCCGAATCCTATGCAAATGCTGTGCCTTTGGTCACAATTGGAGAGCAGACCTACGGCCCTGTCACCTGAACGACGCAAAAGCAAAACTGGTCGTACTGGAGGGCAATATTTGTAAGAGTCTGTCTTAACTGTAGTTGTTACTGCTGCTGCAGCTGCATACGATTATAGAATGTATTAAAAGTAAACTGTTCTCCTATAACGCTCTACCCCAGCGCTTCTGTCACCGCTGACGCCGCCGGCTCCATCAACAAAATCGCTATTCATCCATTTATGCGGTATAGTAACGGTTTGTAGATACAATCGCATGCATATATATATATATATATATATATATGTAGAACAACTCTGGCTAGCAGATTTGTCTCCGGTTTGTCACGTTTCCCGTTGACAAGCCAGAAGAGAGCAAGGACGGACAGCGGCGCTTAAAGCTTCACAATTTTAGTTGCTAGCCCTGTTTGATGATCCGTTCAAAGCACCCGGATGAGCACCCTCTGCGTCTTTCCATTCCTCATTAAGTTTAAAGCTAACGTTGAAACCGGCTAAACAATGTATGCTACCCTCTAATGTGTAAGTTGTCTAAGCACGCGAGACAGAAGTTGTACTGTCGTGAATAGCGTCCCTCAACCAGGAATACCCAACAACAGAAAAGAGAGCGGCGACATAAAAACACGTGTTGAGGGAACGCTAGTGGGTATTACGCATGGGTCCACACAGGTTCATACAAAAGCAACGAACAAATATACCGCCGATTTGTCGGCCATATTGCTGCTACTGTATTATCAACTATTACTGTTATCAGTAGGTCAACCTCCCCTAAGGGTGTATCGTTACGGTTTCGCACAGGGAGGCATAGGCCTAATACGCGCACATGAGATGAGGACACCGCATCTCTTCCTAAATACACGGCAGGAGGGCTAAAAGGTTCCCAACCCGCGCTGGTTCTTTTGTCTTGCGAGGGTCGCTTCGAAAGAGGCCTATTCAAGAATAAGGATTGGAAAATCAAGCTTGCAAGGCGTACATGAGCCTTCGTAAAGCTATTGGTGGTTTAGAAACGCAAGGACCCCCTTTAAGCCACGATGCATTATACTGTGGATAGCGTAGAAGCATTCTGAGGAATGGCACAATTTAAAAAAAGACCAGGTGTGTTTCCTGTTCGTGAATTCGTTGTCCATATCTGTAGTTCCTTCTTTCTAAATCTACCTGCGTCTGTCATGTTACGGCAGCATTACTCGCCACTGTTGCACGCGGCCAACTTATCATGCTAAACAGGAGTACATACCCATTGTACCGTTGAACGACCTTGGCACGATGGCAGAACATCGACAAGGGTGCGCGTCTAACACCGACTCACTTTGGCCATCTTTAGCTATGTTGTTAGCTCAGCTATCTTCAATAGCTACTAATAGCAAAATGTGATAGCGTCGAGGTCTCGTAATCATCTTCTTGTACGCATCGATTGCTAAAGACGTAAGTTTCTAGGTGCAAAAGCAATGTCTGGACGCGCTTCCACCGAACTGGTTGTTGGCAAACTTATGCGATGGCAACTTTTCTGGTTTCTTTCAAAAGGCTTAGTCGAAAAATGACACTGGTGTCTCTATCGTAGACACTTCGACGCTAATATGAAGTGAGTCGCGGGGTAGTTCGAGGTTGAAAACGGCAAAGTGGATCATGAAGATGGTCGTAGTTGAAACGGTTTAACGCGTCGACTTATTCGCATTTCCTTAATAAGATCGGCTCTCTTTATGCAACTTATTTTTAAAGCTCATAGAAACCGAATCGTCTTTAAGGCTGAACATACACGTCTACCTGTGTAGGATGGGGCATTTAAACCTGAGTTTTTTTCTCATGAATCGCTTCTGAGGCTGCATATAGATTTGATTACATCTTCAATTCAAGACCTAAACCAATTACTACTAATCCTTTTCAAAACATTCCTTACGTAAGTCGCAAGTGGCTGTTTAGTAACAAGCGTGCGTTAAGCGATATTGACAGGTATGAATTAGTTAGTGTTTCTTAACCGCCTTGCGTCCGAAAAATTCTAGCAAGGTTAAGTTTTGAGCTAATTATAGGTCAAATGTGCTAAGGGCTCAAAATGGCCAGTAAATACAAATGGCGCAGAGAATCTAAAAAAAAAGACAAATCTTTGGGGCTTATCGACTCAATTAGTACTCGATTCCCATTTTTATCTTTGAAACATTTCATGTATACATACATATATTTCATTGCCGTTGTCGGATTTCCCGAGTGTACGTTTTTCTAATGTATCGAGATGAAACTGAAGAGATGCTGGCGTCCGGATACAGATATATAGTTTACCTAGTGGACTATGCTCTCTTGGTGCAATGTTGGCCGAATATAATAATGGATTTGCTGGCCGGTGGATGTGTTGTGACGAAAATGTACCGAAGACGCTTTCAAGGACTTCCTGTTCTGCTTATTTCTTCTTTTGTCATCCATTCGAACAATGTTCCAAAATTCAGTCGTATATATATTCAATCATATTCACTGTATGTATATAATAAATCCGCGCACTGTCATATTATTTTTTTCTGCACGATTACCTGCTCAACTATTCAATACCTAAGCTTAATCTATCGCAAAAAAATTTAGTTTATAAAAAAAAATACGTAAATATGACCTTTTGTCTAACATTATGCCTCCGTGCCGCTACCGTGTACCGCTCCCGTCCTACGCAGAGCACACACGGATGCAATCATCATTTTTAATACAATAGGTAATTGATATCATATTTATGCGTTCGAAAAGAGCTACTGAAGGTGTTTATCACACTGTTCTGCCGTCTTCTTTTTTATTGCATCCTCCACTGGTTTTTGCTTGACTCACGTTTTCATATTTGCCACAACGTAGGTTTGGTAGGCTTTGCGAATTTTTGTTACTGGTCGTTCTTCTTACCTATTGAATCATTTTCCGAAAGAAAATCAAACACAAATAGCTACCACACTGCAACTGCTGTAAGCGCTATTCTATGTACAACATTATAGAAGCTATAAGTGTTCGCGCTCATCCTGGGCCTCTGCCGTTCGTTGGCGTCCCAATCAAGGCGTCGAAGTTAGCTAGCACAGAGAAAAAAAAACGTTATAAGCCGACTCTAACTGTAGATCTGTCAATGAAATTGATTTTGATTGATATAACTTATGCTGTGACGCTGAGAGTCCAGCTGACTATACGTATCAGACAGGATTACATGTGACAAGACAGGATCGGTGTTTGAAGAACGATCAGCGGACCACCTTGGCACGATGGCCTTGTGGTAGCATTACATAGTCTTTTGATTGTTATATGAATAATATCATTGCGTAGCTCTTTGTCCCTTCTTAAGGATCATTCCGCAAAAGGGAAGTCGGCATTAGCGGATTCGGCCGGTCGCGGGAAGGCCGTCGCAGCGGCAAACGAACAATCGGCCATTACGCGACAAGTTACCGCTGCAGTCGAAAATACAGAGAGAGAAAAACAACATAAAAAATCGTGATAACTACATTACAGCCATCGACAACGACAAAATGAACAAGAACGATTGAAGAATCAACGACGATTAACTTTGCCGTCTGCAGTGGTCTTCCACGCGTATGGTTCCCAGATATAGTACACACGTGCGTTGGCTGAAGTACATATACTAGACAACTAACCACTACACAGAAATCCACGAATAACCGTTAGTCGAACAGTAGTTATTTGAGGTGCTCGCCCTCTACATGTATGTATAGTGACTTTATAAATGAACCAGCCCCGACGTCCGGTGGAACAAACGCAGTAATATTAGGCAATGGCAACGCATGTGCATGCTATCGATTATAAGAATACAGAAAGCGAAGACAGCTCAGATTGATATATTTGGTTTTCTAGGATCAATCTATTTAACATCTCGTTTTCATTATTCATTAGAGCAAGAACAGTGATCACAAAGGTAACTGAGGCCTGATTTAGTTTTCTGCAATGCTGCGAATGAGGTGGCCTTCAGGCCATAGATATTTTGTTGATAGCATAAGGCGAGCTATTTTATCTCTCCGTATATAGAATGCGTACTGTACATTTCACTCCGAAAGGACGAAAGTAAACCTGTATGGTATCCTTCACCACATAAAATCACATAGAACTGCGCCCTTTAAGGCCATATTCATGATATTATAGTATACATAAACTTTATTAAAACCGCTCCCATTGGGTTACAACGTATGCGAAATCGGATATTGCTTGTCGTTAGCCAAGTGTCTTTTAACGAAGGTTAATAAATCTGTGTCATTGTACAGAGGTTCAATGAAGGCAAATATCTGAAGGCAACTGTAACCTGATTTTTTTCAGACTAATGGACTAACACGCCAAGATTGCATATATTCTGGTCTTGGAAGGTATTGATCGTGGTTTTCAATATAATTAAAAAAGAACGTATTGCACTGCTGCTTCCACCACGATTCACCAGGGACATCGTGGTGGAAGCAGCAGTGTCATTTTAGTAACGTCCATCTCCGCTCGTTTTTGCAGGGCAGAAACCTGCTTCAGTACGACAGGATCATGCCAGTCATGAAATATCGAAAGACGTCTTGACACCACCGTATAGCAAGCCACCCAAACTCACCCCAAAGGCCCTCCTTCCTGAACTGCATTTTTTTTTTATATTTCATCTTCCAATATACAGACGGTAAGAACTCAGAATAGCAAATAACTAAGGAAAAGCAAATTTGATCACCAAGAAAAGGCGTACAGGTCAAACAAAAAACGCCCGTCTGCCCAGTTTATGTTCATCTTAATGAGCAAGCAATCATATTTAAACTAAGTAGATGATGCTTTGTGAAAAAAACTAACTTGGATAGAAACCCGCGTGAATGCTTATGTTTGTGTAGGGAGAGGGAGAGGACATGGTGTGTATATATATACATAGAGAGAGCGAGAGAGAGAGAGAGAGCATAGTATGCAAACCAACACGCCTACTACTTGCGTGATAATTGCGATTTTCCACGTTAAACCATATATAAAGTGAGTTATAGAGAGATAACCTACCGGATGAACTAGGTTAGGCGTAATCGCACAGATGAAATTCATCACCACGGGAATCATCGTTGTGAAGTGACCTGCAACCTTACGACAACTAATATAAAGAATATCATTATCGCCAATTTTCGAAAACTGTAGTTGTGGGCCGACACTAGCGGGAAGCTCGAATCCCTATTCCAGCTCCCAGCTCTAAACCCAGATGATATATCTGTGGACGAGCAATGCTGCGCTGAATTAAGCTAACTATGCCTATTGCCGCATCTTTCACGAATGCTCTAGATTAGATCGCAAATTTCAAGAATGCAATGAGCGTTCGAATATCGCCGAAGAAATGAAATGGCAGTAGAAATTTTAGCGGAATCTCTCAGGTCAAGAGGATGTTCAGCGGCTGCAGTAACGGTGGCGGGAGTTAGCGGGAAGTTGTCTGCGTAGGTTCAGTTTGTTTACATCAAATACGTTTACATCATCACAACGATTTTCAATAGCCATCCAAGTTTTAGCCGAGCTTGAAAGCTAATTACTCATTAACATTAAACGAAAGCATTAAAACGAAGGACAACTGTCTTTGTTTTGTGTGTCGGGATAATTGTCTAGTTGAAAAATATTGATTTCGACTGAACATCTCGCAATCAGTATCTAGAGAAAATTGGCTAGAAATGATCAAATGAATAGTCTCACCTAATTGCATATAATCTATAGTTGTCTAGTTATTCTATTATATAATCTATAGTTAATTTCCATATTATGAAACCAGTTGGCTTACACTTGTACATCGTACGTTCGTTGATAGAAAGTAAAACCGTTAACGAACCACGGCTTCTCTCTAGTTGAAGCAAGAGTAGATGAGGCGTGTCGCTGGCATACAAGAGCAATCGTATGACAATTGTTGCTTCGAAGTCATGTAATGCACCCATGGTAGACATAAATGTACAGACACACAGACAGACACACACACACACACGCATGTATACATATATATATATATATATATATAGAGAGAGAGAGAGAGAGAGAGCGCGAAACGAGTTGTATAGAGTGAACGATTGTGAACTGCTGAAGGTTATCGCAGCCTGCGTGACTCTTATCATTTTGCTAAGCTTATGCTGTGGCCACAGCTCTCAATGAGTCGTGTTCACTTTGGCAGCATTCGAATGAGCGCGCCACTTCCCTGGCGCTTCGAGCGTTGGTCAGCCGAAGATGCGGTCCCGCGCCATTCGTCGTTTACATCGTCATAAACCTGGAAGTTGAAGCATTTTTGCCATTGTGTTGCCATCCTGTCAGCTACTGCGTTCTATAAGTGGGTTGGAAGAAAAAGTTGTTACGCCATCAAGTTGTGCTACCGATTTGTTGCGCACTTGCGACCCAAACGCAGTCCTTCCAACCGAATGAATTTACATCGGAAATTGCTAGAAGCTGAAGCAATCAACGCGCAGAGGTTACAGCTTTCTCCACTATAATCTATATTTTGCCATATGGTAAACGTGTTTTCGTATATGGTGCGCGTTAGACCTCTGCGTTGGCCTTTTGATTTCGTCCGCTTCAGCACTTGACCGGTTTCTTAAAAATTAGATGTCTGCCTATAACTGTAACCGAAACGAACAACTCGATAGAAATCCCAGCACATCCAATGAGGTGCTAAATCAATTAGCAGCGACACTCTGCCCTTATCATAATCATCAAGGTAATACTATTGTATTCTCAAAACGTTCACGCTTTCCGCTTGAAATCGATATATCTATCTTCCTTTTTTTAATGGGTAAGCGAACCGGCCATCTGGACAACTAAGGTTTCCGCACAGGCGTCATCAACCACAGTTCTTAATGCTACTCACTATGGATTCTAGTTAGAAAGTGGTTCATTATTATCACTTCGCTTTCGAATCTGGGTCTTCTCAAAGCGAATTTCGAGTGCATCTCGTCCAGCTCTATAAATAAGCTGGATGCATTTGCTCTCCGTCCTGGTGTGAACGTTATGGTAATTGAAACGATTTCTCGCTTGTTCAGTAGACGACGGTTATATCAATGCGAGGGCGTAGTGAGCTCAGCTGTATCCAGCTTCTGGCACTAGCGTCATTTGCGGTATAACTTCGTTCCCTTTTCTTCCTATTATCAACCTTTTAGTCTGTCCATCCCTTCAAGCCGATCGGCTAACGGATTGTTCTATCCACAGCTGTTCACCTTTTCATAGCTCTGTGATGTTCTTTCTAACAATATGTATATTGAGCGTGGCTAGCCTGAGCGAACACGCTACTTCGGCTGTTTTTCAGCCGCTTTTAGATTTTCCAAAGCGGCGTTCAGTAAGGGCTAAGGGTGAGCCCGCGAACGCTTCATCATAACACGCCGACTATTTCAGCCGTGACTATGAGTGATATCTTAGAGAAATGATCTTTGTTTGCTATCGACCGACGCGAGCAAAACTTCCTTCAAAACGATCTGTTTTTTCTTTGAGAAAATAAATAGCGCGTCTTCGTCCGATGCCCGCAGTGCTCTCGTTACTAATTTTTGCTATACGAGCGCACGATAGATAAAAGGCATGAATTTCATCGACGATTCCGTCAACCGGCTCCCCGCCAACAGTACAGTCAGTGACAGCCAAGCTAAAAAAAGCATATTATAAATAAAGTACCATGTTCTAGCTCTGTCAGTGAGAGTACGTTTACGGAACGGTAACATGGATTCGTTACGATTAATGCTTGAACCGAAAGGAGAGCCGATTAGGAGTGCTTGGAATAAAGAGGTTAGCCCATCAAGACGATCCCGATAAAGAAACAAGCAGCCTGTTCGAGATATTGAACAAACACTTTTTGTCAAGACACTGCATTTTGCGTTTTTCTGGTAAGACGCTGATGCTGATGGCGTGAATGAACAGCATATTCCTTCTGTGTTCACTTTTACCTCTCGCAAAAGACTCAACTGTTAGCGCACTGGCGACACTGGCCGTTATTGGCGCATTGTTGATCCGAAATAATCAATTGTGAATGGGTGATGTGGTGGAAAGGGTATCGGGCGTCGGGGGTCGACAGTTGAGGGCAGCTGAGCCATGACTATCGGTAATCTATTTTGTCAACGTTCAGAAGTAGTAGCACCGGTGACGATAAGGTCGTGTGACGGCTGAAAGTCAAAAAAGTCAGAACGAATGGTGGCAGAGCAAACAGGCTAAACTGACGGGCTAATTGTATCTTGTTATGCGGTACTTGACCGCTTCTTGACATTGGCAGTATAATGAGATACCGTACGTTGTAGATCGTCGTATCATACACGACCATGTAATTACTCAACGTAGCGCGCCAAACAAGAAGATCTTTGTCTCAGAATATGATGCCATCGGGTCCATCTTGCTCGCATCGAGTTTTACGAGCGCTTCGCACAAAAGAGATAAAAAGCACGTTGTTAGTTTTGTTGTCATTTCAGTGAATAGTTAACATTTGAAATTACCGACGTCACATGGATACATGAATATTATAGTCTAAGGGAAAAGCGTAAACGCGTAGCTATCATGCGTCGGACATTTTTCTCTCCCTACATCCGTAGTTGGAAACGTTTGTGGGCCGATCGACTACAGGGTCGCATTAAAATGAGTCACATAATGGCCGACCCGTCTACCGTTGTTTCTGAACAGTATACACTATTTGCTTGTTTCTTTTTCTATCGCGTATTGTACGGAAAAACGTTCCGGAGGTATCGTTCCATGTTTTCGTTCTATATGCCACTGATTTATATTGGCACGAGCCAAAATTAAGCTTGCAGAGCTGCCGGTGTTTCTGGATCACGGATGCGCACTCGCGGGGGTTCATGTCCCGGTCGCATTATCGCGTCTCCCGAACCACGTTTTACATGTGAAATGACTAGACCTTCTGCCCAAACGCTGCAACACTATACTAATTCTAGAAGAATACTACCGCTGTGTTTGTGAACAGTTTTCAACAGAATCATACGTTTGCTACGTGAAATGAGGAAAACTAACGATCGGTTTGCGTCTGAGCGAACGATTCATAGTCGAACGTGGCTATCTATTTGCGTCGTGCTCGCGTCACACGGCGCGAAAGCAGCTGCCGCTCATCTACTTGGATGAGCAGAAATCTTTAACTTATGCGCACAATTATCCAAAGCGCTTAGACCAAATCCCTAGGAAAGCGTCTTGTAGCGGTTAAGAGGGAGGCGGATGACAATTTGGGAGTGATGGACAAGATGACCGATTGTCTCATTTTGCAGTCTGATCGATACGCACTTGCACAAAAATGGGATTCGTCACGTTAGCGTGTGAGTGTAACCGAGAGAATATGCGTTGTTATATTGTGTTTATACTGATCTGCGTCGCATGGACCGCGGACTTACCGCACCATGGGAATTAATTATTCTTAGTACAAAATAGAAGAGACACAACTTTGATTGCTTAGATATTCCGTAGGTAAGAATCAGCGAAGAAGATTCATCGAGAAAGGCGCACTTTATGTTTTGTGAATAAACTGCCATATCCATAGAGGATGCGTTATCCCTGAACCTTGCTAGATGTAGTCATCATTCTAGTTGAGATAAGCGTAGACTCGTAACTGACCGCAGCGTCAGTTGTGTAGTTAGAGCGGGTCGACTAACGAGAATACATGCGTCGTTTCGTTGCTGCGGTACTTTTTAGTTCTAATGTCGCCTCCGGAAGCGATGTCACCATCACCAATACTGAGGATTAACAAATCTTCTCATAGAAGAAAAGCGCTAATCTTGTTATCAACGCATCATACAATAAGAACACAATTACAGAGGTAATAATTACCACTATTAGTAGTCAGTTAAGGAATAAATAAAGGAATTAGCTTTAAGCATAAGTAGTTGTAGTGCGGACGATGTACGCGATGGAGGAGAGCTATCCGTCGAGACAATGATAGTGGACTGAGATGCGGGAGGATCTTGTATCTTCCAAAAGAAGACCTTCACAAAGGCAAAAAGAAGAAGATGATAGGACAACAACAATGAACGCTGCGACCGTTGGGAAAGGGACCATTGCAGTTATCTCGCAACACAGGCAAGTTGACGCTAGACGCAAACGATCCCACTTGACATGCCTGCCGTAATTTGGGGACTACCGCTGTTATCACCGGCGATACGAGAAATTATCTATGAGTTTGTTCACTTCTAATAATGATAATCATTTCATTAATTACACATACAAGAAGAACAACGACCGAATATTTTTGTTATTGACGTGTGTGAGGTCCGTGTGACATAAAATTATGCGGTAGCGAGACGACCTATGGCAGACGTGTAAAAAAGTAAATCATTCGCGAAACAATCAGTCATAATCACGATCAACAACGTCGATTCTATCTAATTTTTCGACACTCAAACGCTTAACAAAAGCAGAGACCTTGACTCCATGCCAGGATCGTTAGAGAGTGCGAATGCGCTATATATATATATATATATATATATGGGCTCAAGACTAAATAGAAGAAACGGCGACTGTAACCACACAAATATGCTATTTAGTTAAGTTTAAACACATCAAGCCCACGCTATTCGCAGTCTCTTTCTCGGCCTCAGAAATGGTGGTGATTATGATGCTGTACGGGAATCAGCTACGAATTTCACAAGCGGTTATGGTTAGCGTAAAAAGCTTTCCATTGTCGTAGGTCGTACGTATTTCTGTAATCGTGTGCCTCTGTCAAAAAGTTACAGCCACCGTGATGCGGTGCTATATACTCCATTGCTCACTTCCTGATCAAGTTCCGTTCTTTGGCTTACCATGATTGCTAGTCTAGCGGATCGTCAGACTCTAAGCGCTAATTCAACCGATGCTAGACGACGATAACAAAAAGCTAAACGAGACAAAAATCAGAAATGAAGCTTCTGGTTGTATAGCGTAATCTGCTTGTGGTCTGGGTAGTAATAGTTGACGTCAACTACCGACAAGCATCCTTGCCGACAGTACGTTTAACATGAAGTGCACCGGGCAAGGTAGCGGCTGTGCAGCGGAAGGTCCCGGGAAGAAGAGGATTAAATTAGCATAACTCCGCGCGTATATTCACACTCAGATAATTGAAATACATGTTATCGCTCCTAGAATTCCGTTAGAACAGAGAGACTTATAAGAGTCTTCGTTTCAGCCGGCACGCTTTGCGTACTCCCCAGCTTACTTATACAGGTCAACTAAATCTCTTCTGACAATTAAATTCATATAAGTCGTTTAATTTGACAAGGACAACATAACAGTTTCTAAATCGGGAGAACAGCCAGATCAGACAGAACTGCTTTGATTGAACTGGAAATTAATGCCTCTGACAGTCTTGATTCTAATTTTTGCGGTAAAATACAAAAAAAAAAAAAAGAGAGACATTATTTTCGTTTTCAGTTGCCTAGGACATCAAAGGGCAAAGAGTCGTTCACCGTTGCTGTCAGTACGTGTTCAAAGAATCGTTAACGGAAACATATCGAGTTCACATTAGTGCCAATTAACTATAAGGGCAATTAGAATTATACAACGGTAAGGGATCTAACTCCGAAAATTTTCCTTAGCAATTGTTGGCAAAGATTGCATCTAAATTTTCATTAACACTTAAACGAAATTGTGCACTGACGGTCATGTGTATTTAATATGACCACCATTCGCTGTAGCCTAGAACTCACACTAATAACAAGTTGTTTTTTTAATTATTCACTCTTTCATCTTTGAGTTTTTTAACAAGCTATATTGGTAAATGTAAGTTGGCAAAGTGACACTCAAATACGCTACGTGCAAAGAAAATCCAACGGAGTCAAGTTTTCACCTGATAGTAGGCCAAAAGCCTTGAAAATGCGAAGGTTCAAAACAAAAACAGGACTTCTAAGATGTAGAAAGAAGCGAAACTCTTCAAAGAGACCAATAGTTGGAGATCATCTGGACGACCTAATCGGCAATTGATATCCTCTCCAAAACAGCTCTCAATTTTTATACCAAAAAACGAAGATGTGTCAAAAATGACTTCTGAGCCATTGTGATAAATTTTTGAGCCGTTTAAATCTAAAGCCCATTGAGGACATTTCTGTTTTTTTCGTAAGAGTTATCCCCGAGTTTTTTAAAACCCGCATGGAAAGTAGCAGTAATGCAGACCGTCGATTTCAGGGAAAAAAAATTTTCAAAAAAGAAATGATAATAGCTAATAGGTGTATAAATTCCAAAAACAGCATAGTGATTTTCGCCGCTGTTTTATTCAATAAATCGGCTGCTTTTCTTCTGGTGCTGAAAGTAATGGATGAATGCATGCAAACATGCACGACAAACAGTCTGCCAAACTTTAAATGCCCCATTGCGTACATAGTCAAAATAATACTAAAAGTAAATGTTTGTCACTCAATATCTAGACATGATATATTGGGTTATGTATATCTTCATTCATGCAGAGCGGCCCTGCAATATTCTAAGGGCTCGGCTCTTGCATCATCTATTTTATTCCTTCGACGCGCTCCAATCTGATTTGTTGTGCCCCTATGGTGTCCGTATCATGTTTAGGTTACCTACGCCGATTCAACTGATGGAAATTTCTCAACCAAACGAACGGGATAGATATGCAGGTTAACCGTCTGCTCTTATATGTACATACATATAATACCTTCGGCATAAAAACGCTTGAGATATTATCTCGACATGATTCTTATCATCGCAATATGTAGAAAGTCAGTACAGATCAGACAACTCATTCTTTTCAAGTGTGTCGTTCTTACCAAGATAATATTCTTACATTGTCAAAATATTCTCTGATGTACGCTTGACTACAGATTAAAGGTGGTACCGCTGACGTATTATACATAGAGAAACAAAAAAATATATATATAATATTTGACATCCTAGACCTTAAATTATCTCACTCTACTTCGTTTCGGGTTTTAATTGATATAACGGTTGTTTTTGAACGAGCGATATTTGCTGGAACAGGAAGGACCACCTTGTCGACCCATAACAAGCATCTTGTACATCCTCCAATAACTAATCACCTTTGTGAAGTTTTAATGTCAGTCGTTGAAGCAACGCCGAGTTCAGCTTGTCCTGAAATTAGGTCAAAGTCCTCAGTTAAGCACACCCTGCTCATACGTACGTACTCAAATGAACCAACACACATAACGTTCGTTGTCGTTCGTTCGAAAGCATAGTATTAATCAGATCCTAATTATACATGCAGCCAAAGTAGAATACGTCTACTGCAAATGGGACGATGTGAATGAAATCTCTGTGAATTTCTATATTTGATTTCAATATCGTTTGTTATTTATATCTGTTAGTTTGCCTAAACTAGTAGAACACGTTTGATTGAATATTCAACAATACTTTTGGCTGGCGTGCCCTCTAGGATAATATTATAGAGATTTTATGAAAATACTACCAGACGTCATCAGACGGTTATTACTCTTTCGAACTATATTTCAGTTATCCTGCAATGCCTATACACCAGTGAATTGAGATAACAGTCATTTAATAAATTGGTTTACTTTGATCTCACATTTTCTCACTATCTAGCTCCACATAGAGTTTACGCACGCTGAGTTTTGAGTCCTCACATTTCACATGTAACAAAATGATAACTCCAATGCCGAAAATCCAGAAAGTGGATAAAAAAATAAGTCCCGCGTGAAGTGTTTCACGTACAGTTTAATTAACAAACAACCCGCCGAAAGCATACAGTCTTTACCACTAGCCGGAAAAATATCAGGCGAGACAAACGCCGTCGCGTTGGAGACACAATTCGATGGCAGTGTTGAGTACGCTCGAATGTGAGGTGACTTGCAATGAAGATCAAGACTATTTGCTACTATGAAGTACTCGCCGAAAATGAAGCAACGAATGCAGGCCGCTATCGCGAGTCCTTCGAGAGTATTATGGAACGTTGGCATGACAATCGAAAGCACCACGGCATTCTGACCACTTGATGACAACACCAAACCCAATTACCATGCGTCAATCACTTCCTGGATCGAAATAAGAAATATCCCCCGTTGGCTTCATCCTGCTTATTATTCTGCTCTAAATCCCTGCGATTAAAGGGTTTGACATGCGCCAAAATGGGCAGCTGGTAGGAGAGCATATTTCGCGATCGACTTGCCTCGGGAATGCACGCATAGAGAAAATACATATGGAAACGCGAATCGTACATACATAGCTCTCTAGAAGCTGCAAGAACACTGAGACAAGTCTGTAAAGACTAAAGAAGAGTACTTTTCGTACATGTCAACAAATCGCCTCCCTACCCTAGGTAGCTCTAAAGTTTTTCCATTTCAACGCCCGTCGGATTCGCTTAGAACAGCCTAATATATCATTCTGCATATGTTATGCTATATGTATGCAGCGGTTATTCGCTCGAAACCTAAGCTTTACCTATAATGACTGTGGATTGCCTGTGTAGTTACATAGGCAATACGCTTAAATAGTTTCCTAGTTGTCATCAGTCGGGGCATACAATGCACCAGCAATGCAATAACGGGACTGTAATAAAGAAAAGCGCGATCAGATAATGATATTATCAAAGGGATTCGTATAAATGAAATGCAAATATCTATTTAAATTAACCTCAAAACGTTTGTACCTGCTTTGCAATTTCTTTGAAAGGTTGAACGACTAAAAGGGTCCGCGTCGGGTTACGCACCAGGTTATCATGTAGGACTCATGTTTGTTTTTTTACGAATCCTTCGCTGGTTTACTTCATGTGCCTCTTGTGCCATCCATTTTTTTGTGAGGACAAAGCAAACAGGGCTTAGAACCCTTTAGGGTCTCTATTGGCTGTGAACAAGCTGTCCATTGATCCATGTGGATCTATGCTTGTTTTGTCTGCATCTGAATTTCAGTAAATAACAAATATGAATACATGTATGGTAAGGTAGCTGAATCTGTTTAATTCATGCGAGTAAGAGGTCCTCAAATATACCTTGTTACCCCCCGTAGGACTGACAAGACCAGTGTAATTTTCGAAGTTCAAACTCATTGATCAGACTTTAGGCCCATGTAAACAAGTTACGCCAGCAACTTACATTCCATGTAGTTACTATGTAATTACATCAATGGCTAACTATAAAAAATATTTGGCTACGCTTAATCGTAGCAGTTATAGTAGCAGCAGTAGTTTACTGGCGGGAATGAAAACAGCGATTTCCACTTGGCAGAGTTAGACATTTAAGCGTGTCTACAAGAATATCCAATATGGATGTCAATTTATTACGCTTCATTTGGCAAGGCCAGCTTACTAAATGATTGATACTAAATGTAAAGATAAGTAAGATTGTTTGCCTGCCATTGTGCCGTTCCATAAATCTGTGCTAAGTATCAATGAAAGTTAGATTGGCGTTTATATGTTTCATGCGTCCATATAACCATGATTGCAACTAGTATGATTAGTCATCCCGCATCAGTGTCTTTTCAATGGGATTCTTTGTGATTACGCGTACAACAGCCCACGCACGTGAACCTTATTTGCTGCAAATCCTCTGTCCTGCTCCTTGCGCTTCCTTCTCCCGACCTTGTTCTGTTCCGTCAAACGCCCTTTGATTTCATCGAAAAGTTCCTCGACAGGACAAGCATTCTGCGTGCACGTCCTTTCGTTCGGCTGCCTTAAACGGTTGCAAATTTGTTTTTGGATGATAAAAGTTGATAGCGTACACTTACATACACCTGTACGGCCAGACTGCCAAAGGTAAAAGCGAAAGTCCAGCGTGCGTATATGTGTGTGAATATTAATTTTCTATGAATTAAAGCTTCCGAGGAGGTATCATTAAAGTATGAAGACGACGCGAAGCAGGTGAAGATTGATTTAGCTCCACCTAAACGCCGTCAGAGACCGAAGTACCTGTACGGCAGTGCTGCCTCGGTCGGGTAGGCTGCCTTGTAACAGCGACGGCGGGCATGCCGGCGTGTCGATTTGGCGCACTCTCTATGTTGAGCGTGATGCCGCCCCTTTACGCATTTCGTGTTGACAGCCGAAACGCACTGATGCACTCTGTAGCTACATTACTACCTACGGTAAAAGCATGCGCACATAATCTTAGTGTACGAAATAAAGTTTCCATGAACAGTTAACTGATCATACAGGGAGAGGAAGTTCCGCTAAAATAAAGTTATACATTGGCATTGTATGCCTATCATATTTCAAGCGTGAGCGTATAATAACTATAAGAGTAGTTTCTTTATTTTCATTATTCTATTTTAACAGTATATATCGTACATGCAATATTAGAGGAAAGCAGAAAAGAAGGCTATTGCTTGATTATTGGATTACTGGAATCCCGCAGCTTCTTGACACAGGACCACAGTTGCTCCTAACCACTTGTGTCCAATGATTACTAACGTTAGAACAAGTAACAGCTTTTTGTTCCGACTTTTGCTGTTACGAAGCGCCGTGTTTTATTTGTGCTGCTATCCCGTAGGTCGAATACCTGCGATCAACTTCATCCGGTACGGAACGGTTCTTGGCAGGTAACAATCGTCGCCATTGCTAGCGTCACTCGATGACGCTAATTTGGTGACTAATGCGTCAATCACTACGGTACATATGGACATACATATGGACAGCGGAGCCTGTCGGTCGACTTCACGCTCCATACGTTGTTAGTTTATTTCGTTACATAGGAGGCGCTATGCCAGTTGCTCTGTCACTAGCATAGTTTAAGCAACTGAAGGCTGGATAGGTTTGTCGCCCGTTGTTAAGCGCTGGTGGCTCTGGCGCTGAACGACACATCGTTGCACTGCACCATTGCATTCGTGGTCGCCAGCAGAAAGTTCCAAATTTAAGTGACAGTAGCAGCGGTTATGATAGGCTTTCCCTACCTCCCCCTGGAACGTAGCCAGCTGTCCCGCCACATTCACCGGCTAACTATTTCTTGTTGCTGGTCAGTGGCAGCAAATTTCCTGAAAATGGTGGAATCAGCTGTGGCGATCGCCGTAACAGCAAGAGCGAACTCGTTTGGCGAAATCGCTCTGGCCCGTTGAAACTCATTCTCGTAATGATGCAATGGCTAGAAAGATAGAAATAGTATTTAGGATAGATGGTACATCTATTCATCCCCGAGACATCGGCGGGTCACTGGACCAAACCCAAGACCACCGATACTGGATATCTCCCACCAGAAGGTCTGGTGGCGAGGACCAGAGTCGGAACAGGCTCGCGTTTGGTTGGGTTAGTGGGCCAGGCCGCATCAGGAGATTAGCTTTACTAGGGCAGCAATGCCCCTCTCAGACATCGGGCAACACGATGACCACAAGACTGAGCAAGCATGACGGAGCAGATTATGATAATAAAAAAATTGACGATATTATCTCTTGCTTGGTCACGATAACAGTAAAGGGTCCACGTGTCACCTGCCGGTTGTCTTCGAATCAAGCAAGGCTTTGTCTTGCTTTAAGCCATGGATATACGGTAAGTAATAGTTTATGAGCGAGTGGTGACACACTTCCAGTACGTCCTTTTGAAAAAAGGTCTATCAGCAACTTGTATCCGACAAAGAAGTAAAGAAATAACTTGCAACATCATCTAGCTATGAAAAAAAAACCAAACACTAGCTATATTCGAATATTCTTCAGGCAGTAGCATCGTGGTTATGTCATAGACCATGTGGTGTACAGGAAAGGGTCATTTTACCACTTAATCTCGATAGCTGTCATCATATATATTGCCAAGAAAGTGAGACGAAGCCAACACGGCTGGCCCATGAAAAACGCTACAATCATCGGAACGGTAAATATGGCGACCATGGTTCGTTACTATAATAGAGGTTACAGTATTACTTCTACGCTCCGTATGCACACACATATATACTTTCAAGCTTATTATTACTCGACAGGTAAAAGAATGGCTTAGACAGATCGATAGATATAAAAAAATTGTTTACAATATTATCGTGTTGACCAGTATCGAACATGGGCGTTAGCAGTCTGAGCAGAGACGAAAGAACGAGGTAGCGGCGGCAGCTTTACTCGATGATGGTATTGTTCGATGGAGGCCGAAGGCCGTTCAGCCGGCAACGAAATGAACGGTCGCGTGGAACGGGACGCACGCTTACTTGCGTGTACTGATGGTCTCTGTCAAAACCACCGACAGCCAAACAAACAGTCAATCAAAGGCAGCGCAGACGCGCCGCTATAGACGACAATGTCGAACAGACCCATAGATAGGTACAATAGAGCACGTATTACGTATACGCATTTTCAAATAAGCAATTTTATTATCACTACCGCCGCTGTTACAACTATTACAGTGCTGCTGTCGACGCTCAATAGGCAGAAAAGCCTAAAACAATTGGAGAGGGTAAGAGGCGCCGGCAGTTGGATTGAGAGACCGTGAATGGGCAAAAACGTAATGGTTTGCTACGGGCAATCGCTGGATGGCGGTGACATGGAGGCTGATGATTAACCACAAGATCTACGAAACTGGCGTAGCGCCTCCGAACAACATTGGATCACTCTCAGATCCAGATCGTATCAAAGATACAGAAGAAAACGAGGGAAGCAGAACTGTTTTTCTCGTTCCAGTTTGCTTAGCCGTTTGAACGTAATTTTCAGCTAACATCCGGATGTGGAATGAATTCTCAGAGCAGCTGGATGAGTTAAAGGGATCTTCATGAAAAGAATAGCTTGGCTTGCAGGGTGAAGCCTGACCGTCGCTGGCGCTGTTTCTACAGCCAAAACAAACTATGTCTCGAGATGATCGCCGGAGAATCAACAAATCGCTAAAGCCCTAATCGTCGTTGGGCAGAAAGACGAAGAGTCATATCATGAAAAAAAACTTAGAGAACTAAAATAATGCTGTCGTAGTAACTAACTACGTTCGTCAGAACCGTTTGCAGCGTATGAAAACGGTCTATTATAGAAACAAGTGAATTTAACCCAATTTTAGCTACTAGCAGTCCATTTTGCACAAGAATAGCTCGTTACAAAAGCGTTCAAACGAAGCAGTACTCTATCAGGCAGGCAGGCAGGCAATGGCTGTGACATAACACTGCGGCAGCAGTTCGCCTCGTTCAGCGAATACAATACTGTATTGCAGTGTACAAGTGACCGACAATGGATACTTTTAGGTTCAGTTAGGGATACGCACGTACATTTTCGCTAGCCTATATCTACCCGGAAAATTGAACCATTGATTGCAATGGCAGTCATGTCAACGTTCCTGGACAGGGCATGCAGCTCGGTCATTTTCTAGCATTACAACGACAGATAATCAGATTCGAAATAAGAGGGCTGTGCATCTGGTCGTGAACACCCCGAAAATCAAAGGAAATTACGCACCAAGAACTACGTTTGTCCCAAGGAGTGTAGTAGAGTTTCACAGTGACCTTTCAAAGATAATCAAGTCAGCCACAACGATACATTTATCTTTCTCTATAAACCTTTTTCATCTTTTCCGGATGAAAACTATCATGTAAGATTGAAAATCCGCTACGGCCGGTCCCACCCGCAGGCTTGCTGGCAACAGTTGATTTGAACTGGTGTAGTATTTTGCAACAGCAGATGACGAATAGACACATTTGTCGCACGTGAGGACGAACACAGGACGTTCGTTGACCTAATTTTATTAATTCACGAACCAGAGGGTCGTTTCTTTTTCATCAGTGCACTTTTTACTTGAAAGCACGAGAAACCGGGTGGGAAAAGCAGACGATTATGGTCTAAATCTATTTTCCCAAGGCGTTATATTCGTACGCTGTCAGAATGAACGACCCGTCTGACATTGGAAACTTATCCGTTTTGTGGTCGCGTTCAGGCAAATCTATCGTGTACGCCCAATCCAGGCTCCCCTATTGGCATTATAAAATACAGAAATATTTTACGCCTAAACCCAATTTGTTCAGTAGCGGTGGGGCTGTATTTATATTATAGCGGTGGGCTCACCAATTTTCGAGTACAAGCTATGGCAAACATTGTCGTCAATAAATGCCGTTTGTTACCTTGTGATATCTAGGCTTCATGAGGGAGGGAGGATAGGAGGCGATACGCGATACGATAAGCAATATGGTCGTGTCGTAATTTTTCATGGAACAACAACAAAAAAGGTAACCCTTTAGACGATGTTATGATTAACTATGACTAGTGCTTTTGTTATTGTTGCATGAAGCTTATGATTTGCAGTACCTGTTTGAGACAAAGGATGATTGGAGAAGCTTTGTTAGCCATGAGAAGGTCGTAAAGTTTGGTGACGCGTGGCGGAAATGTAGTTCTTCTGGTTATCTAAAGTTAGCACATCGAGAAAAAATACAACAGTATCAACCTAAAGCAACGTGCACAGCCGAAATCGGAATTCTGTTTGGCAATATGACGATATAGTATTTTGGACACGGGTTTTACTTTGTTTGTATATAATAATCGATAGGATCGAATCTTTAGAAGTGCTGCTCTAAGGTACAGAATCAGCAGTGATCAGCTAAACGTCAAGATACACTATTTCGACGATTAGCAGAACAGCATCTACAAAATCGTCCGTGTGAACTCGTTGTACTCTCGTTTAATTACTTTATATGGCTTGACAGACCGATGATGCACCATGATACGGGCTGCCGCATCGATGAAATAGATAATTCGATTTTTAAGTACCTCTTGGGTTTTAAAATATCGACATTTTCTATGTCGATTAACCAGCCAATCAACAAAGGCAACGAAATTTTCTACTATTGACACGATCAACGCCCCCCCCCCCCCCCGAGTAGAACCCCGTGTCATTTTACTATATCTTTAGTATAGTGGGCACAAGATATGCGAGTTTATCACCGAAATATCGTCTGCACATGTGCCGCTAATGATTTGATTTCGTAGCGTCGGCTACTACAATTGAGATGTGATGCCAATGTTCACTGTCAACTATTTGGAAAAAAAAGGAGACGAAGTAAAATCGTCGGCCGCGGGCAAACGGGTCTTAACGAAGTTTTGAGGCGCTAGCGTTTGTGGACAAACGACAAGGCTCGATTAAGACAGCCTTTTTGGCCCAGCCGTCAATAGCTACAACAGTTGATACATATACATATATATAGCGTAATATTATTGTTGCTGCTACTCTTCTCACTCGCTTCGTTGCCGCTTGATCCTCTGTTTACGCGAAGCATTAGGAACGCGGATGGATCGTTACCGCAACGGGGCAATCTTCTTTGAGTCTTTGGAAGACAGCAAAATTTAGATCGATTGTAAGTGTTAAGCAAAACCAACAGCAATCCTTGCATATTGTGCTTGTCTATCTCTGCATGTGTTCGCGTTCGCGACTTCAATATGCCGCCATACCTTGTAGCGAACGCCTATTCGTGATGGCCTGAATGCTACAGTATACTTAAGCTGTGTGCCGACGTTCTTTTCACTATATATATATACGATGGGTCCGCGATTGCAGCGACATCATCTATCTCTCCCGTTTTTCTTTTCTTTCTTTCTTTCGTTCTGTTCGGCTTTCTTCTCCGAATCATTCTCATCGATGATGACTGCTGCCAAACTGGGTCAATGACGACGGGAAGGTGTTGAAGCGAGAAATTACTGAACCGTGAAACGGTCATCTAGAATGGTGGCACCAACAGCCGATAGTCAGCGACCGAGCGAAGCTACGATCCACCTTCACAGCAGAGTAATAACTGCAGAAACCGAAATTGCAACACATGCAGCATTAGCGCTAACGGGCGCTGATGACAACGGTTTCACTGGCAACGGTTGCGCAAGGCGTAAGCTGCTAGAAGTGTGCAATCTGCTGGAGAAGATCCAGCTGGTTTAGCCGCCATAAACTAAAATGCATTTGAAACAGCTGATCATTAGAAAATCTTTCGTGATCGCCACCGCTGTCGTCGTTGTGGAGGCCAATACTGCATGACGAGAGTAAATCCAGAGTGGACTTTGGTGGTGAGGATAACTGCATTGCACAAGAGGGATTTCATCTTTTCGTGTGCAAGGGAGGCCAAACAAGAAACCGCTAACAATCTAAGGCCCGTTGCCGAGGACGCCGCTTTTCATTGCGATGAACGTGCTTAAGAGTCGGCAGACTAGAGATTATTTGTTGGTGCTTTCCGAAACAAGAGTCTTGAGAGGAACAAACGCTGAACGAGTAGCAGGCGAGAAGGACGAGTAATCGTTAATGAACGAGCAAAGAGAACATCAATTCTGCCTGATGAACGTGTTGATGGTGGGGTTACGGAACCAATGGGATACACCAATAAATAGCCGACGTGTCGAATGGGGGCTGAAATGATGAAAAAAGTGTCTAAAAGTCGTACATGCTGCGGCCATCGAGAGGACTCTGGAGGCTATAGGATTAATGGAATCGTTCGTATGTTTGTTTGTGTTTATACGTTTTAACTACATCTGCATTTGCAGTTTGCTATTAAACTTATTTTTTCAGCGGGAGACTTACGCTAAGTAGCTGCTTTCGCACATTAAAGCTAGTGCTGATTAGAGCGCCAAGAATAGATTACACTAATTAGTAATAGATGATTCGTACGGCTGCCTGTCACTGCACTTCGTACATCTTGATATCATTCCGCTGTGAAGTTGAGCAGTATCGATGTACGCTATCTGCCGATTATATATTTTGTGTGTGACACTTGCACAGGCGTTTCACGTGGGCAATTACAACTGGGAAGTTTTAACTTCGATAAAAATATCTGTTTCAGTTACTGAGCAGCTCGTTCAGCGAAGCAAGCACAGAACTTGTTCGGCGCTGTCTGGCAGCAAAACTGTAACTTCCGATTTTAGCTCTTCAGTAATCAGAAGGCCAAATAACTTCTCTCGGTACATGGGCATTAGTGTCGAGTCGCTTACTTAATGTACGCATCGCCATTCTGTACTCGTTAGCGATTAAATAACAACGTACTTAGGCTGCTTATGAGACGTTATCGGGTAGGCACTGTCAGATAGCACTGACCCTTCAGGGTCGGCCAAAATATCCAGTGCGTCAGAAGACTAAGCGTCATAACTGTCGCTATCTCGGCGTCATTAATCGAAGATTTTGTGGTATCTGTGATCGGTTTGGAGGCAGAGAAACGACGCTCGTCATTTGAAGGCAAGGATCGAACGGACTAATAGCCTTTACAATTATTTGATTTGTGAAAATAACGGACCGGGGAGATAACATAGGGATTATAGCGAGATGGCAAGAATGTCATGGTTTACGTAGGGGAGGGCGCCGAACGGATGCATGGCTATCCCGAAGATTGCTTGTGGCTGCTATAGATCGTTAATAATATTTATGGCACTGTAAGAAGCCATTGGTTCACAATCAATCATTCAGTTCAGCGAAGTCCCGAACAGTCGTGTCGAGTTATCCTCGGAAAAAGGTCAGAAGCGAAAATTAACGCACGATGACTAGGCAGGAATTGTTTCGAATTGTCAAAACCCACAAGTGTCCACCAAGCGACAACATGTAAATGTGCGAGGGGTTCACATTGTTTCGGATGTGCTCGTGTTCATATGTAATAGTTTGCATTAAAGGCTTGGCACATATTTCTAGCGTCTTGTTACGCAGGACACACGTAACGCATGTGAATGACTAAAATGGCTGTGACCATCGTTTAAGAATGACTGGTAAAGGCGCTCTAGTTAGCCATAGAACTAACGGAACTAGGCTAAGTATGCATTTAACTATTGATGAGCCAATATCGGTCTTTAGTCATTGAACTATCAGCTAGATATGTTCGACGACGAGGTAATTTACCACAATGACAAGCTCAGCTCGCCTAATCCTCTTACGCATCCACCGACTTGATTCGAATGGGTTAGTAAGTAAGTTTCGAACATACATACTCGTGTTCGTACAAAGTTCAAAATTAATTACGGAGTGAATACGATTGATTGGTACCTCTCTTATCCCGTACATATTGGCTCAGCAAAGCTGGCGCGTGTTAGTTCTTCCGAGTCGAGTTGTTAGTTCATACGGTACGTATTGTAGCACCAAAATAGGATATTATATAATAGACGCTTTATCCGCTATTGTAGCGATTAGGGCCATCAGATATCGAGCGGCCTCAACGAACACATGGGGGCATTTAAACAGCATCCATAAAAACCGCTGTTATTATTGAGGTCAGTGATGTCAATGAGCATCTTGTGTCTTTCAAATCGATACTAGAAGAAACAAATCAGTTGCTGTTCAAACGATAGCTTGCGATGACGATTCTGTTTTAAAGAAAACGTCGACGTGAGCATGTGTCTGCTTCGTAAAGCTTTGTATCCCAGCTGATAAGCTGTCAACCCGAAATTATTTCGTGGTCACTAATTTCACTTGTTCAAAGAGAAGTGAACTACTGGTCTAAAAAAAAATTTGTAAATGTAAACTGTTGTAAAAATTGAAGAAAAAATTTCCATGGTACCTCTGTTGTTGGATAGAAACCGCAACTATTTCCATACTTTTTCTGATGGCTGTCATATCTCAGTCGCATGATGGGTGGTAAGCGGCTCATATGGTGACGCTCGGTACCATTGCCGCCGAGCATTTTAAATGAAGATCTGATTCCCAAAAAATAGTTGACATGTAGATATTCTTTATCTATGGCTTCTTCATTGTTACCTTTTACAGGTAACGTAAGGATATGATAGGGGACTTCGTGATCGTCTTATGCTATACTCACATTCAATATTGGACAGAACAATATTTAACCGAAGTCATATAGCACAGATCCGCAGGGATTGCCAAAATCGATCTTGGCTACTTGCACCCCTTACCGAAAGATAACAGCGCTCTATCTGCTGACAAGTGCTGCTTGCCAGGTGTCTGGCTGTCCCTTTTGACAAGGAAGACTTCGCCTGCCGTTTTGCTCGCTGTCTTTTAAGCAGTCCAGCAAGTACCGCCCAATTATCACCTACTGTTCTCTACCTGACCAGCGACTTAATTGTCGAAGAAGTGCGTGCTCGTCATGGTCCGGCGATTGTTGCCGCGGTGAATCAACATAGCCACTCTCGCCGTCAGGAAGCCCGTCCAACCATACCAACACTATCAAGTGGTAACCCAGGACAAGCTGCTGTAGTGAGTGACCGGACAAATCTGGCCCAGAGCCCAAATCGATAGCACTACAAACAACCAAAATGGGTTCGGCTCTGGTGACTAGTTTAACCCAGGGTTCGCTGTTTTCACTGCCATCACTTCGCTACAGTGTCTATCGCTGGTTTGCTTCGGACGCGAAAGGTACAAGAGGGAGAAAGTCCAGGAGGATCAGGACATAAGAAATGCATCTATCTTCTTTCGCTTATTTCTGGTTCCTCCCTCCCGGAAGGCCAGCACCTTGCCCTAAAGTAGGTCAGTGCCATGTTGCTGTTTTAAATATCATCGCCTTTCAAAAGTAGGCTTGCATAAATTGTTTCCTAACATTTTCTGAAGGAGCGCGATCTGTCAGCTCGAGATATTTAGGTTAGAAAATTTGTAAAAGATTGTAGAGGTTCTTTGAGCGATTCCGTATGCCTCTATTCAATGAACTGATTAGTCACTTCGATTGAGTTGCGCCTTGGAACTCTCTTTCGACATCTTAAATCCATTTCCTCGGACTGAGATAGATTAAGGCCAGGGACCGCCATATTTCACTGCTGTTTGCTCCTTCATACTATATGCATATATATATATATATATATATATATATATATATATATATATATAGGTTAAATGATGCTTTCAGCCCCTAAACACTGCCTAGCACAATGCTTGTTACTTGTTAGAGAGGTTTTGTGAGTTAAACAATGAAGTCACATCCGGCTAGACTGCCATTGCAAATATGCTATGCAATTGTTAAAGGCTAAAAGCTGCTATTAACTCCGTGTTACTTTACCATTGATCCTTTCTGCCTGTTTGTCAGCCTATCTTCGGCCCAAGTGATTGAAATCTCGCTGCAAGTGGAACGTAGATGTTCTCTAGGAAGAGGTAAAAAGAAACAGGGTTCAATTATTCTCTTGCAACATACTGCTTTAGCCATAAGACACTGCTATCACCATCGCACTGGTTATCTAATTAGCAAGCATTACCATACATTGATCGATTACTGATTAATACAACTAACCGTGCTGCAAAGGATAAGATCGCAGCAAACAAGCAACAGACGACGAGTGCCTTGCCAGGGCCTTTGTGCAGGTGAGGGCTAACATAAGGTCTATGGGCAATCGTTCTGGTTGTGTATGAACGAATTTTATGAAGCAATGCTTTTTGAGCATTGGCTGGTAAAGTTCCTTGTAGTAACTGCTGTTGAATTTAGCGCCAACGACGATCGAAAGTTGTCACGGAAGTAACAGTTCGCTGCAGAGGTCCATAAAATCTTACATGGATACGCGCATTTTATATTAAAATTTTGTTTTTCCAGGTTATCAGCAATTCGAATTAGTATTTAATCTTGTTTCATCTAAACATTAATAGCTCATTAAAAAAACCTGGGACGTATTTCTGTGTCAGAGGAATATCCGAGTATTATTAATTATATGACAAATCATTGTTTGTAATTGTGACCAATATAGTGAGTGATACTAGTTTTTACTTAATATTTATTGCTATTGAACGACGGAATATAATACATACGTCTGTTTTGTGCACGAAGCTTTATCATAGCTTTTGTGACGCCCAGTGATCTTGGCGCGTGCATCATGTAAGTAGTACTTACAGAGATTCAACTATCTCCTGTGCATTATCTGTTGACACTTGCTGTACGCCAAGCAAGCTAGCGCATTAAGTAGTTCCAAGAGTAGACCGACAGGCATAGAGATATTACAGACAGCTATTGTCGGGTACAAAGGCGTGAAGAGCGCTTGGTACCAGTAAGTCCTGGATACATGGAGGAAGCGTAAAGTGGACCAGTAACCAATTCGTTGTACTCACTGGCGTCAGAAATTAAAAACTATGGGCTGAGTCCGCGAACCGATGCAATCAAAATTGCAGTTATCAAGGAGCGATCATAACGGGCCGGTTTCTAGTCTAGCTACCCCCGGAGGAACTAGCGAGAATGTTCTTTTGTCAGAGTTTAACGGGTTAAATGGGTTAATGTTTATAGTGGCGATTATGACAGTAAGCGGCTTAACAAAATGGCGTAGCCGTCGCAGATCGACGTGCCGGTAACCACTGGCGTTAGAATTTGATTTTAAACTCAATTCCATCACCACAACGACGCAGGCGTTGATGGTGCAGAGCAACGAAGGGCGAGACTGGTAGAGAAACACAGGACTGCTTCATTGTTATGGCCTCTCAGCTAAACCTTGTGTACAGCAGCTAAACTTCTATGAATGGGAAATAAGGGAAAAAAGCGCCATCTAATGCCAAACGTTAACAGATCTAAAAGCAGAGCAGGTTTCTCAAAGAGAAAGCTTCAAAAGTCGCGTTTATTAGTTTTTCCTTGAAATTTCGAGAAAAGTTGTTTTTGTTTCTCGATTCAATTTAAGATCTGTCTCTAATTTCGATTTATTGTATATTATGATGATATTGACACAGAGATACTAAGCCGGACACTCTCTGTGACCGACATACGACTGCATCGACTTCATATCGGAGAGCTCCAGGGCATCTAACAATTGTTATACGATACAAGATGTGTATTGAACTGTAGATATGTAAGTAGGCAACAATGGATCATACCGAAGAAGTGGCGCAGCTACTCCATTGGTTTCAATTGCATGCAAGATTAGTTGACGCACGAGGGCGGCTATTAGAAGGTAGGACTCTGAGATCAAACGGAGAGAACAGGGAAGGAATGGAGGGTCCAGCTATAACACGAAGACAGATCGAGACTAGCGTGTCCGGAACATACCTTAGCAGCTCTCTTGATGTTCTTTAGTCCTTACTCGATAGCTTTGTCGCTGCCTTTAACGGAATGGCCACTACAGCCATTTCCTGCTTTGTATGTGGGACCATGAATAAAGTAGAAGAGGAACACTAAAAGGCAAACCAAAGGCCCACGTAGGGACCGTAACTTAGTTCCGCGATTACTCAAAAAGGAGGGAGCGTGTGTTGTTACCGCATTGGGTAGATAACAAGTGAAGCACCGCAAGGTGCTGCCAACGTAAGCGACCGCTACGAGGTTTCGTGGAAACTGAAGGATTTCTCGTTGGTACATGAACGTATATTTAGGAACCGGTTCTAGTGGTAGATATAATATAGATGTGCGCATGAGTGTTTGGATTTATCAATCCAAGTCGTGATTAATATATTTTAAAAATATAACTACAAATAAAATCCATCATTGAGTTGATATCACTGAACCCTACATTAGTTTTGTGATACGCTCTAACTACGCGTTCTGACTGCTGTGTTTTCAGGTAAGCCCGTTCATGAATCTGTCCATTGAACAGGCAGAACTGTTGTTAACCAGTTCAGTGCATAGAGGTGAAGTTAACACCAACCGAATGCATATTGGTCCCTCATCAAAACCAGCTGTTACCTTAAGTGCTGGGCAGTTTTGCCCAGAAGTGTGTACTCGTAATATGACAGCTTCCCATACCTAACAAAAGTACAACAAAAACCCACTTGTCCACCTGTAGTTAATGGAGTTGAAATGCATCTCGGAGTTGCATTCTGTTGTTATTATACATAATTACATCTTAGATGTTTTTATTAGTTTTAGCTTTGCCTCCCACCTCCATTGCCCACATCAGCGTCCGATGTTAGATGTCATTTGCTGTCGATCGATCTGCAGCTGGCTGAAAGCTATTTGTAATGTTAGCTATAGTACAACTAACATTTACCTTATGTACTACCACCTGGTTGAGTGAAGTGAAAATTCACAAGGCTACCTTCCTACATAGTCAAACGAGTCTCACGGCTATCTTCTTTCAAAGTTTATCGTTTCTACTTTTCTCTTCGGCGAACAAATACATAGTACATAACATTTTGTTTTTCCTGAATTGAAGAAGCGGCGCAAGAAAGAAGGGGGTGCGCTAGACAAACCCCAGTTAATATTTGACTTTGCTTACTCTCGCATTTCGTGTTATCGCTGCGGTCTTTGATAATAGAAGCAATGTCTTCGTTCGTCCATGTGCCTTGTGTAGCGGAACTTCTTTCAGTTGCGGTATCTATCCAGCAGACTGCTTCGTTGAGAGCCGTCAACTGTTATCTGTTGGTCCGATGGTCGAAAGGGAGGGGCAATTATGAATATTGCGAGTGACCGCGAAGACGACCCGATCTAGTGACAGAAAAGGCAACGCTGGTGTTGACAGCAGATTCGTGTGAATCGACGTCACCGTCACAGTTGCAGTAGCGGTAACGGAAGCGGCAGAGCGTTATCTTTAGCGTCGTCGTCGTTATGCCCACCAACAACTCGTCGACGGTTACGATGACTATGACAAACCCGTATTCACCAGGAGCAGCACTAGCATATTTGAGAGCTTAGACGCCGTCAAGGCGTTCGTATGGGACACGAATACATGAAGCGGCTGTTTGTATTTACGAGATACTGGATGGTCGTCATTCTATTTGTAAGCTACTTTGTTGCCTGCTATCTGCTTGCGTCTGACTATTGAGTCGAGTAAAATGGACCGCTCGTCATAAGTGAAAAGCGTGTCTGTTGGCTTTAGTTTATTATACGTGTGATAGCAGGTACGTATCTACGTAGTATATATCAATTAACAGGCTATGTAAGTCTGCTCATAGTTAATGGTGGCCTTTAGGCGATGCTGACGGCCGAATCGTGGCGTGGAAAGCAGATAAGCTGATGGTTTTAGGACAAAAGATATCTTTCACTAGTTTCTGCCACTACTACTGCCACTGTACTTGTTTCTACTGTCGTCCTATGAGAATTTGAAAAAGGCCAAGGCAGCAGTACCAACAGACAGCAATGGCGATAAAATAGCCGAAGAAGACAGAACTTTCAAGCAGCCATCTCCAGCAACTTCTGACAATCATTGATGGTGTCGTTTCTGTTCTACTTGCGGGGTCAAACACGCGGGCGTTCAGAAAGGGGCAAGCGAAGCGTAGAAGGGCGAAAATGAAATGTTTCCCTTCACTTCGTCTTCTATTTTTTCCCCTGATCAGGGACTGCTATCACTACTTCGATTACTATAGCAATATTTAACCACTGTTTCACTCTGTTCAACCTTAATGTGACCTGTTGCGCTTACTACCACAACGTCGACGGCCTATATTTGCGCGCTAAGTGCTACCAGTGCCCGTAGACGTCATGGGAACACCTGAACGGTCAATGCTTATGTCAGTGTGCATGCTCGTTCCACTCACCGTGCTGACGATCATAACGATCCCAACATTAGTCACAGCTACAGTAACTTAGCGTAGGGACATTCGTAAATTGTTTTTTTCCTGTAATTCTATTAGCTTCAGTTGGTATGGACGGAGCCGTCATTGTAACCTACGACAGTGAGCTCCTTATACCACAATAGCGTCTTGGGCAGCACTCACCTGCGTGGGCTTATGTTAGATTTTACCTAGTTTTATTGTCTATGCATATGAAATGGACGTTTAGGTGGTTATTTTCATGTTGGTTCTTCGTTGTTCAACATTGTATTACATGGTAGCATTAACTATATAAAGGTGCGTCATTACGATATAATAGAATCTCAAGATCAGCGACTGCCTGTATTGTGTGGTAATATGGAGCAGGAACTCAGGAGATAGCTTAATCAGCGGGTTGGGTCTGCTTTAAGAAGCATCACTACTATTGTGTTGATGGTGGTGATGGGAATATTTTTAAAAGAAATATTACTAGAGTTGTATGTTCGTTTACTTTTTATTGCGGCCCTCGCTGCCCTGCGGTACAGTACATAGAACGAAATTTTCAAGGCTCATTCAACTACAAAGTAAAAGCAAAAGGAGACTTACTATTATCATCATATAAGCGATATTTGTACGTTACTTAAACATTACATATATAATATATATATATATATATATATATATATATATATACATATACACATACACATACACATATTGATCGCAGTAAAGTTGATCATGGACGGTCTCTACCTAGGACTTTTGGATTTTGTTTCAGACACACATCTAGATCAATATTTAGAGTGGGGCAAAACTCTTTTGGTAGATATATCGACCCTAGACGGACTGGCTGCCTCATACCTTGATATTTGAGTGTTGGCTATTCCGCGTAAATAGCGTTGTTCCGTGAAAGGTACAACTCCTTATTTTCAACACAATTAAACTGTTTTCAACAAACGTTGGGTGACAACCTTCGAGCTGTATTTCGAAAATTACCCTGAGCTTATATCAGGACACCTAGCATTTAATATCAGTCTTTCATTATTCGTTGCCCGAATGTATGTCACGCTACAGAAGCCGCTAAACGTACTGCAATATTTGCGATATTTCCAATTACAAACGGTTTGTTCATTTTCGATATTGTCGATTGAATTTTGTCTGTCCGTCCATGTTTTGCCTGTGCAGACGCGCCTCTTGACCGACGAACGCTAGCAAGCGAGAACGGTTTGCTTATTGACCAGCGCGTGGAACCTATTGTCACAGCGATTCGTTCTGATGGATGAAGCAATGGAAATCCTGCCAGTACAAATCCAATCTTTACCCGACCTATGCAAGCCTAAAAGACACATGATCTGTTCTTCTATATTAACAAAGTAAGCTATGAGCCAACCGTTGCCGAAAATGCTTTCCGCTAATGTAGGTGATGCCTGGAGGCGTGGCAGCAAATACACTTGCTTGAGTTGGGTGAGCAGGCAGTTACTCCGGCAGGTAAGAAGAGTTTATGCCTTGGTAGTCATCTGGAGTCACTCTCTCAAGAATAACTCTGGCTGTAGTCGTAATTGCGGGAGCGTATTATTAACCTTGTGGCTTTCTATTGAATGTAGTGATGTTATTTCGACAAAGCTGGTGTGATAAAGCCAAGATGACGGCAGGTCCTTGTGAAGATACGAAGTCAACCGTTAGAGAAACCGTCACTCAACTCTGCCTCCCATACGTCTCTCTGATAGCACCGGCTCCTTGTGTAACGATGATAAGTCTAAAATTGGGTTGGTAATTCCCGAGAGGCAAACAAGGTCCGAATAGCACGACTGACATAATCCCCTCATGAACTAAGCCACCTAATAAGGGAACTCGCTGTCCCCACAATAGGTAACGGCTCCGCACGATAGAACAATGTATTAGCTATTGTTTTGTTTATTGCAGGGAATTGAATACATGAAAAAATTAGTGCAAAGGAACACGCCATATAAAACAATACAATAGGATATTATCTAGATTAGTATATTATTAAAATAAAATCGACTGAATGCCAACCGGAGCTTCTTATGAATGGAAGGTGATAATAGGATATTATAGGACAGACATGAAATTTATCGACGATTCTCCAATGAGTTCCGACAAGTCAACCATATTTGGGCTGTATGACCACGTAGATAACTATTTGCGCTTCTACGCTTACACAAACACGAACTTCAAAGTAAATAAGCGAGTATTTTCTGTGATGTACCGTAACGTCCATAGATGTAACAGTACTATAGAGAAAGCAGCTATTTAAACATCTATAATACATAATAGCACTTTAAAACCCGCGCGCAGACCGATATCTTTCTATATAATCCCCTTTTTAACACCATCGCCGTTGCTACTGATGTAGTTGCTTTTTCAAAATAGAGAAATGAAGGAAGATTCGTAGCTACCATATGGACGAGGTGTGATGTCAAATCAGATAGCCAGCTGCGCGTGACGAATAAAAAAATATGGCGGTCAATATCGTAACTCGGTTGGCGATTTTATGCTACTACTATATTACCACTTGCCTTCTTTCCCGTCCGGCCACCTGCGTCCCTCTCCTATGAGAGCCCAGAGCGTATAGTAATCTGTCACCAGTAATAGCGAACATTATGATCATAACCGTGAGAACTAAAGCTTTTGCTATGAATTGTTGTTAGAAGCGCTGAGATAGCAGAAGATGAGGCGAATATCGGCTATCGTCGGGCAATAGGAAGCGTTTACAACGACAGGACTGCAACAGAGGACACGACCGTGCGGGGAAAAACTGGTATTTCTCACTCTTATGCGATTCAGTCGATCGTCTGATTGCAAGCAGTATGGCGTAGCACACCGCATATATAGATAATACATGACACTATTGGCCCGAGCTCTCCCGGCTGAACTGAACGATGGTATAGTTACGTAGTAAGAGATACCCCACAACCTTATATCTCTGTCTTATGCATACGGGGCTCGTCTCTAGCATCAGAGCAAATATTTCACTTTTACCAGATTTTTTTGCTTCACGGCTCTGCAACGAACGTAACGCCATGGTGACGTCGCGACGCGCAAAGCAAAATTCACTCGAAATAAGTAATCCAGGCGGTCCGGCAAAATACCGAAATCAGGGAAACCGAACATCTGATGGGGTAGGTGAAAATAGCTAAGAACCTTCCCCATCTTCCCGTTTCTGGTTCCGCCTGAAAGTATCGGCTGAGTCAACTTTTTTTCAGTTTTCTTTCAGTTTAGAAAGATGGAAGAGAAAAGCCAAGCTGGTGGCAGTGGTGGTAACGGAATATAAATAAAGAAAAAAAACGTCAGAGAAAAAAGATGGAACGAAAAAGCTCACAGAGTCATGTAGTAAGTACTCGAACAGAACGAGAATTCTATTGCTCCACAAACACTGATTTATTACAGAGAGAAGCTGACTCGATTCACCATATTGGATCTGAGTACGAATAAGTATTGCCCAGCGACGAATGAACTTACTTAGTTACAATGATGAAGCTTATGAGATTAATGGTAATGTTTTTTTTTGTTATTGCTGCTGATGCTGTTAGTATTAAGTCATTGCTATCATGTAAGTTCAAATTTTGCAAATAGTATTTTTTTGCGTAATTATTTAATAACAACTATTATTATGCTATTTTCTGTTGTCTGATAGAACTTGATAGAACGAGAGATGATTTGGGAAAAGCAGGGACGATCATTTCTCAAACGGCACACACATGTTACCGCATTTTAACCTAAAAATAACAAGCCTGACATGTTGAACCAATGATTATTTACTAACTGGACATACGGAATATATAAAGGCGCATCATCAAGACGTCAAGCAACACGACGACGTAGTAGCTCGAAAGGCACAAGAATTTCGAAAACTGAAATATACCTATTTTTCTTTTACAGTATATATTTTCGACCGTTTTTCGTTGACTGGTACAAACATTTGAGCATTTGCAATGTAAATTTTCTGTGAACTACGCACAGAAGCTGTACTTAGATGAAAATATAGGAATAAAATATAATTAGGATAAGGATACAGAATCCTTAGTACACACTTGACATTATTGAAGCGATATTCGGTGACGCTTATATTGACGACGTAAGAAATTTCACTTTGGGAAAGTGAAATCCTCATCATTTGTTTTTCTTATCGTATTCCAGCTAACCGACTACGCTATGGATATAACTTCATATCAGATAGACGTGCTGTGAGAGGCCGCACTCCACGAACTATGTGCAATTGCGAGCTGCAAAACTGAGCGCTCAGAATTAATTGGTAACGGCCATGTTTTTTGTATGCACATATTGACATCATCCGATAATTGAGGAGTCACAGGAGCCTGTGTACCTTTTTTTTTTTAATGTTCATAATCTCCAGTGTACCCTATACACGTACGGCTAAGCCAATGGCTACAACTCTACCCCCACAATTTTTGCTGTGCAAAGCCGAAGGGCATGAAGGATGCAACATAAGGCCGAGCCAAAATGTCGTTTCTTGCTGAAACTATGTATATAGTGTCTCGTAGTACTTCCATTTACCATCGACACTTGCTCGATAGGATTGGTTCAACAGGCCTCGCGACATAACGCAGGTCCCCTTTCGGCGTTTAGGAGCAGAGGTTTTCACGAGCCCGACGATTCATGCAAGCACTCCAAATGTGGGGAACATTGTGGTAAGTACATCCTACGGTGCTTAGAGAACATCTCTAGCACATTTGGCTAAAAGCACATATAACCCACATGAGGCATTCTGTTTTTCAATGGTTTTATATACTCTTTTCTGATATTAAGATATCGTGCTAATGACCTGTATTTATGAAGCTCTGTATGAAGGTTTTAATTGCCCACCACCAGGAGAAATGATAAATTAAAGATGATTTGGCTATAGAAAGTGAAAACATCGTACGACATCCTGACACACAAGAAATATCCTGTGCCGCTTTCATGCATCGATCTCGAGAAGGCCGGCCCTAGGCTCTAAGGTGATGCGGATTAAGGGACCCGGAAAGGGGGGTCTGGAAGTATTATTTGTAGGGCCAGCAAAAACAGCCGGCAAGCCAAGTTTGACGTCGTCACTTTGCTAAAGGCAGTAGGGCCGTCCGTGGCAATGGCCGTGGCCTTGTGTAATCAGCTAAAGTGTGCTATTGTCATAACGGACCCTGATGTCTTCTTGTTCTTTATTTTATTCTTTCCAGCGTTTGTTTCGTGAGAACTTGTAGTCCGTGATACCAGCAACACCCAAGTCAGTGCAATCAGCGCTATCTCGACTGAAAGGCACCGGTCTGGATGGCCGGTGCACATACGGTTCTCTCTAGATACGCCAGGAGGGCGGGCTGCAGCCGATCCGCTATAACCCATCGTCGCTAAACCTTGCCACTATCATCCGTTTTCACCTTAAAACTATTATGAAAAAGATAAAATGTCGATTTCTTTTGCGGGCTGTGACTCTTGTGGCTATTTAATTATCAATGAGGATTGTTGTCCTTGGTATAAGTGGGCCTGAGTATTTTATGTACCTGAGAAGGAATTCTGAAGTTTTAATGGAAAATTAAGCAAACCTTAGTTGAGGTTATGCCGTTGTCAACTGCGGTGCTGTATGAGTGATAAATAATCAGCCCTCAACCAGATGAAATTTCAGGATTTTATTTTGCGTCCAGCGGAAATAGATCCCCCTATATTCAGTATAGCCTTAGAACTCTTAACGTATGGTAATAGTGACGCTGTCAAAAGTTAAAAAAAAAAACTGCTTGGTTTCGCCATCCATTGTTATGACTAGCGACGAAGTTTACGGCTTTAACACGTAACACAGTACTGTCCTTTCAAGTATTTACCATATTTTTATTTACATGACTGCCTCATGTAAATTTTAATCAAATGCGGAATCCGTACAAGCAGTACAACTACATTCATTTACACAAAACCATGTTCTCAGTAGAGTTGTCTGTGCGCTTTTTGGTTCACAAGCTTCTTGTTCCTGTCTGCTTCTTTTCGAATTAAGAAATAGTTTTGTCGCTCGAGCTGAATGGGTAAAAAAGGAAAAAGCGTTCAGTTCCCTTTTTTTGCGACACGAAAATCAACAAGATACCGTAGCGCACGAGGTCGGTTAAGGAATCACAGAAGCAGTCACAAAGGTAGTGCTTTCCAGATTATTTGTTCGGCCTCCTTTTTGTATAGGCATAATAAGATGAAAGCCAAAAAGTTGACTGTATGGCGTTCGCTGACGGCATAAGTAATCAAGGCGAAGTAAAACAACGTTTACAGCAAAAATGGCTGAATGATGGGAACAAAGCATTTTGAAGTCTCCTTTCGGGGGTGTCATTTGCATGATTGTTAGCCATGCCCCGAGGGTAGAAGCAGAATAAGCATGTCTTGTGGGGGGCAAACGCTCATCGCCATGAACATCCTCTCCTCACTCGCTTACTTCAACACTCAACGTGGCAGCTCTTTGGCCAATGGTGGCGCGTAAACTTTGTCTGTGTGTATCAACGCATATTTTTGGGTATTTGTCCGTCCTATGCATGTGTATTTTTGTGCTCTATTTTTTCGAAAAACGGAAGAAAGAGAGAAAAATAGAGAATGAGCTGACGCATTATAGCACGGATTACTGCATCTAACCGATCGATTACTATTGGTGAAAATATGAACTGCTGGTAAATTGAGGAAGCCTAGGTTGTTTGCCCTTGCAAACTTGTAACCTGGCTCAGTCGGGCTTCTTTTTTACAGACCTAACTGTGGAGGTATCTTTGGCCTGTGCAATAGCCGTTGCTAGAACGCCGAGAAATGCAATTGTGCTTCATCGAAACATCTAAGAGAATATTGAATTTTCATACCCAAACGATAGTACGACAGGAAAAAGGCCATACAGAATTCACTGCGGAAGGACTTAGCCGAGATGAACGGAGCGAAGGTATAGCGCGTGTAATTATTTTAGCCAGAGGCAGTACCTGATCGTGATTCAGCAATAACAACATGTATTCCTTTAAGGGGCCGAAAAACCTATCTACGGAACTAGCTTGATAGAATTTCATAGGACTGCCTAAATTAAGATCCAGTTAGGATTACAAGTGACAAATTAGCGCTGTCAGCTGCCTCTGTATCAGAAAAGCGCAATGTGTTGACCGTTAACGGCCACAACGAAACTCTCTGCTAAAGATTCAGTTACAAAGCTGAAGTGTCCGGCTAATTGAAGTACTGATCAATAATATATAGCAGGAGTAGCGCAAGGCACGAGTAATGGTGGCAATCATTAATTACGAAAACTATACTTACCGGTGCGTCTACCTAGCAGTGCTAGAAGAACTTCTGCGTAAATAAATCACCGTGAACGATTTCCGTACTCAAACTGTTGCCTGAATTCTCCAATCTTCTGACTACCCTGTCGCCGCCGTTCGTATGCCTATATCTTGATTGGATTTGATAATTGACGTTTCTGACTCGTCCTGTTGTCAATAAACGGTTGACTCAAGCTTATTTTGCCGTTGCCGTCAGCTCTGGTTCAACTATTGTGTCTAACGTGACCATTAGTTGTGGTTTATTTATTGATATCAAATGCTGACGAAATATGCGTTGCGATAGGGGTCCGTGCGCAATTCGCTGATTGTTATAAGGGAAAACAAATTTCCAGTAATACAGATAGAACACACAGATACAGATAGATATAGTCTAGAATTCCAATTCTACTTTTATATATACAGAGCCTATCGATTAGTGATAGCTATACACTTCAATGATAATGGCAAATGTGGATGGGGAGCACTTGAGATGGACGGTTTATAGTAGATGCCTAATGTTTCTTCATAGTATTTACTTCTTTCTGGTAAGGTTGTATTCCAGAGTTGCAATATGGTAGAAGGGTGGTGGAAACACGTCAACAGATATATTGTAAGTTTCAGGTTAGGCCTTCTTGCCACCGTTTGTCGCAAATGTCGTTTGCTCTCACACAGCATCGCCTCGATTGCATAGGGTCGAATACCAAAACTCAAATTCCGGGTTATCGTTTTCGTTCGTTCAATAACCAGTTCACAAGTTGTTCATGTAATCCAGACAGTAGCAGCTATTTACTATAATGACTTTGTTTTAACCTTAATTACCCGTTAATGACAACGGAGCGTTTTTGAGGGAAGGGGGAAGTCGGTTCCCATATTTGTTATTGTACAAGCAGCTATCCAGCGAAACTTTAAATTGATGCTGACATCCTAATCCTTAAAGCCTCCACTTCTGGAGTACATGCAACCCCAACGTAATGTAAGACAAATGCCTCATGCTCGTTGCGAAAAAAATTAATTGTTAGGCAGAAGATGTATCCGTACCCATAAGAGGTTTAAAAATCAGGTTCACATAACTAAAGCTAATTGGACATTATTAATGATCGAACCGCTTGGGCTAACCACTTTCTTGGCTGCGTATCAACAAATCGGAGCCGGGTCATGTTGCCCTCTATGACTGCATCACATTCAGTTCCTTGCAGAAAAATACAATGGGACAACTCACAGTGGTTACATCACTTTTGCTATTGGCTTTCCCTTTCCATATATCCTTCCTCGTTGAGCTGCTGCCAAACTGATATCCCTGGATTTCTAGGACATGTCCTTGTCCTTTGGCCAATACGAACGGCTTTGCCTTCTGATTTTCGGTGCTGGCTTCATAACGAGCAGCAGCAGCGTTCTGGTCTTTGTTGTTCGCACCCTTCCAGCCCATTAGGTTCAGGCTACTTGGAAGGAGCAGAGGTTCTAACGGACGGTAAAGGTAAGCCTGCTATGGTCCATGGCCTTTGGTCATAGCGTTATCTCCGCTTCTCCCTCCCGTCGTCTTCTTTTTGCTGTGTTTCTTGTTCCTTTCCGCGCGGTTGCCCAAATTCACATATATACGGTGTTCAAAGGCGTTGTGTTCTTTTACGTATGTAGCTTACTGCTGGCTTTGGCTGCCGCGTTACTCCACTGTCGCCTGTCCTTTGCTTTATAGGAGACGTTGTTGGGGGTAATAGCTACTAGTTAGTATTGAACCGACGAGTGAATATTTCAAGTTTAACCCAACATCGGCGAAATGCTTGGGTAGGAATACGGGGGTAAAGAGAAGCTGCGGGAAAGCCGCAGGCGAAAAGGACGCCACTTTCTAAGCAGAAACAATATCTCGATATCTACCCGGTCCAGCAGGTAACCGTCGCTTATAAACAGGACGATTGAACACGAAGTGTTATACTGCAGTCATTGTTTGTTGCGCATTTGGAAGAAGTCTTATCAATTCTTAGAGGAAGAACTGAGTCGTGTTAAATATCGAACAATGGCCTATTAAATTTGGGCATTCTATAAGCTCAGATTAAGTAATGATGTAAATCAGTCCTCAGCGGCTCTTATACAATATGAAAGTTTTTATGGATTTTAACTACCGCAAAGTGCCTTTTTGGAGTGGCTTGCCGCAATGCAGACAACGTAATGCGCACCGCAGCTGTTGTGGTTTTACCCAGGTGACATTGCCTTGCCAAATAAACGCCTACATACTGGAGTGTTTACCGAGGAAATAAGCGCGCCGAGCGAGCTTTGAACGAGGTAACAGTAATGATGTCATATTGCGCGCTATCAGCCCTTATAGTGGGTGGACAATGCGTTACAGTTTAGAGCTGTGTTCATTATGCTGCACGAATGGACACAATTATATGAACAGGTAGATGGCACTCTAGATTTATTCCTATAGATTTATTTCTATAGGTTTATTCTTACTGCGATGCAAAGGTACTACTGTTCCTCTATAACAGCATCTCTTAGTTGCTGGTCACAACCTGCTATTCTCGTATCCAGGTTAGAGATTTTCTGCAAAAGTTGCTTATCTATATATTTACATAGCCCCTACAGATATCCCGCATGACCATACAGGATTTTTAAGGTTGTATAAGATCGTTAACTGGGCAGAGGAAAGTTATCTCTTGCCTTCCTGCACGAAGCCTGGGTAGCAATGCTATGTCTGCAGAGTTTTCTGGTTACTCTACATGCTTCCATTAGTAGCTAAGCAGCCGTGTTATGTCCTTAGACACAAAAGGCTCCATTGTTTTTTGCCGCATGCACCAGCTAAACTTGCTTCAATTGGGTAAAGTCTTCTACTATTTCGTACGGGATACGCACATGAAAGAAATGATCGGTAGAAGCATCCCTCACCTTACAAAGCTTGCTTTACTTTGTAAACGCGACAGTTGACGTGACTAATGCAGAGTAGGTTAGTCACCTCATTCCTGCCCCCCGGGGCAGCTACCGTGTGTGCAAATGCTAGGGCAGAAACAACATGTATTGCGTGTAGCGGTCAAATGCATGGGAAAGAGGCACGTGCTTCATGTTCATGCTAGCTATAGCTGTCAAGGGTTGCCAAGGTCTCCGTAGCAACCTTACGGCAAGGAGGAATATGGGAGGATCATGTAGGTTGAGTGCAGAACAGGGGAACTAACTGTAGCTGTAGCAAAGAAGAGCGGTAGTATAACTGCAATTAAGGTATCGGAAGTCTCCACTTCGCTCCTGAAGTGCTAGGAGGTCAGATGATCTGGGAGGACGTTGGTATTTCGTCACAAGATTCAAGCTGTTCGGACGCTGATTTCGTTCTAAGGCGGCCGCAGTTTCCAGGAACCTGCTAAACAGAAAAAGGGCGTTTTGAGTACAATGTTATGATATATCGCACATACGTTTCGACTCACAGTCGTCCAGCCCCAATTTTCGCCTGTTACTAGCTTGTCCTGTCGCCTCGTTCTTTGATTGTTATTGCAATAAAGAGTGGGGGCTCGAGCAGTGATTTTGTCAGCTGTATGGTGCGCTAGCCGCACTCCTCGATAGCAGTACACACATCGGCATCCGTTACAGAAACATCATCGTCAACAGCAGAAACTTTCGAGACAATAACGTTGGACAACTCCCAGTAGAGGAGAGGTTGTGAAGGAAAAACCTAGATATTCGGTTTCTACCTAGACTGCTATTTTATGCCACTTTCATATTTCCCGCCTTGCTTCGCTCGTTGGAGCTTCTGAACAGTGATGTTGATCCGAACATTAAACCTGCACCTAGAGCAGCCTTATTCACCCGTATGTGCCCTATTTGAAGTGCTGATCTCAAGCTAGAACACGATAAAGATCAATATGGGTAACATGAGCATGTTACTATACGAGATACAGTGTATCCTTCTTGAGACGATATCACAAAGTCGAATTTCGATGATACGAACAGCCTTTCAGGAAATATTACGAAAAGGTATCCCTACAGGGAAGTGAAATAGTTGCAACTTTACTTAGGAATCGAAACAAGTGTTGAGGATTCAAAAACAAAGGTTTGTGCCCACGAACACTATAAACATATAAATCCCGTCTCAACTGCTGCTATTTTTTGCATTGAATGCAACATTTAAATGAATGTGGAACCATTCACGGATGAATGTCAAATTGGAAAATCTATGTCGCGGCACGGGTCGGTCTGAGTGCATCTATGCTATGAGAACTACTATAGAGACCTTAAACACTTACTGAATAGTGTCCTGAACCGAAGTAATAGTCTAGTGATTTATAAAAGTCAGAAAAACATGAGAAAATAAAGAGATGAACACCGGTATGTCCTGATCTAGTGTGACATAAAGATCGATAGGCGTTCTATAATGAACGTTGAATAAACACTTACGGGACATGTGAGTAGGTGTTCATCGTTATTAAACGGCACATTTGTTTTTGCGCAACATGTAAAATATGAGAGTCAATAAGCAAGGAAAACGTCAATCCCAATCGTTCTACCTTTTAAGCAAAGTGATTGATATCCCTCAATTCGCCACGTTTACCGTCATCATTATCACAATCTCCGTGCATTCGCTTGGCTACTGGGAGCCGTCGCTCACCAGCGGCCTTAAACAGTCTTACTTACAACAAGGCCAGTCTGTTCCTCTCGAGAAAAATCGCGTGGACGGTTTGTCCTCCAGATCTCTGCTGTCCTTCTGTTTCTAATTCACTCTTTCGCTGGCCGGAAACATGGCGCCGCACGGACCACGATTTAGTATCTGTAAACCTCGACATACGTAGTTTAACCAGTCAGCCCATTGGTAAAAGTACAGCAAATACGTTGGTAAAATTATTTTATCAGTATGCCGATATTTAGGGAAAGTAATTGTAGTTGGCAGCATGGTTCATTAACATCAATATAGGTAAAACAGACTGTCTTATGAAATCTTGATTTGACAGTTGCCTCATACATGTTTAGAAATGGACTGTCCGGAAATAATCAGCGTGTTGAAAATATTTTAAAGTAACGAATAATTAATTAGCTTTGCTTTAAAGTAATGCATAATTAAAAATTGAAATTAGTTTAAAACTAAAGATACCTCTCGGTGTTTGAAAATAACCGTTCAGTGCCCAAGTTTCTGCGTCTTAGATATGAAAGCACAAGTAAAATCCGTCGAAGATTGGTGAAAGCACCTAGGAAGCCGTCAGCAAGTTAACACTTTGTTATTGTATTGGTAAGAACGAAAATTGGAACACTGAGGACCACAACGGAGGTGACAACACTTAAGGACCACAAACGAAAAAAAAAAACAAGTTGCTATTATTTTCGAATTACGCTGTATAAAGCTGAAACGAAGAGATTGAACAAAACATATCTAAAGCTACTGGAAAACTTCATGTATATTGGGTAGCATGGACGACGGTACATAACGTGATTGCTCGGCGAAGATGTACGATCTCATCGTCACGTTTCAATCACTATTTGAGTCGAGGAAAACGATGGCTTCAAGTCCCGCACTTTCAAGTTTCCAATCCGTGTGAATTTATTTGCTTCCTGACATTGAAAAGAGTGATAGATGACGTAGCATGCCCTACCGCTGATTTCCTCAAATAAGCCATCCATAACGAGGTCATCTATGCTAGTACGAATCGCAAGCACGCAGCTGTTGAAAAACCTTCAGGGCACTGATGATAAAACACAGTACGTAGTTTAAGAGTTATTTGAGTCTTTTTCGCCCACTAAGTGGTGCTAAGTAAGTAATAAGTTCTTGGCTTGTGGCATCCTGCTAACCGGTCTGGAATGAGGGGCAGATAAAGAAATGCAATTTTAACTATGTTAATAAAACATAATGCCTGCCTTTCGTACTGTATTCTACTATAGAGATAGGGTGATAATCTTCCGTAGATGGTTTGTGATGCTTGCTTTCGTCAGTGAAGGTTTTCTAAGAAAACATCTGTCTGCTCATCGTCATTATAAAATTACTCTCCATCACGTTACATCTCGCAGCATTAATACCATTTGCGACTCCTGGAAAAAAAGCGAATATCAAAGAAGAGAACAGTAGAGAGAGGCCGTAGAGTCCTTTTTGCTTTGGTGCACCACTGTGATGATAAACTATTCATAGATCGGTTCGTCTGCTTTAGAGCTCACTAACAGAAAGCACACATAATATATTTTAATACAAGTTCATCAAACGCTGTTCCAGCCACCAGCAGTTCCGCTGCATCTTCCACAACCCCGTTCATCTAACGCGTTTGGAGACGAAATGTGGGAAAGAGGAAAGTGAGCTATGTCCTGGCCGTCCCGTGCCTTTCTCGTCCGTTAGAGTCGCTCGCCCGCTACCCAGAACCAAAGGTCGCTTTGCATTGTCATACCGTTAAATCCCTCTTTTTCTCTGTCTTTCCCGATCATCAGCCTTGTTGTCCTCTCGATGCCAATAGACAGCCTTCCAGGCTGGCCCCCATTCAAACCTCCTCCATCGTCCTTTAGAGTAAGCTTCTATTCTCATGCGCTCATTCGGCCTTCGGTTTGCATTTCTAGCGGGGATCTCCAGCATAGCTCCCCAGACCTTCGTTGATGTCCCATGGCCTCGTCTTGAAGCCGCAGTGGTGCGGTTTTGTCTCGGCTTTTGTGCTACTCTTTCCCTCCCGTTCGTTGCTCAAGCGCGCGATTCCTTTTCCCTCTCCAATCCACCGCTTTTCACGGGAAACGGAACGCAAGGCCTCCTCAATGGCAATGTCCCTGTGCGTTTCGGTGTGCGTTTGCGCTTCCTGCCACAATGTGTACCCTGGTTCTGTCTTCACTTTCGTTCGTTTCCCGTTGCGGTTGTAGCAGCGACTCCTCCTAACGGCTCACAATGGTTTCCCATTCGTTGCATGGGAAAAGAGAGGTTGAGCGAAATTAAAGGTCGATATGAGAAAGTGTCTGGCATTTTCCATTGCCGAGTACCCACCGGCAGTAGCGGTGAACCAACGTCAATGTCAGGCAGAGACCACGACCGGGATCAGAACACGACCCTTTAATTATCGTTTGCTCGCAGTAAAAAAAATAAACCAGCCAGCCAGGCAAGTCTAATAGGCGGTGGTAGTCAAAAACCCAGATAGAACGACATGCAAGTGAGCCATACGTTTCTTTCCAGGTCTTCCCCGTCTATTGCACCTAGCACCGACGAGAGCAGTACGGTTCTGGGCAAAGAAATAGGAGTTATTGTATTCTCTCCTTAGAGCGCCCAGCAACCGACTACTTCTCAGCGTAAAAAGGACGACAGCTGATAGCAGCCCCAACGGATATCTTCGAGTGACTAAGACGCGGCAGCTATCGCGGATCGCTAGGTGCGGATGCAACCAAAAAGCCATAGTCCATTCTTGTTACTCACCAATTGCTTCTCTTTAACATCGCAATGTTGGAATCTATTTATGGCAAGACGGCTCACGATACAATGGCGATACTATTCTGCCTCGATTTTGTTGCCGAGCGTAACTGCAGTCTCGTTTGTAAAGGAAGTTTAGCGTTTGTTTTATGTTTAAAACGGTCGGTATATATCTGTATCCATATTTGCGTTATCGCATTTATGCACCTACAGTTTGAACAGTCCTGCTGAGCCATCGGTTAATAAACCATATTCTTAAAAATAATAATTCCTTTGACTATGCTATTTCTTTTGAGCTTTCTGTGTACCTCATTCAAGATACGGAATGAAGGCCACGGTTCTCAGATCCATCCACAATGCACTTGAAGTGGACGCCGGCATCCACTACGACAACATAGCGCGATTCGTTCCCCCTGAACAGTTTGTACCACCCCTTGGCCACAGCTGTCCGCGCCATACCCTCACGCTCGACTCAAAAGCGCGTGAACACTTCATGCCATTTGTAGAAGATGATGCCACAGCCGAGATGATGACTTCGAGAGCGAAATGAGAAACCTTTTACGACCTCAATCGCCATCTGGTATCTGGTGTGAGAAGCTCTTTTTTTTTTCTTATCTATTTATAGAGGAATTTTCCGGATCTGCCTAGGGACGCAGATCCGTGCAAAGATATATGAAGCGTATTGTAGCCCCAACGAAAACATACGGATTCCATCAAAACTCCTTGCCTGACATAGACTGCCTGATTGTCTAAGGTAATATTTTACTTTTTGAAAATACTGCATTAATACGTTTAGAAAATTTAGCAATGTAGTGTGGTCGCAGGTTTGAGCAACGGTATTATTAAAAGTACATTTACTGAACGTTCAATAATGTTTACAAAATCAGCTCCTCGAATTGTGCCACACTTTGATATTTGCCTTTAAAATGTTGATTTACATGTGTTCCAATGGGAAAGAATGATTGAATTGGATGTTAGTATCGTCATTTCCTGATCAATTTTCACGGACACCTCCGCAAAGATCTTGGATAGTATTGGCCGGGTTCGATGATCTGTAATCGTTGTGGGCGACATATATTTACGAGTTAAACAAAAACATTGCAGTTCAGTAAAATTTTTCTATACCCTGGTGATTTTGAATCGTCTTCGTGAATCCTAGCTATTATACTTTGCTTCAGGAGAAACATCTAAATAAGGACTTGTCCTTTTCTTGATTTACAATATACATAGAGCAACAGAGACCTTACCCGAATCAGCGATTTTCTGAGTAGACGTACTAGCCTAAGAAGGACATAGAACCCTAAAACAAAATTGCTTCTATAACATTGCAGCATGAATTGACTGACAGTGTGTTCTGAACATGCATAAAACGGTGCAAGCATTACTGCGAATAGGGCTTTCATCCTGACGTTCCCACTAATCTAATAAACAGAAGAGAGCACTTTATGGACAATCGAGCCCTTGCTCATCCTGGTATTGGCCATGCTGTGCCGTACCAGCATGACGGGATGTCCATGCTAGTCTCCATTCCAGGTATCGATTGCTTATCCGTCGGGATGCTGACACGCTCTTTATGGTCAGTGCTTCATTTATGCATATTCGATCTTTATGGCGTCTTTCAACTGTAAATATTCCCAGGCTTTACGACGAGGGACGCGACAGTCTTTTTTTAAGGGACATCAGTGGAACAAGATAAGCAAAGCAGACAAATCCGTGTACCAGCCGCCACGAAATAATAAACTCGAAAAATAATCAAATTGAGTCTATTTGTCGTTCTATATTCCCTGCTGATATATATATATATATATATATTTGAGTCACGAGGTAGATACGGAAAATATGTCCATCTCTAGAACCAATAAATACGTATACGATGCCATCGAAGAAACAAACTGTAGACTGGTCTGGTTTCGTCAAACGACAGTAGGCCTTTTACATTGTTTCCTCATATTCCTGCTATGAACATTTTATATCAGATCAATACCTAATAGTACGAGCTGGTGCACTGATAAGCTATCCCCTTCTATCCTTTAAGGTCCGCTGTAGGTTACTGTAACTTTAGTCCCCAAACAACTTGTTACACTTCAAGCAGATCGCTCTTCAAACATTTGCATTTCGTTATCTTTTATATAAATAACTGACTAACGGCTTTTCTTTTTGTCTGAAAATGGCTGGTGCCTTTACCGTTCCTACCCACTGAAAGGCCGCCACAGAAGACATTGAACCGGCTTAGCGTTCATTAATGTATTGACCTCGCCATTGACATTTGAGCCTTTCCTAATTTCACGATTATCTTGTTTACCCCATACACCTCTGACAACAGAAGGTCGTTGACCCAATCAAACTTCCGGTGCAACCACTTACTACTTTGAGGCGTTACCTCTGACCAACAATATCGATATTCCTATTACTTCTGCCGTCCTCTTCCGTTTGCTCGATTTTCCTACCATGTAAAAAGGGACGTATTCTGTTGCTGCTGCCACTAGTCCCCTCTGTACAACTGCCACCTATTCACTTGCGTCGTTCGTATACGCTCGATATAACGTTCCATTCATCTGTGATAAGTATTAATCTTCGCGGCAACAATTCAGATTCTTCCGCCATTGCTTTTGTCTTCTTCTCGTGGTACTTCCGACATCCACACTAGGCGCTTCCTTACAACCCTTATGCACACGGCCTGTAAAAAGAAATACCATGATGCCTACGTGTAAGCGACCATAGACCTAGGGCTGTGCATGCAAGTGTCTTGGTAATGCGAAAACAGACAAATGTTCTTACTCGAACTGCTGGCTAGTTTATTATCTCATCATCGAGTTCAGTTATTTGATAGACAGGATCGCGAGATGTTGTCTGCTTCGAATAGCTTAGATGTCCACGTTTGCGGTGTCGAGCCTGATAGTCGGTACGCGGACATATTGGATTGTCAAGAAGGTATTGACCGTTTCTTCTAGCTAGGCGGCTCTAAAATCACAGCTGATATGAGTCTCGCCGGTGTCACTTGAAAGTTGATATTTGACAGTTGTATAAGTAATAATTTTGCTGGAATGCCTCCATTCAGACTTAAGATCGAGCGCCTTGAAGATGCGTGTAATGTCCAAAAAGTCATTAAATTTTGCGATTTTATTACAATTACTGGCATGGTTTATAAAAAAAAAAAAAAAAAAGTATGCTGTTTGCGGTCAAGACGTTTTATCAGAAAAGAACGATCTAATGATGGTTCTGTCGCTTTCATTTTGAAAATTTCGATGCAAATGTTGTTCCTCGTAGCAACTAGTAAATCGAAAAGGCGTTGTCTTCCACACTGACGATATCAACCACATACATCCTTAGTTACCTGAAAAAAAATGAAGAAAGATGGGGTCATAAATTCTAATGTATCTGGCGTATAGCCCAGATCTTAGATCATCAGACTATAATCTGAGTCTCTGCGGAACATTTTCAGTGATATTCATCTAGGTTCATCAGTAGAAGGATCCAAAAATCATTTGTCGATAAATTTTTCGAACAGAAGCTACAGAACAATAGTGGTAACTAGTACTAACAGAAGTGGTCAGATTATGGTAGTACTAGAATTGAAATTATTGATCAAAATGGCGCATACTTAGCTACGCAATACTGTTTTAGTATAGAAAAATATATTTGACTTAAAAACGGTTAATACTTTTTCGACAATTCACTACTATGGCCCAGCCGAGATTGAGCTACTTGGGGAGAAAGAAAGGGAGCGAAGGTACGATCGATTAATGAGAGCTTTTCCTGCTGTGGTGGTGACGAGAGCAACGGTTCGTAGACAAAAGATAAAGCACTTCAACGAATTGTCAGCAGCTGTATTCTACAACGTTATGCTACAGATATTTAAAGATTCAGCAACGTATCGACTGGATCATGTGGATTGGAACAATCGACTGTGATTCTTTATCCTCGTCTTGCCATTTCTACATCACTGACTAAACGTGAGTTTTAAGCAGTCAAGAGGAATACGTTGTTTACAGATTGCGATTTTGGTGATTGAGGGACTGTCTCAGTTGTGAAAACCGCATACATGACAGCTAGGAGGCGAAAGAAGCTAGGGGCTAAATGATCTAGTTGGTGATCCATCGGGTTCACTATTTCGGAAAAGTGTCATCGAGAACAATTGAGGTGTATTAAAGCCTTCTTAAAAGGTACGTGAATCGAATTTGAATGCAATAGCCTCTGAAAAATAGTGAACGACGTGCTCACTTAAAGATATATACCTTGTATTTTGGAAAGAACGTTTCCTTGTTTGCCTAAACTGTGTTACACCCGACTACGGTGATCCTATTACCACTGTTGTGCGAAGTACCGCACCATCACTACGACCATGACCTGGTAATGCCTAGATTCAGCTGTCTTCTGGGATTCAAACCATTATCAAGCTTTTACCGTCAAGGGACGTTATTAAGCATCTCTGGCCGATAGATATCACTGGCCAGCTAATTTATCTACCAGCTTAGTCTGCATAGCGGCATCGGCGGACTGGGACAACCGAAAGCAAAACTTTGAGCAGAAGCGCGAGCGCTACAGTTTTTATTGGTAGCGACGTGTCGAATACCCATCCATTCGCTACCAGCCCTTACTTCAAGCCTTGTTAACAGATGCTACCAGACAGGAGCTGTGACGATATACGTCATTGCAATGGTAAGACGTCTGACGTTAGCAAAAAATGACGAGTCAGAAAGTCGGGTGATAATCGTGGTAACCGATCACAACAGAAGTAGCATTCATCTGCTGGTAAGCTCTCCTCGCCCCCCGTTTCAGCTTCATCCTCAAAGCGTCAAGCGCGGCATCATTTTCAGCAAGAATGGCACCAACAGCGATCATATAGTAGCTTCTTGACTGCAGTTGACGATTTCTCACGTTCCTTCTAAACTTCTTTTGTGGTAGATGATAATAGTTGTAGATGGGAATAGGTGTCCAGGACGTTCTTAATGATCCTAGCGGTACTTGGCCGACTGGTCAATTCATCTGTTCGCAATGGGTCTGTCATGGCAGTTGGTTTATTTAAAGAGAACTGCTGATTAAACGAGCTGGAGGCTACGCAGTGGCAACTGCGGGGCGGAAAGCAATCCGACTGTAAAAATTGTGCGAAAGAATAAAGGACGAAGCTTTTTCTGGTCAACAGGTGGGATAAGGGGAGCGAATTGCAGCATTGACGTGTTTATACAAGCAAATGCAAATGCAAACGTACTCGCGTCATCATATGTGAGTGTGTTAAAACTGATTCAAGTTATTGACACTTCTTCTTCTTTACTTTCACATTAATACTACTACTACTACTACATGATGATATAATTATACAAGTGCGCCAGTGTGTACCTCTGCCCTTATGACGTTTTAGACAATGTGTACCGCATGAATGTTTGGGCTGGTCAAGAAAGTGTACGTCTCTTGCTTGTGACTAGTTCTATACATCGTACGTGATAATGATCACGAAATTCACAGGCAATTTCACGATGTGCAGTGTATATATATATATATATAGTACAGTCAAGTCACTTAACGCCTTTATTAACGATTCCATTTTTTGTTTTCTTATTGTTACATTTGTTTTTCAGGAGTCGATGCCCAAAGTGAGGCGGTGTACGTGCGAGTAGATCACAATGCATCGCTTGTATGCCCTCGGGTGCCTGAAGGGACGCCCTCGCAACAGCCTCTATTATGGTGGAAAGACGACGTGCTTTTGCAACCGCCTGGAGGCTCGGGGGGCCGCGGAAGCAGCCCCCAGCGAATCTGGATGCGCAATAGTCAACTCTATATTGCTCGCGTGGTAGCCGATGACTCTGGTGAATACGCCTGCGGCCACTCGACTTTGCGCAAAGCCTCGGGTACCGTGAAGCTCTTCGTGCAAGACGTGCCGGATCCGCCCGGTACGTAGAACATCTACATATTCTGTGTATGTTGCTGCAGGTCTGGAAAAGGCAATAGAAAAAATCTGTTAAAAAAATATGAAACAAAACGAACAGAAAAAAGAAACGTTAATGCCAGTTCTTCGTTTACGATCCTATTGATGCGTAATTTAACTGTTTGATTGCGCGAATAGATGGTGCGCATATGTTGAGGGCTGAATCGATTGTGCGCTTGATTTTTTAGGGAATATGTAAATGTTTAATATAACTTATTGTCAAGTTAAACTTTCCCGTTACAGTACAGTTTTTCTTAGGGCTCTTTTTGCTTGAAATGCAAAACATCTCATGCAGTTCAGAACAAATAAAGCCAGAACCATGTCGGGTTGGGCTTTTGTTACTAAGCACCGCGATCCACTTCCATTTCCTCTGTTCTCATATTTCGGTTGTCTGTACTTCTACTTTTTTCTCTTAAATCATGCAACATCGTATTAAATATTTGTAAGCGTTTTTCCGCTTACGTTGTGTTTTTAACACCGGGCCTTAGACGTGGCTTGTGTATAATGGAACGGTACCCACCCTACTTATTTGTGTATAGGACTATTGTTAATAGAACCTCTAATAAAACATCGTGTTCTCCAATGGAACAAGCTTTCGCAAGAACATCTTTCTGGGCTACTCACGTCACCGCGATTGATATTTTTCCGCTACCTGCAACTGCATATACGCTTGTCTTTCGTCTGAATGAAGGAAACACAGCCAGTTCGGAGTACTTGGCTAAGGTCTGCCAAAAGGAAAGTATATAATCTAAACTTTCGGGAACGGTGACAGTGTAAGAGGGAAATCTATCGGCGAACTGACTCGTGCTCAATGATATGACCAGTGACAAGCGTCGCATCCTGCCAAGAGACGCGATAATGTCGCCACCAAGTGATAACCAAGCGATGGCGATCGCGACAACTCGGTTTTTTTTGCCTTCTGCCAAACATACGTACATAGCCTGCTTCCCTGACACAGGCTATGTACGTATATTTATCCTCCATCCCTCATTTACGTATGAGACTCTTCGTTGTATGCGTCTTACGCGAAGGAGAAGGGGATAGAGCAAGTGGTGCACACAAATTTGAGAGATAATTCAGATCAAATGGCTACTAGCAGATCACAATCTCAGCCCATGCAAAATACAGTATTGGGCCTGTCTTAGTTCTTTTCTCTCAAGCGAGTTCTTTTTCCTTTTTTTTCGCATTTCTCTTTATGCAAAGGTAGGCATCACGTGAAGACTTTTGCCGTCATGGGCTGTCACTGCTACCGCTCTTGCTGATCCGCAGTCACGACAACCTTTATTCGTGAAGTCTGAAATCACCTGCGGGTTATTCAGGTGGCTTGTTGTCGCAGGAGGAAACCTGGGTGTGCTACAGCCTGTAGAGCCCTCTTTGCCTCTATAATTACTTAGCGGCACTCCATTTAAATAATTAATTTAATTAAAACTTTTACCGTCTATATAGATATTCAATTAGTGCAATACCTATTTATATAACAGATATGTTAAGGATAAGTTCACAGTTGGGAAATACGCAGCGCCGCTGAAATAGCCTTCCTGCCACAAAATGCCACAAAAAATAGACTTCCTGTTAAAAAAAAAACGAAAAGTAGGAAAGCAATGGAAACAGGTGCTACTCTAACCGTAAAACTATTTGCTCTTAACTGTAAACCCAGTTTTTCCCAACCGCGGATTACACCTGACCTATTTTCTTGATATACCCCCTTTCCAGCATACAAACTATATGAAAATAAGATATATTCTTAAATCGTTTTTTTCACTTCTACTTAACTTTGACTGGGCAGCGGAACCCAACACAGTTACATTATATTTACCGAACGGATGCTTCTCACTCCAATCTGGCACGCGCGCAAGCACAGCGACACAGAAAAGGGGAAGCCATTCTCACTCAACGCTCCAGAACGGCAATTCCGCAAAGGGTTTGATTTATTCTCGTTAGGATTCTACACGTATGTTTAGGCTCGCTGGCGAACGTCCCGATGACAAAAAGGACCACGTATCTGTATTTTGGAGATAAAAATAAAGGTATGTCTGCCAGTATCGATATTCGCAGAGCTTGTCTAAACGCGCACGTCAAATAGGAAGGTTAGTAGAAGAGTCTAAGACTTTCAATGGTGGTATGTTTGCTTGTTTACTTGTGAACAAGCAGCATTTTCAGCGATTTTGGAATCAGCAGCAGCTACATCGCTAGCAGCCTTGAAATATCATCATAGCATACACACAAACTCGAAGGGAATGAAATGGTACCTTTGACAGTGGGACAATCGTAACACAATGCAGTGTCGTTCCGCTTGCCGGTTTTCCCCTGTACCGTTCGTGGCCTATTACCGTAATGCCTTCATAGAACCTCATCAGTTAAGCCTGCATCGCCATCGGCCCGCCCTCCCCCATCTCTTGCCGTGGGCTTTCTTCCTGGTGTTTTTCCTCTTTCTTTTCCTACGTCAGGGAAAGAAGGCCAACAAATAAAGTGCCGACCATTCAGCTGAGTTTTGCCTCTTTATGTTTAGCTACAACTGGCGCTTTCCAGCGGCGCCTGTGGAAATTCAATACGGTCCACAAAAGCGTTGCAAAGTGCTTTCCTTGTTCTATGTAGAAAGGAAAGCGTGGGAAAAACTTTTCCACCATTTTGACTAGGAAGGCTAGTTTTGCAATACCCTTCTTTTCTCGTACGTAGCATACATTTTCGCCCAAGATATAACCATGGTTTTTTCGACTGCAGTCTGATTTTATATTGGATCGATAGCTTGAAGCGTGTCAAGGTATTCTTTGGAGCAAAAATATTGTTTCCGTTGAATATTAACAACATAATAACAGTGTTTTTCACTCTACTCAAACTGCTGAGTAATAATAATAAGGATGTAAGTGATGGTAGATAACACACAGTACGAAAGCATATAATTTACGTGGGTTCTTTATTGAGTATAGTGAATTCAACAAAGAGTCATGTGTTCAGCGTGAAACTGAATTGAGGTACCAATTTACTGCCCAAACAGGTTTTACTGCTAAGCAAAAATTATTCCCGCTCTCTATTAAGTGGAACTTAATTAACTGGAATACAAAGTCCAAGTTCCACTGTAAGACAACTTCTTGTTTCAAGTTCAGTTCAGCTGCATTGAACTACTGCTTTACATGACCGTTCCTGCTCCTCAATTGCACTCCGCACAGCAAAATCGTTGCCATGCATCCGTAGAGTTGTCAATTGGTAAATTACAAATTAAGGAGAAATTTAAAAAAATCGTGTTTACAAAAATAGTTTTAAGTAGCGAATAAAAATAATTTTACACATAAATCTGTTCTGGGTCCTCCCTGGCCACGTGCTGATTTCCATTAGTCTGAGCTTTCGGATGAGTTGAAAAGGTGGGTAAGTCATTGTGGTCATTGTGCATTTAGTAGAAGGCTAACGGTCCATGTTCGTTACAGGGATCTCAATATACTTCTTTAAAAAGATTTTTACCAATGTTTGGATTTCAAGGTAAATTTCATCTTATGCTTATGCGTGATATGCATTTAGGATCGTCCTGAACCAGCTGTATAGGTTCCAGATGTGATAAACCAGACAGTGTTCCAAGAAAAGTCGCAAAAGAAGCCAGGATAACCGTCATTCTTATTATGACTTTCAGTATTGGTTTGTCAAAATAGTACAGAATTCGAATAGAGAAAGAAGGTGCTTTCACTTTGATTAACATTTTTTGTATATACTTGCTAAATTACTTAAATTCATGATTGCCCAATAATTCTTTCATAGATTGTGAAGGCCGGCGCCGACCCAGCTCACGTTAACACTTATTATGTGGGCTCTTACCATGCGACCCGCCACTTAATTGTGTATCACTTTTAAGAAACTCTTACCGCGACTTCGGATGCATCAACATTTCTGCTTGATCTGATGTTTTAAAGGTCGTACATAGAAAGCAATAGACACAAAGGCCTGCTCAATAGTAAAACGGCGTCAATGGAACATGACTTGTCCCCGGTTACATACTACAGTATAATACGACGCTCACTGCACTACTCATATCAGTCTCCCTTAATATTGCCTTGCTAGACTGAAAGAAGGCAGCATCCCGCGGGACGTTGAAGAATACAAAAGTTGTATAAAGAAAAAGATTTTTTTCGGGTTCTGCCTGTAAGTTTCGCTCGCTGAGTAAAAGCTATAGCAACTGGCAACCCCGAACGAAAAAATAGGAGAATAGATATTTCTGTTTTTGTTTCCGTCAGGTGATAATTATGAATGAAGATCCTTTCGCCCCTTCTTGTCTTTTTCTATTGGCTGGTAGCGGTGGCGGCAGTGGTAATGCCAAGCAAATACCCATTGAATCGATATCCTTCATTTACAAAAACGGGCAATGTAATTGTGCCGTAATTTTTTTTAACTGTTTCAAAATGTCTTCAACTCGCTTGACTCTGACAAATAAGCGCTAACCAAGTTGTTATTCTTGTCGTTGTTGTTGTTGTTGTTGGGGGCATATTATTCGTAAGCCCGTTTCTTTGTCGGGGTTTTTTCGGTGGACACATTTCTAAAGGCGTAACATTGCGTAATGGCTGCTCATGGGGCTAAAACGACGTGTGCCATAGGCGCAAAACGAGGCCCACGGACAGGCGACTAGACCCTGTTGATTTTACTTTTTTTTAGTTGCTATAAGCGTAATTGATTAGATTATGTTCCATTGAAAAACTAGGTGATGGCCTACTCCGCCGTGAAACTGAGCCGACACTGTAAAACTATATGGCAACATTCGATCATAATTTGGTCACTAGAAAACTACTTTTTAGCGAAGTCGATCAGTAAAAGAAGCCTTTTAGCACGGTAAACAGTTGATCCGATACAGACTGCCTTGCGCCGTTTTTTCTATTTTCCAAAGCATCGGCCAAGAACATCGCGTAAATGAATTCATTTTCATACTTAGCTTCGAATTTTGAAATCAGAGTCATATATTGGTCACCCTGTGCGTCAACATAGTTCCCGTAACTAATAGATTAAAAGTGTCGAAACCATCGATAAATTAAGCATCAGACCGAATATTAGCCAACCATTCTTCTGTTGATTATAGACGCCGTTAGAGGTCACTAGTATCAACATGACGGATTTGGATAGCAATTTCATTACATTTCGAAGCAATTCCAATGACTGCTTGGATTATAAATTCTCATTGCCGAAAAATTTTTCCCGCTTTTTAGGTCGTAACAGCCTCATCTATTCAGTGTTTCTCTATTGTTAGGCAAGCACGTCTCAGCTAAGTTCTAACAATCACATTCTATAGGTTCTGTATAATTGTTTCATCTATAGGAGAAGGTCCGGCTTACGACGCATCGCACTGGATCACCGTCAAATCGAATCATCACAATCGACCGCTTTACTCACGGACGATAGAGTTCTTCGTTTGTGCGTGAACTGCGGTCAATGATGCCTGTCAAAACATATCACACCCTATTCATTTCGCATTTCTTGATAAATGCGTGGGCTGCACTGGTTCAAACACGATGCCTCGAAGTTACCATAATATAATAGAGCATTTGATCTCGCTCTGGTTTTCTGTTTTTGCTATGCTTTGACGGACTTTCGATCAACAGTGCCTTACGCTGTAGGGTGAAATAATGCCCTTTATTATCCACGCAAGTCCGCTTGATCGAACAGCTCAATCATCGCAGGGACGAGTCGCGGAACCAACGAAATTCAACCGATACCGCCTCGCCATAGCGGGTAACTCGTTACCTAGATAAGGGTAAAAATCTAAATAGCTGCGGTAATACCCTGCATTATAACAATGGTATTGTCGCCATTTAACCCGCCTTTATAGGCAAGCTATTGAGTCTAACTCTCAATGATCAAACGTCTACTCTGCTGAACTGTTCGACAGACAGTCGTCACCCGTCGAATTTGTTCAAGAGCAAGGTCAACACCGAATTTATACGGCATTACGTAACCGTAGGCATTATCGCGTGTCAGGAAAACCCCGGCCACGCTCAACTCCCTACTCACTCGTGTCGTTACAATCGTGGCAATTCCTATAACCTCGTTACCAGCGTAACCCATACAAGCAGATGCTTAATCAAACGTTTGCTAGAGATGCCACATATCACACTTGTCTAGACTTAGATCAAGCTCCGCTTGGTTCATTCGTATTTAAAGAAAATTGTTCCTAGTTACACTACCTGGACTATGACAGCTGGAACGACGATTCTCGGCACCCCTTCGTTTCCCGTTACGACTAGTTCAACTAGAACCAACGCAGCTGCTAAATGCAATCAGCTTGATGGAACCAGGCTACAGGCTAGTGTATAACAACTATGAACGCCTACAGAAGCCCTTACCACCCCCGCACCGCTGGCAACCGTCGTCCGTCCACAGTCGAGTCGGTGCTTCATTCAGATGGCCCTTTGAACTGCTGAAATCGTGGACCGGTAGAAATATAATAGAAACAGTTGTTCGCGATTGCAGTGAATAACGGGCGTTCCAGTTGAGCGTTGAAGCTGTTGACAAAGCTAGGAGAGATACGGCTACAGGCGGCACCCATCAGACGAGCGGCTACTAATCGTGTTGAACAAAAACTAGACAAATGAACGAACGCGGAAAGTGGAAGAGGGCGATAACCTTACGTGCCTGCAAGTGTCCGCGATCGGGCGGTTAGACATTTTGAAGGGGAACGGGTAGGTGTACGAACAGAAAGTTCGAAGCACACGGACATCATCCTTTGCAGTTTCTCCTGTTCATCATATGGGGGATCGTTTTAGCCGTCTCGGCAGGACCAAGACTGGTTTGTCCTCCCGGTCAACAACAGTCAATTTTGAGCTCCTGTTGGAGCAATACATAAAGAGGGCAAATGACGACCAACTAACTAAGAAGTAACAAAAGCAAAATGAGCAGTAGCCCGATTTACCGTCTCGAACGATGATGATAATGTGAATATTGAGGCGGTGTTCTAATGATATCAACGCAGCGGCTACTTCGAACTTGTCGCGTACACCAGTACATTATTTTTCAGGACTTTAGGCTGCCTATCATTTTATCCCGCAGATGAATACAACGCCGTTGAACGCTGTCATTGAAAATATGTGTCACCCCATACTGACTCATCACCCCTCTTTATAAAAATGCAAAACCTTAACAATGTGTATTAGAATTCTGGCTGGAATTGTGCGGTGTTACTCTGCCAAATACGCGAAACTTTACTAAATATCAACTCAAACGTATGAACGACATTCACCGTATCGCTATAGGATAAGTTAGTCTATCTAAAATATGAGATTTTACAGCAATGTAGGATTTCTAAAATGTATATAGTATAGATTTATATCGTAAACCTTCTTTTGCGCTAAATATATAAAGTATAATACAATATAAGTCTTGTTTTGCGCGTATATGAAAATAAGTCTCTGTTTGAAAGGAACCTTATGGAACTAAAACCATTAACTGTAAAGAAAGCTAATTAACCGACTATATTGCCGACAAGAATAAAAAGCTAAGCTTTTTAGGCTTAGAGGAAGCAGGAACTGCTAATGTTTCACAAGATCAGATTTATGATTATGAATTAGATGAGTCTTGTCAGCGATCCAACAACCTATAATCCAACACGCCTACTACTCGAAGTTATGCAGACAACTCCCATTACCCAGTTACTTGATCCCTCAAAAAGTTGACCAAGACCTCGCGTGGCGGTCGCGGCCTAACTAAACTAAATGCTGGACATTGTTTCAAAAGAAAGCTTGTTATCATATTAGTAATGGTCAACGCTTGTACGATTTTAGATAGAACACATATCTTGGAATTTCCCAAGCAGATACCTTATTTGTGTAATTTATTTGCGATTGTAGAAACCGATGACTCCGCTTTCTCGCAATTAAGCACCCTCCATGATGAACAATACTACGTGTATAAATATTTATAAATTGGAAATAGCTTTATTTAATAAAAAAAAACATCGCATCCTATTAGTTATCAATTTCCAGTGAAACAGCGGTGATAGACGACTATTTTATATATCTATCTATCCTATCCAGGCGCGCATATTGAAGCTGTTTAAATTTTCGTTATATAAAACTTTCAAGAACGAAAATTCGAGGGAACGTTTTTTTTCTATAACAGCTTACTTTCAGGCACAAGTTACGCTACTCGTGGTCACAGCACGCATAGGAATGAGCGTGCGGAAGCACGGCAAGGCGTTGAGAGCTGAGCAAATTTCTCTATCAGTTACGTCCTCTTAAATGTTGCACTGCGCTTTCGTTTCGAACAGAGGCAAGGAAAAAACGAAAAAGCAGAAAAGCGCATGTCGAAAAAGAGGCCGGAGGTTTACGACAGACTCCGTCAATCCGTCTGCGAGGATCGCTATCAGGACTCGGCGGCTTTGTGGTTCTGAAAGAGAGACTAGAGGTCGCCTGTTTGCCTCGAAATGCTTAAAAGGTTTCAGCTTGTAGGACTCTCCAGAGCTAAAGCTGAAACGGAACATAGGGACGAAACACACTGCACAGTGGCACGGAATTGGAGCACGGAAAAAGCATAATTGAGAAGTGTAGTAGAAGCTCTCGCTGCTAGAGTAAGCGACGTTGTCGGGTTTATACGGCAGGCCAGCTTACATCAGGCTCCCCAGAATACCCTCTGGTGTAGGTTCGTGTCGACTAGTCAAAATGAGTGCGCCCAGTATATTTAAGTGGGGGTCTTGGTTACACGACCTATACTTTGATGATAGCAGGCCAACTCCACGGACACTGACTTGGCTCGCTTCGACCCTTCGCTTATTCGCGTGTTCCATGGGGGAAGTTTTGCTATTTCTGCCGTTGCCGATCGTCCCCATCACTGAACGAGTCCTTCGTTTGTTGACCCCTCCTCTCGTTGGTTCTCCCAGGGTGTCGTTTCCTTCCCGCTTTCGTGTGAAGTAGTTCGTCGTTATTTTCAATAGGAAAATCATTATTAACTACGGATGGGATATGTTTCCTCTATAAGAGCACACGTACAAAGCAGCGCGCATGCGATTGAGTGTTCAAGTTAGCTCATTATATTTAAATGGGCAATTGCCCCAAAAGATAAAAGCATATAGCGTCGGTGATTTTATTTAAAAGCAGATAAATTAAAGCGAAAAGACACCTATCGTAGAAGAGCAAGTTTTAATCTTCTAACAATGGGCATCCAAGTCTGGCCACTGAACGTGCTATAAGACGACTGCTGAAAAGGAAGTCAACAAGTGCCTTCATACCTTTAAAAGGCGAATAGTGCTGACTTTACATGGTTTAAAGCAATTACCATGATGGTACTCGATACATGTATCTCAGAATATAATAACTCAAACCGTCTTCAACACCTGGTTGGCTACGTCTGCTTTCTTGCGTAATTATTGGTACCTTAGACCGGACAATTCTCATGGACATCATCAAGATGCACTTTCTTTGCATTCCGCTGAGCGATTAGAAGGCCGAGATTACTAAGATTATAATTTGTATAGCAAGTACAAACGAATCTTCTGAGCTAGGACGACATATAGGCCCTACCTACTATATCTTGGGTAGCTCCCGGAAGTAGCGCGGGAATTCCAATGAAATTGGGCAACGACTACGCGCAGACGAAATTACAGCAAATTCATTATATCAACTCGGGGGCTATATATATATACAAGCTATTACAAATGTGCCACGCGAATTTTGAAAATGAATAACTTTTGAGCTAGTTAGACTACGATGGTTATTCGTTAATATGTGTTACCCTCCTTTGTAATTGACACACTTGTCCCAGCTTTTGGGCAGCCATATACTTATGTCAAGTATACGGCTGCCCAATTCTATCCACGGTTTCCTAAAATAATAGGATAGTGGGTTGTCTGCCGGTTGTCCTTTTTCGCGCCTAAAAAGGCCTCGTAATCACGATTGTAAATCGGAGAAATCGCTTGAGGCCAACGCTAGTTAATTCTTTGGTCAATTGACGAGCCAATTAAGGAATAGCGATAAGGTATGCCGTTGTTATCAGATAAACAGACTGTGTGCTTTCGACTGCCGTGTCAAATGTCCATGAGCCTTTTGAGAAACTGAAGATAACGTACATTGTTCTTTTTTTCGTTGAGTATTCCGTAGTAGCAGATACCCCTGATGTCCACTGCAAGTATTACCATCGCTCTATGTGCGAATGTGTCTCCATGCGTAAAACGTTTATACCTTTTACGTACTGTGCTTTTATTTATTATAAGGACTTTTTGCCTAAAGTGTTCATTGATCTTCGATGGATTTCGGCAGCGTTATGGACCTCAACGAACAACAACTTAACTACAGAGTATTAATTTTCAAGATTAAGAGATATTTTTCCCCTGAACTAAGTTTTCATGGGGTAAACTCTTCTTTTCTTGGGGGTTTTCAGCGGCAAATTCCCAGAAGACTGGAGTGTACGCCGGACAAATTTGGTCTGCTAGGAGCCCATAGTTCAAAAGTTGTTAATTTTTAAAGTGTGCCAAATTCGCTTATAATATATATATATATATATATATATAGTTTGTTGCTATGGGAATGCAGAGATGAAAACCGTTTGCGTACGAGCACAAGATGAACCTATAGATATCATTAGTCATTATTATTACGGAATTATTCATTAGTCTTAGGTTACTACATAGAAATGGCGGAAAACTTTTATCGCCAACAATATTTTGTATAGTTAGATAAATATAGAGCTATGTATAGGGGGAGCAGCTCATGATTTCTTAAAGATTTACATACGTTCGTGCGAGCGTGTCTGTATATATGTCCTGTTAAAAACGTGCTGCTATTATAGGTGTAGAAGAACAACACTTTGGGTTCGTTTAGTTGCCTGAAGATTATAGTTCTGTCGTTGTGTGTCGGTTTCGACAGTGGCGTTCCGAATGCTATTACTAAAAATTATATGTTTATGTATACATTGAAGGCAGAGAGCAACATTTCGATCTGATTTCCCTAAAATCGACTTTGTTGTGACTTCTATGTTGAACTTCTGTTTGCGTTTGATCAATTACGTAAAATCGCGCGGACGATTACAGACGACAATGTTGCTAACAGCTGTAGATGATGGTCCAAAATGGATGACGCGATCTAACATTCGATCGCAGTAATCATATGGTTACACTGTGACGATAGCGCCTGTCTATAGAACTAAAACAAAGGTATTTAAATAGTCTTTAAAGACAACGTAACAGAAATCTGATTTATTTTTACTAAGCTCAGCCATGAGGGCGTTCCTGTAAAGAAAAAAAAAGAAAAAAAATATTACTGCCGTATGTGTACAAATGATATATGTCTAATTGTTCGATTGTACTGAAAATGAAGAAGCGTCATAGTTCAATATAACCTGATAAGGATATCGTATGCAATGTAAAAATTAAGATGCAATTGGTTATGCGAATGAAACGAAGAGGACGTGGTAGAGCTCATTATTTTTTACATTAATTTATTATGATAAATTCGTGAGATATAGATCCTAGAACAAGCTTCAATCACCACATCTGAGTCCATTCTATTGCAAAGTTGTCTCGTGACAACGACTCGAATCTGCTGAAATGATACAATGAATAGAGTTTCTCCAACGGAGCCGTCTTCTAAGCTTCAACTCTAAATCTTTGCAGATCTTAAATGTTATAAAGCCAAATATATCTTTCACACAGTATTCAGGACAAATTCAGAGCAGCCAATTAGGTTTAGGCCGAAAGGTTCCTTAGCCTTTTACGTGAAAAAAAAGTAGGTTAAATGTATTAATAAAAAGATAGGGGCCGATTTTATGGTTAAAACTTACGTTTGTTCTCATAGAAGGTAAAGTAAGTGAAGGTATTTGAAACCTTCATACATTTACAACTCTGCTTTCAACGAGTGTTTAAAGTAAGACCGATGCTCTGCCAGTAATTTACTGATGCTAAAACACTTGATAATGGTTATTGTTAAGGACACAGTGGAATTAGCGTATGGCCTTCGGCAGATCCAATTGGAGCAGGTTTACAGGACAACGAAGATCGCAGAAGCTTCCTGAAGGTAGCTTGCTATTCTCAAGTCCTTGAAGTAGCAAACCCTGAGCCTTTTAGGGATTCGGCGTTCACCCAGCTAAAAAAATTCATTTAATAATGGAATAACCTTTGCAGTGCAACCTAAGCAGTGCAAGCCTTGGACAACAGTAATATAAACACTGAATCCAGTCATCTTACTTTTAACTTATATAACCATTGTCTATACTCGTTCTGACTTTCACTGAAGTTACAATGACAAATGAGTGTTGCTTATCGAGGCCGACAGCCAAGCCATGGCTCTGACAACTGATCAGGTAGGTTGTGCCGAGGCCCTGAAACTTTTCCGATTCTATTCCCCGTTTAGCTTTTGGCACAGCGACCATTGTTCTTTTTTCATTCTTTCTTTCGATTTCTTGATCCACGCTATTATAACGAATGGCCTTCATCTGCCTCTAGAGAGCCCGACCTCTTTGAGAGGGGTTTAGATTGCGTTTAATTCTAATTGCAAGGAAGTCGCGCGACCTCGTAGTCGGAATTGCCAAAACCAGTCGATGTTAATGTTTGTTCACTCAATACACTAGCTTAAGTTGCAGGAAAACCTCATTTAAGTTCGGAGCGAAGCATCTCGATTAGGCTCAGCGAATTGAGGAGGTTTTCGGTCTCGTAAATAAAAGAAATCCGTAAAGCGATCATTATGCATATAGTTCCGAAAAGAAATCCGGAACAGTAAGAAATAGACGTCAAAAGGGATGCTTGTTATAGTAAGGGACATTTATCAGATTGTCCTGCTAACCTCGTTTCTTTTATGCTGCTATCACAGTGGATATTTGATTCGACATCGTATTACCTGCAACGCTTGGGTCACACCATACACAACTATAATATAACCCATCTAATAAAATATCGCACGTACTATAGCTAATCGAAAAGCAATAGAAAATTTGACTGTTTGCGAATACACTTTGTAGACGCTCTAGCCGCATCTCAGGAACGTAAGGCACAAATATTCACATCTGGCACCGACCAGCGTCTCACTAGAGATCCCAATGGAAAGATAACGATGACGCGGACACGCGCCTGCGCGGAAACCACCCAGAGTATAAGACCACTTAAAATCGGTAGAATTGATGTCTAAAGAAATTTCGCTTGTGTAGTCAGTAAAAACATTTGCCTTACTTTTATGCCATATTGGCCGGATTCGGGCTTGCGAACAGTCCAAAAGTAATGCCCTTGAATGCAACACTGCTCGTCTCTTTTGGTAATTTAACTAACAAAGTAAAAGGTACCGATTCTACATTCTAACTCGAAACTAAATAGTGTACATGGATTATAACCTAAATGTCCAGTAAAGGATTATTCACTAGGGAATTACGCCTTCAAGTTAACGTTGTATATCTTTGACTGCCGCATTGGAAAGTCTTGCGCGACCTCGACGCCTTCTGAGTTGGCCAGGCCTGAGCTTGCCGTCGTGAGATTAGATAGTTCAATTAATTAAACGCCGTTTTTTAGGTATTACCAATGTCGAGAATAGCGCTATTGCTATCCGTGTAATAACGATCATCTTCATTGGCGATACCTCAGAACTGTCATTTTGCAACAGACTAGCAGTTTACTCTATTGTTATTTAATAAATAAAGCAAAATGTATATAGATGACCGGTAAACGCATTATGTGTAATGGTGGTTACCAAGCGAGACGCAGCGCCTCGATATTCGTTTCCGCTGTTTGAGTAGCGGAATTATTAATAACATTGGAATTAAGATTATGCTGATTAATGAATTTACTAACAGACGAAAAACGCATATTCTATAATGATTTTGGATGGCACACAGAAAAAGGCCTATCGATTGTCCGACCGGTCTAAACAGTCGTAGCCGCAACGGACTACAGGCCGCTTCGATAGTTTGTCTTATACACGTTGATTTTAGTCCACACCTTTTTTCTAACTAGGTACGCTTCTATAGTGGGTAAATGTTTCGAGTTTCATGTCTATCTTTAGCTTAATCAAGAATTTCTTCTACTGCCACTTTTACTGCTATTACTAACATCTTGCCGTTGACGTTTGATTTTAGCTCGTACATTAGTCATATATCTGGGGCCATTTCGGATCGTAGCTATGTATTTGTTCCCAACGGTCATAATCTGTTCATTTAGGAGAAACAGTTCCTTTAGCCTAGTGCTTTCGTGTTATGTATTGTAGATACAGTTGACTGAGCCAATATTCAATAAAAGCACAACATAAACTAAATTTGGAACGTGTCCTGACAATCATCCGTCTCAGTACCAGATAGTGTACACAATACGAAAGCGCGCACCTCGATTGTTGTATCCTATCTACCGAAACAAGCGGCCTATCCTAAAACATAATACAGACTAGTCAAGATACACTGTCATTATGTGTAATTAGAACGACTTCTATAGCAATGCTCAGTTGTGCCATCGGGCACAACAGAAAATGTGACTGTTCCTTTCGAACACTGTTGAACAGGACTCTTACGTACAATATGCCTTCCTTTACTTCAAAACTTCTTTCCAGTTCGCCGCCAGCGACTTCCTCTTGTCGATTCCGCTAACGGTTAGATTCTTCAATGCCTACACTTGCACTATAGCAGAGTTCAGGTGATTCGGGGCCCAATTTTCTATAGCGGACAAGTCCTCGAGCATAATAGTATACTAGCATAGAACGGACGTACAAGCGCTTGCGTTTCATCCAAGCATAAGTCCTTTCAGAAGATTAGAAAAAATGCCATTATATAAAAAAGTATCACTATTATAAACCGATGTGAAGCAAAATGCTGTTGGGCAATTCTTTCGCCCGACAGTGTAAAGATGAACTACCTCGTTTGCAGCTGGACAAGGAAGGCCAACGAATATTAACTAACATTAAGATGATGCGCAGTCTGCTAAAATAATTTGGCCTGCGGTCTATCGAAATTACTGAAATTCACTTTTCAGACGACCCTGCTAACTGACCTTTATGTAAGGTTTCGAGCACTGAAGCTTCACGGATCACAGCAATCTTGGCTAACCGAATAACCGGTTACGGCCTATAGGTTGTGCCCAGTACAAGTATAATTCTACACTGACTACTTGAACGCAAGTAGGTCAGCAGTCAGCTTCTTCAGTACGTAACCCTAGAAACAAAAAAAAAAACCTACCTTAAAGGATTCATAGGAACGGGAAGAGGAAGCCATTCCTCGCTTCATTTGCTCTACTGCAATTAGGTCATGTATTAACTAGTTACACATGTCTAGGAATCCTAGTAGGTTTATCGGAGGCTGCTTGATGCAGGCAGATTCTTAGGCAACGCTAGATTATTATTACTACAACGAAGCACGGTTTTTGTTCTTTTTAGATGACAAAATAATGAATCTTAGAGAAAGACAAGCGAAAACGATGCAAACTAGTGGAGATGTTACCATCAGCAACACAATGGCGACCTTATTTTCAATTTCTCATTAATTCGTTGCTTACGGAAGCCCAATTATGGCAACGATGAATCACCAGAAGACGTTCGTGGGAATTATGAGTAATGCAATGATCTTATCGTACATCAATTATTCCCATTTGGATATACGCACTGCCGGATTCGTATCGGCTTCTATTTAGGCGGATACACCATGCTTCACACGTTACTTTTATTAAATTGTTGAACGTCAGCTGCTATACTGTTTAGCTGTATATCGTAACATGTACGCTACAAACAGTTCTTCCTTTGCGGTTGTATGGGTAGTACATCTTTATCCGATAGCGTTCGGGGTCGCCGTCATAGCACTAGTGCTACTTGAAGGTCTGCGACTTCCGTTTTCCGTTTGGTCGGATAAGATACGTATTACGTCTTTTACTATCGCTGGTAAAAAATCACCGGATCAGTTCCTTTAGTCATTTTACTATCCGCTCGTTCGTCCATCGCCTACTTCTCTCGTTTATCAACTACTACTCACTGCATGCTTTCGATTTCTTCATTTAGCTGTTATTATAATACACGTCGACTAGAGTAGTGACTCATGCTACCGCCGTCAAATTGGCACAAAATGTTAGTTGTATATACGTGCTGTTTTCATATAAACATTGCGCAGGAGTTCGCACTTCTAATACTGTTATTGCTCGAAAAATATTTATGTTGGCGTAGTACTAGGCGCTTTAGATGTATATATAGACTACGAACAGGGTTAGAGCATCGACTAAGCGATGACGACGTGCAGAAGACAAGTCTCATGCTTGAGGCCGTCGTCGCTCGTCTGTCCGCGGACAACATGAAGACTGCTTTACGGCCGGTTCCCTTATCCGACCTGCCGCAGCTGGACTACACAGCAATTGGCTTATAGATACTTCAGTTCGATTTTGCTATCCACGTCCGGGATTGACCCGTTTATCAGCCCCTGCGGGTACCGCTGTGGTGCTGTTAGAGTCGACAAAGCCGTGCTTTGGAACGATGCTTGAAGAGGCAGTATTTTGGAAAACTTTCCGATTGTGAGAACGCCGAGAGGCGGAATACTGCCTAACTACACCGGAGCGCGCACAGACTGCGCCAAAACCGGCAACCACATTTGAATGCGGGAGGGAACCAGGGAAAGTTTGGCCCGCGAAGTTCGAGGAAGGCATGAAGATCGAACGGACAATGCTGAGGCTTTATAGGAAGTTGCGGCCGCGTTACCATGGTCCATTTACTATCGTGGGTCGGATAGCTCCACATAGCTTTTGGGTTCCGACGTTTTTTGGCCGGCACCTGGCTATGAACGGAGAGTATTGACAGCAGTGCGCTGGAAAACATATTCCGGGAACATAGCCAAATGTAAAGATGCGTGCCGCAAATATTAATAAACATCATGATTCCTAAGTACATGCGGCCTAAGGCTGTATATAAAAAGCTGTTTGAACGCAGCTTGTCAGTAGCAGCGTTGTTATTCAGAGCAAGATAGTCTATTCAAATACAAAGAGGTTCATGAGTAACATCACTTATTATGTGATAGTAAGAAGGCAGCAGCAAATCGTCTCTGATTAGATCTACACACACGTCCGTGTCTAAGCATAAGCACATGTTTGCACACAATGATACGAAACTGCGTAAAGCGCTCGCCATATAATGCGTAAGTGTGTAATGTAAATGTCGGCACCATAACAAGTACGTTGGACAAGCACAGTGCTCCTAATAGGTTTATCCAGGTCGATAACTACCAGAGATGGTATATACGCTTTTACCCAACTTGCTTGCCCTGCTGGACGGGTGCGTTCGCTTTCGTGAGAGTTCACTCAGCTCGCTCAAGCGGTACCTGCCTTGCTAAGTTTTAAATGTCAGTACGGTTAAATCTTAACGCTTGGTGGATATATATCTATATACTAGAGACGGTAGCTAAAAAACATTAGAATGCCCGAATAACAGTTTGTGGTAACTTTTCGCCATTTCTATCTTCAACGCCCCCTGAATCATCTACCATTCAGCTTCTCGTACTCCACCTCCATATGCAAGCTGCACCTCTTGGTAAAGTTCCCTTTGGACCACGCATATTATAAGCTATACTTGGCGGAACTGGCTGTCACAACAGTAGTTGCAGAAAAACGCTCGTGTAGACGTGTGTTGGCTAACAATGAACAACTCCTTCATCACCATCAACACCCCAAAATGAGAGGGGACGTCGCTGCTAATCGAAACCGTTTGGGGAAGCTGTTGCCTCCCCTACCCGCGCTCAACACTACGTTCACGAATGCTTCCTTCGAATCAACTAGCTCCTAACTTATACACAGCCATACTGGCCTAGTTCTTCCATGAACCGATATCTAAAAACCCTTCTCGCTTAGAGATATTTAGCGAGAAAGATCGATGGCTAAAGAAGGGAATGAATGATTTCAACGAAAAGAAGTCACAGTCTGTGTAGAAAAAAACGCGCTGTAACTGCATGAAACTTTTTAGGTAGACAGCGTAGTTCAGAGAGACAATTCGAAAAGAAAGGGTTTTTCCGCTGGCCAGCTCGTGTGGTTCGCGTTTTTTCCTCATGCTAGCCAACTCAATTGCCCGCTCATTCGAGAGAATTATGCACTTCTCTAGCGGGGAAAGACAGAAGTATCGCTGCTGCTGCCGCTATTAGAACGAGTGGTCAAACAGTCCAACAACCGCTCCAGCATTCAACTGTATTGCAAGGTACAGCATCGATTGTAGCTGCAACAGCAATAGAGAGTAAGTCTTTACATGTTCTACTAGCGGCAGTATGGCTACCACTGATCGAAACAGCAGAGAACACTGGCCGTGGCTGGACCGCAACAAAAAGCCTAGATAAAGTCTCCGCGCACACCAGTTTCTTTCGGTCGTCACCGCCACCAGTTCCCCCTCATGAACAGCTCCCCGTGGGCAGACGCGCAGATTGTCGCCTAGCCAGCTACGATGCCACAGCTGAGGTGCGCAAGTAGCAGCAATAGCAGTCTGCTTGTGGAACACCCTCTCCGACGGATAATTTATGGGGAACGAAACACCCCTGACATCTGCTGGCTAATATAGCTTCTTTCATAGCCCCCGCTTATTACACAACAGCCAGTTCCTCTCCGAGGTTCACCTAAAGATTATCAGACGACAGCGGTGGCGGTGGTTGCGGGACCAGGGTACGGCACGATAGCACCCTGTTGGGCTCGTTATTTAGCAAATAATCCTTGCATTGCATAGTCATGGCTAGAGAATCCTTTCAAAAAAAACGAGCTGTATGTTTCTGTATACGATTTGGCAAAGAGGAGCAAGGAAATCGTTGTTTTTTCGCATCACAAAAGGGCAGAACTGTGCACGCCAAAGCCTTCGATCTACATGGCATTCCCACAGCCCACATAGGTCAGATATTCATGATATGGATTCGGGCACCAAGGGGCGAAAGTTGTGGACGCAGCTAACGAACAGGCTGCTTAGGAGAGGTATTGAGCAAGAGAAAACTACATGCCCTACGTCATTAAACAAGCAAGAAAAACAACAGAAGTAACGCATACGTGTTTGATTTTATTTGCAAATCAATAGCAGTAGGTAATTAACGAGTGAGCTATCATTTAAGAATACTTTTGGAGTGACACGTGGCTACATAATAAGATCCATTCAAGCGAGCTACTCCATTCTTTGTTGTACGGTGGCGCACGTTATACTATCCGTTCCAATCAAGTAAATCAAATTTTATTCAGTATTAGATCGTTTATTCGCATGTATCGTGAAGGAAATAAAGCCAGGATGCAAACACCTGGCGACACAGTGGATTATCAAACGATGCAATAACGGGCATAATGCGGCCTGCGGTGAATTTCGAACGACGATGTTATCCTCAACAACCGTTTAACATTCAATTTTTCTAGCGACGCCGTTGAGGCACGATTTCTGAAATAGGGGCACGATACGCCCCAATTGTTATGATCTACGATGATCAAATAGTACACGACAGTAGACTTGAAAGGTTACCCTCGTAAATCTCTCCACCATAAACTATAACGCCCTTGTGGCTGAAAACGAATCCGTCTTAGACGCCCTTACCGAATCTATTTATGCTCATTCGACATGGCAGTGCACTCTACATATATACACCTTGTTAGCTAGCCTTAGGCTGCCTCCTTTTTAGGGCCCAGTACTGACGTTGGAGCAGCCATAAAAATAGAGAATGCAATAACCAGCTATGCTAGAAGCGCTATCCAAATAAAGGGCTAGCTACGAAGTGTTGTAATCGATCCAAATCCCTATACGAACTTAATCTGCATAAACTAGGTGCATGCGTTGTTTGAAGTAGTAAGATAAAAAAAAATAAACAAATAACGCATCGCATACCAATGAATGAATGAATGAATGAATTTGGTTTATTATATCTATTGAGCGAATCAGTTAAATGAAACTTGGATCATTTATTCAATTTCGACGCTGCTTATACATATGTTTGAGAAATATCTCACTCAGACTTCATGCAATTTTGACCCATTTATAACCCCTTTGCATCCGTGGTACAAGTGCAATCCTGTGACATGTGCTCTTTGCTGGCTGCGACAGCTTGTCGTAACACTTCAGTTATAATGGGCGCTAACGTACGCTGAGCATAGGCTGCCATGAATTGTAGTATAAACGTTTATAAAGCTAAAGGGACAAACATAAGGGGAATCACTCTAAAATCGAACTTAATATTGGAAAACAATTTTTATTTTGAAATAATAGTGATATTCCATGTATTCATACCATGCACGGACACCATTGTGAGCTCAAAACACGAGCCACACATCACCACCGGACAAAAACAACTAAAACTCATATTACAGAATATAAGTTACAGTAGGCATGAGTGCTTGGTCCAGCTGTAAAGGCAACAATATTCTGTGAGCAGATAGATTAATAATGCATGTATTCGTAATAGCTTTCTGCAACTCAATAATGCGATTTTGACCTATTTATAACCCCTTTGCATCTGTGGTACTAGTGCAATCCTGCGACATTTGCTCTTCGCTGAATGAAGCAGGGTTTACCGTTCCTTTTCCACGTTTCTTGATGTTTCCGCCAGGAACACGCAAACGAAAATGGGAGCTCTGCAAGATTCTCACTTTCACTATAAGGAAAATAAACTTTATAGGGAAACAAAGTACTAAGACTGAACGGCCACTACCATGACGTCATGCCCTAGCGCGAATCGTCTCCCAAGATGAGCTTGCCACAAATTTGTTCATCGCCACCTGATTACGCTAATTGTCGGTAATACGGGGTAATTACAACTGATTGGCACACAGGAAAAGTATCGGCAAAGCACCGACATATGCGGACTATTATCACATAATCAAGCGTCCGATCGACGAGTTAGATAATGTACTGAGCTTGCTATTGTTTTTGTTCCATTTTTCAGGAACGCCCCTGGTCGGGTTTTTCTCCTCGCGCACGGTGGATCTATCATGGACCACGTCGCGTCATGCTCACCACTCGCCCATTCTCCATTACATCATCGAAATTCGGGTGGGCGAGCACGGAGAGTGGGATTCGCGGAATCGCGTCATGACTAAGGACAACGTGACCAGGCATCAATTGATTGGGCTACAGCCCTTCACTGTGTATTCCTTCCGGGTCCTCGCCGTCAACGCAATCGGAGCTTCAAAGCCGTCCAAAGAGAGTTACTATATGATCACATTGCGAGAAGGTAAGCAGCGACTAATCCACAGAAGCCACGTGCAAATCTGTCGCAAATAACCACTACCGCTGGCTTCGGTTGGTCGAGGCGCTTTGAGGGCAATTGAAGCTGACTAGAGCTTTACTTACTATAGATGTATAATGATTCGATGACCAAATTATCACGAGAAGGCGCCTTTTTTACTTGGTATTTGGAAAAGTCAAATTGTCGTGGCGTTTCTGGAATGCACGCTAGGACACTGAAATGGGTTAAACGTTCAACACGGGTTACTACCTTTAAGAAGGAGCATTGTCTTGTTTTCCAGAAGAAAATTCATATCCGCAACTTGTCAATTGTGATAAAACTCATTCTCTAAGCTAAAACAGTGAGGACGGATTTGCATTAGTCTTTTTACTTTCTCTTTTCTAACAAACATTTCATCATATGACTCGAAATGGATAGATACAAGGACACGCATAGAATTTGAACAGTAGCTTAAAGTTAGTCGTGGACGATTTGAGAAGGGCTGTTTGTTATACGTTGTCGATGCTCCGATAGTCGTTAAACAATTTGTCTTATATATTGAATGAAATGGAACAAGGTACCCACAGTTGTCTGTTTCTCTAGTAAGATAATAAAGCAAGTGACTGGTATTCATTTTCTTCAGTTTTTTAATAGTCATACATACATATTTTTAAATGCTGGTTTCTCTGTGGTACCTTATTCTGAGAACTAAACATTTCGAAAATGTCGCTGCTTTCGTGTTTCAGTTGGGTTGAAATCCGTTAAGTTCGAACATTTTTACACTTTGAGCGAGCACCTAATCCTTGGGTACGATATGATAGATTAAAGACGTTCGACCAATATCTATACAGGTACATATCCAATCAAAAGCTAGCAATTGCTCTCTGTTATACTATACATATGATAGTTAGCAATGCGTGGCACGTTTCTCTACTTCAGTATCGTTTGTTCGCTGCTGAGGGCTTTTAAGATGCACGTTATACGAATAGGCCATTATCTATTAGATTGGCAGCGGCAGAATACACAATCACTTCAGTTCAAAACGTGCTTTATTAATGACGTAAATACCGCAAATATGTAAAAGGCAGTGATGTTTCACATCCGGCGGTCCACGATAATCAGTATTAGCGCAGAGGAATAATAGATGAGCATATGAAAATGACTAATAAAAGGGGAAGAGTGGGACAAATTAAAAAAAAAGTGGTAAATGAGCTGTTCAATTTTACGGCGTAGTTATAGCAGTTACAGCATAAAGGGGAAGGGAAGAGGTTTATCCTGAGGTGCTAAGGTTCATAACCAAATCCTGAATAATTAACTTGATGAGATTATTTCTTTTGAGACATGCAAAAGAGAATTTCAGGTTAGCTACAAAACTTATCCGTAATGGCGGTACGTTACAATAACCCTTGTTGTATATATAGCTTCGAGCAGCCTGGTATCAATTTTTAGAGGATACGTAAGTACCAGCGCAATATTTTTCCTCACATGTCTCTCTTCACTTATTTTACTAAACCGGTCTGGACCGTGTTGGCCGAACATTTTCTAGCAACATCTAGTTCGCATCGAGTGAAAGTTTCTTTGAAGAATGTAACGTATGCGTTTTAGTTAATATTGAAACCAGACACGGAAATTAAGCTCTTAGTCAATTATATATACTGGTTGCTGCTTTCGTAGTTATTCGCCATATCGTAGTTACGAATAACTACGCTCTAAGGAGCATCGATCCAAGTTAGTGAGACCTACTAATTACTTTTCTTCGGTACCTATCTCCTGTAATACGTCCTGCAAACCGTGTTGCTGAACCTTAGCCTTCGATACATGAATTTTTACTGCGAAAGAACTACAAACAGGTTAAACGGTAAGAACACACTGGGGGGAACGACGCTGAGGCTATTTGTTCCATGTTAAATGGTAGTGGCTCAAAAATGGTGGCCAAGAATTAAATCTAAGCATTGTTGTTCGAAACACTCTTTGTATTTGAGGATTCATTATTAAATTTAAATAAAAGAATCACTTCTACCGAAATTTAGGAGCCTCCTAAGAAACCCAGGTGTCAGATTGACGTCGACTGTGGGTAACAATCTCAATATCAACATACGTACACGAACCTTGAAGTCGGCTCTCTCACGCCTTGAATCTCGTTCTTGGCTTATCTCTCTTAATTTGACCTATCTCCTCCGTACATTCGCTTTTCTCTTATTATATCGACTTTGCTTATCCTATTTAGAGTCTTACTTTTAAAGCACTGAGCTAAAAGGTAAAAAAAACTCAAAGGGTCTCAAGCCAGTTTCGAAGAGCCAATAAACAGTGAGTATTAGAGGGGCCACAAACAGTCATTAAAGCAGTTGATCATAAATGTTGGTGTGAATTCTCTGCTTGAGCTGAAGTGGTCGCACTTCAACGTCAGAAAGGCCTGGAACAGGCTTGAGTAAAGTGGGATCAGGAGCTGCTCGAATGTGTTTCTTGCGATACCCACAGGCTGTGTGAACACCTCCTGAGCCAGTTTGCCTCGTCTTTACCACTAGCAAACTGATTCGAAAAAGAACCATAAAACGTGAAACTTTAGTAGTGCCAAAGGGTCGACAAGTGATAGATCTCTCGCATGAGGTCCTTTGTATGTTGAAAACGTTCCTTCTATACTCCCCGCTTTTATGTTGGCAGTACTCCCAAAAACAAGTATAGCCAACCCAGACACCGCCTTCAGGTGATTGTTTAGGACATCGGAAGGTGACAGTGTTGCAACGTTAGCTTTGTCTGTTCAAACGAGTCGCGTAGCTAGTGGAAAGGCGGCGGATTTCCAATAGAGACTCGGGGTCTGTCTGCTGTTCGAATACGCAGAGCTAGTTAAAAGCTAGGGTCATGAGGGGCTTATGTGTAAATAGATATCAGATAAAAAAACAACTGTAAGGTGGAAGTTGCATCGGCACTCGATGCCTCTAGAAAAAGAGAGGAATAGAGAGCAATAGAGAGAAAGAGGTGTTTGTAAATTAATGATGTAATTTTGATATGTATATAACTTCATCCTCAGACTATTCGCTAATCAGACTAATAATGTTTGATCCATAAGTGCTTTTGTTCGGTAATTAGCTATCAATGCTAAGTACCTTGTCCTCTACCTCTATTGAAAAAGACTTCAAACTGGTCCTGATAGCCTGAAGAAATATAATCAACTCCAATAGCTTTTGTTGAAGCTTATGCTAAAGTTTCTGAGTTTATATATGCTGCTGAGTCACTAAGAAGTCTATTATCTATTATAAGTTGTGTTTTATCAAGAACCTGACATATATTCAATAATAAACTACTAGTATGAGTGTATTTACATACGCTTATGTGACAAGTAAATGAAAGAAAGATCGAGTTCTTGATTACTTCCATTGATTCCATTGATTATTAAAAGCCTGTACTGTAACCAGATTTAGTTACGCATTGTTAAGCTGCCTTGCGAAAAAATGACATTAAAAAAGATTTAACAGGGTGAACCACAAGAGGATAGCCATTTACGAAACCAGATCCGATTACTTTAGATTTCCACTTGCTATATTCACTACTTTTATACATGTGTGGTAAAATGAGGAGTCCTCTTTCCTGTATACAATGGAATCAGCATATATATATATATATATATATATATATGAATCGAATACATCGTTTTCTTACAGGACATTTGACCTGTCTTCTATAACCTTGAGTGACTAAACAACATTGAGTGGTGTTCGAGTTCAAAACCACTGACTTTAGAAAGCGGAAAGCGCTAGAAGCGTATAAAGTGATGGCTAGCTTATGTCTACGAGACAGACGTCTTAGATAGCCCGAATGAGTCATGCAATCACTACGGAAGGCCAGCCACCCCGTCAGGGAAGCCCCGCAATATGATTCTAGAGATGGCAACTCAATCAGCTCAGCATTGGGGGTATACAGCGTCAACGAAAACAGCAACAAATTCTTTCGCCATTTATCGTTTTCAAAGATAATGCCTTTCTTAGGGATCCTACAGAATAGCAATTTCTGCGGGCTTCCCATCTTGTTTATTTCATTATTATTTGAATTGAGGAGAAACATGGTAGAACGACAGAAAATAGAACACATCTCATGTCAGCTTACCTGAAGTTTTTAAAATATCACGTATTATTGCATAACGCATGATATATTTGAAATATAGTATGTGTCTGTTGTGTATAATCATTATGTTAGTATTAATTTGTTCCTAAATGTCTATCGCGCCCATTAAAAACGTTTGAGAAAGCTCTGATTTAGCTGAGCTATTCCTCTTTTAGTTCGATAGATTTTCAAATGGACTATTCGCATAACGTTTTTTTTCTGATTACACGTTTTTTGCCGAATCTACCTGTGTGTGGAAGAGCAGTATCTATATTTAGGAACCGATATAGATGGAAATATGATTCTGATGTGTCCGCAAGATGTATTTGTTGTAACTGTTTGTTAGAAATACGGTATTATCTATTTGTATCGTATTCCACAACGCGAAGATATGTGTGCTGAGACGGTTTCTTATGTTTATGTGCATAAGGATATAGGAAAGATTTCGTTATTTACGTAGATATGTAGAAATAAGACCTCATCTAATCTAGTTCATATACAAATTTGTTCTGTTTCCGTCCGGTGCCATCCTATAACAGTGCCCGAAGGGAAGCCCCACATCGTCTACGCACAGAACACTTCATCAACCTCTATTCGTATTCAATGGACTCCGCCGCCGAAAAACACGATTCATGGGGAATTCGAAGGATACCGAATCACCTACAAACAACGAGATCGACCAGACGACGAGGCTAGGGAAGTCGTCATACGAAATAGCCAAACAACGGTAAGTGATGAAATTAAAACAAGCATAGTAATCAAGATAAGAGCACAATGATAGCTGATTTACCTCATTCGACCTTTGTCCTAGCGCTTAAGGCAGGTACCACATTGCAGTTACGTTCTGCTTACAGTGCCTAATCAATTCTAGTTTTTCGCTTCTTATATACGTAAATGCTATGAATGACAAATCCAGGTATTGAAGTTGTTAAGACCTAAACAATAATAATGAACAAGTAAATCACATTTGATACGCTTTTAATAATAATAATCGACTATTGTCTGCTTGTAATTTACTAAATTAAAAAAAATATATTAATTTTCTTAGCAATATAGTGTATATGCTTTAATCTTGAAAAAGTACCAAACACGGATGGCAACCATAAAGCAGAAGATTCAGGAATGTTGGCCAAGATTAGGTTTCAGATATAGAGATGCACTCCCAGGTTACGCGTTACAGCGTTAAGCTCACACGTATTTCGTTACGAACCAACCACTGGTACAATCACCGAATGACAGAATCTGACACACAACAACTCGCAGCCTTAACAACACTCCGACAATGGTGGCATCTATAACATCAGATAGATGGAGCAGTTTGCGTTCCATTGTGGCTAGCTTGGCTTTGCAAGCGTTTTTTTTAATATTCTATGTTCTGACGTTGTGTAGCGCTGTTCTGCTGCCGCTGTGATGCTATTTTCGGTTAGCGTTGCCTGCATCGCATATCTATTTGTATTCTATGAGCTGTTGCTTTGTCCATACGTTAGTCTGCCTGTCGTTCTCTATTCCATCGCTTCGTCTCTCTCACTTTCTGTCTCTCTCTCTTCCTGTCTCTTCCTCCACCGTTCGTCTGCCGAGCGTCGTCTGCTTTTACAACCAGATGTTACATTTGTACACAACGAAAGTTTCGCTCTGTAAAGTCTTCTGCTAGTGCTATGTTCTGCTGCTGGTCCTCCTCATCCTCTTGGTTTCGTGTTTTGTTGCTCTTGACCTCTTCGTTGGCTGCTGTGTATCCGCCGATTCGCTGCGATCGCTCCTCCGCTGTTCGTCGTTACCAGCATTCGCAATTTCGCTGGCTCTTCTTCTTTTGCTCACAGCAGCCGCGGCAGCAGCGCTAGAAGAAGGAATCAACCAGAACAGTGTAGAACAGCCCAGCGCTATACGGTATTGCCTGTATCGTTTGGCGCACGCGCGAACACCTCTGACTGCGTCGGACTCCAGTCGTTGGTGATGCCTGTGCGGCTGCTTTGTTGTTGTTGTACTTGTCGTTATCGGCGTTATCGTTGACATTGTTACTAGTGCCCACTGCCACTACTGTTGCTGATGGCCAACACAGGAAATCACAACGAACACAAAGCACAGAGCGCCGGAAAGCAGCAGCAGCAGCTGTTTCTTCTTCTTGACTACGGGGGCAGCAGCGATGCTTGCAACTGCAGCAATGCGGTTGCAGACGGATAACTACACTTTTATGTTCCACTGCGACTTATCTAGAGAGAAGGGATACGCATACAGACAGATCTGAATTTTTTTCGTGTACGCTGCATAAATCGTTGATCGTATTAGTTGACGCAGCTCACTCTTAGCCCGAAACGAAGTGCGTCTAGTTCGGAATTCGGACCTAGACCACCGTGTCTCCTCAAGCTTAATACGCAAACACGTCACCCACTGCGCTATCATGGCCGCATATAGACAGGTCTGTAGAAATGTGCACGGACCTCATAACACTTATTCCGCGCTCACGCACAGACAGACAGACAGTGGGTGAGTGACTGAGTGAGAGGAGTGCTGTTGCTATTGTGGTTGCTGTCGAGCTTGTAGCCACAACAGCTACCAGCGAATGCAGAGTGAGAAGGAGGCAGCCGGACCGAGCTGGCAAAGCAGAGCCTTGGAACCGAATGCGAAGCACCGCACTGTGCGGATAGAATACTCCGGGAGTAAAGCTAGTAGCAGCAGCAGCAGCAGCAGCAACGTCCGTCGTAGAGTTGTTGTTGCAGCGCAGCAACGGGTTCCGTAATAGTGAACAAGTAGTGGCAGTACTGGAGGAATGGTTGAGTAGTGGTAGACTGAAAAGGCAGGCAGGGGTCCGTCCGTAGGGTCGAACAACCGGCCCCAGCCGCCGTAGCTTGAATAGCAACAGCAGAATACCGTAACAGCAACGAAGTGTATTCGTCTATCTATGTATTTTATACAGTGCTACGAGACAGTTGACTATTGCCGTATTTGACCTCATTAGTGTTACAATTGTTGTTGTTTTTGTGCTAGCTGTAACAGCAGCTGTATACTTCGTCATCGTCACGACTGAAGTTGCAGTTTTCGAAGTTAGTTCGTTGTCGTTCGTTTGTACGCTCATTAGTTCGAACTGCCGTAGGGGCCTTAGAACAGTCGGACAAGCCGAGGTGAAGGGCTATTGTCGAGATCGAAGTGCTCAATCGCAGCTCTGAGACTACTGTTACTGTAGCGTCGTACATCGTACTTCAAAGTGTTGAGTAACTGGCAGCGATAGCACAAGCAAACGGAGAAGACGTTTATTGCCGACCGCATGAGATAGAAAAGTCTCAGTTGTGAGTGCTGAAATAATAGGAAGCAGTGTCGATTCGGTTATCGGTGGAATTCTATACAACTACTATATTGTACCGTATGCTAGCCCGTCTTGTTGTGGACAGGTCGTTGTACAAACGAATCAGTTGGATCAGAGGGTGGCACTGTACAGCAGAGCTCGTGTCTTCGACCAGCAGCGCTTTTAGCCTTTCAAATTTTTTCGGAGCTATTTCACGCCCGGTTAGAAGTTCAGCGGTCCAGATATATCAACATACATACTATCAGCAGCGCTGTGTTTGATCTTAAACTCGTCTGTATCCCACAGTGAGTCATCGTGGACTAGGCAGCTAAAATGGCGCGTCAACGAAACGAACACCATGTGTAAAATACACTTTAAATAAGGTTCGTCTATTTATTCTACTGACAAAGTTAACCGTTTTGCCAGTTAGTGCGCCTAAGATGTACTATTTGTTATTTTTTGATGTACTATTTGCTATTTGTTAATTTTTACCGAGTGGAAACGTATAATATCTTGTAAGTGCTCTGTGACATCAAGATCGAAGACAACGCCAGTTGTTGTTAATGATATTGTTTATTGTTATTTTGATTAGGTTACAGCCGTCATTGAGATTGCCACTACAGAGAAGATAGGGAGATTGGTCAGGTTATGCAATAGATATTATGCACTAACTGCGCAACGTACCGATACGCTGATATCTAGAGAGTTATGAATAGAAGCTATAGTAGAGATACCTTATGTAGTTAGCAACAACTCTCAAAAGGCCTTACGCAAACGTAACAACACCAATCTAGGCAAAGTTCTTCGTACAAGTACTATGATATGTGCCATTTTAATCGCTTATCGACGCCAAGGTATTTGATATTTTCGAATGCGTTGAAAGCAAACGCAACGTTTAATGTACCTTGTAATGATCGTGGAAGGTCCTCGTTTAATGAGATCACACACTAAGACAAAATATACGCACGTCAGATAACTCAACAACTGAATCTTAAAAGCCTTGTGATCAAATAGTGAAGCGATACTCTTGAAGTTAGCTCGAAACATGAACTGCAGTCGATATCCACCACATGCTAGACTTTGATACGGACCAACTTTAAAGTTTCACTGTTGAGAAACAAAAGCCGTAAAATTAGTAACGATCGAAAGTGGAAACTCGACCGAACTTTGTACCGTATATATGCATTTCTTTTGGAACAGCACATTTTTCGTGTAGTTTAGGCAAAGCAAGGAAAAGAAACTCGTCGTATTTAGTTCCTTCCGTTTTCTGTCAATTGAAAGTCTGTCAAATCAAAGAAGTTTTGAAGAAAACCATTCAGCAGGATGATACAAAGAGCTGTTTGTCTCACCCTTCAAGTTACCCAATCGCGATATCTGTACCAGTTATTAGCCGAGGTCGTGCTGGTTGAAACGTCTGGATTCATACGATAGGCATATTTGGAACAGCTGTTCACGTACTAGGTGCTGGTAGAAGACGAGGTTATGGCATTTACGAACTGTGCGTTTAATCATCGCCAAATGCGGTGTTTTCTCGATGAGCGCACGCTGTAAAATGCGACTTTACCAGGGGCGGCTGCAGGGGCCCTAACTCAAAGGATGAGTGTGTTTGAATTCTTTCCTTGTCGCAAAAAGATGCTGGCCAGCAATATTGGCTTTTATGCGTGTCGTTCAAGCGCCCAATCTTTTCGAAGGCTTTAAAGCGAGTGGGTTTAAGAATACCAATAGCTTCGAAAGAAATTATTTGCCATCGTTACGCCAGTACAGTTTTTTTTTTTTTTCAAATTAGAGTCGCCTGCCGATATCACTCTTCAACAATGATAATTATAGCATGCTAGTTTTGTCCAAGTTTAGTCCAAGTGTTCAAATAATCACCCCGTACGATTACGACGTTGATTTTACAGTGTTAAGAAAGCTCGCTTTTTCTCTATCTTAACGACATTTTGTAAAATACAGAACTAGAGTTTAGCGAACGTTTTCCGTTATTCAATTATCCTGTCATTCGGTGTCATTGATGCTCTTGGGTCTTCCAACGAATACGCTAAGCCCTGTGATGTGTATTTAGCTATAATGAGTGATGATTGCTATATTTCTTCTATGGGAAAGCCGCAACTATACGATTTTTCTAAATAGAACACAGCCGTAAACAGATATGAACGGCACATTTGACATATGTTTAACGACAGTCAGTGTAAAAGGATATCGCTCGTACTTGTTCTATGTAAGTGCAGACGGTTCTGCGAATACAAACAGGTATGTCTTGTCATATACAACCGCAACGTCTAAACTCTAGTGATGCAAGGTGGAACGGTCTTTATGTTTGGTCAGACTCATTGGACATTTTGTTACGGAGCTAATACGAGTCCTCGTTGCACGGCTTTTTCGCGTAAGCACACACGAGATCGCTGCCGGCCCGTTGATCAAACCGGTTATACTGTAACCGTGTTGTCTAAGATGTACCCGAGAAACAGAAAAAGAGGGGGAAAAGGAGATAGGGGAGGTCAAGATTGAAACCGTAGAATTCTTGCGTTGTGGAGATCGACAGCATTCATGACATCAGTAAATTAAACAGACGACGATAACAAACAACGCTGGTTTGTCCAACATCGGTGGCAGCAGCGGCTGCAGCAGTAGGAACAGATTTTCACCACAGACGGTAAACGCAAGAAATCGTTGTCGCTTGCGCTGCCGAGTAGCCCAGAAGCGACAGGGTTGATCGGTTCCCGTGGCGGCAACGATGTGCTTGCTTGTGAGATACAGCTAGACGCTTTCGGCAACGGCGTTTGGGACGACGGGAAGGATGGACCGACGTCTGAAAACAACGGCGTCGGCTGGAGCATTTTATGAGACTAGAGTATTTCGTTTTTTTATATAGCGATTGGGCGCAAAATCTTTAATCTATGACCCGTGTTGGCTATGGGGCGCATTCACAGTGCATAGACAGACGTTTACATGAAATTTGAGATAAATTAACCCTAGTTTAATTACGGAAATCAGCGTACATGAAAGTTTGTTGAGTTAATCCATCTGTTTTGATTCATCACTGTATAACTTAGGCTTGTCAGTTCACTGCGCCACAAAGTGAATGGGTTTCTATTGTTAAGATTTGCGAGCTTAAGCCGAACCCAGTCTGAGGTGAATGCTTTCAGCGGATGACATGTTGATTCGATAGGATTGCATTCAATTGTTACACTATCGCCCAACGCCATATATTTACTTAAAATTTCTGAACATCTGGGACAGAAGTATCTAAAGTGAAAAAAAGTGTTCCATAGCTCAAAAAGAAAATAATTCGACATCCTCCCAAAAATTAGGGGGGATACACGATTGCTTGAGTTGTATTTATTATCCTAAAACAACAGATAGCAGGGGTCTGGATGTCAACTAGTTTAGCATCAAGCGGAACATCGATTACTACGGACATTTTGCCTTTACGTTGGTGTACCGGTACGACGCGTCCTTTTTAAAAGTATAAAGAAGAATTTCATCGGTCACCAAACGCTTCGAGCTCTGCAAGTGTGCAGACAGGATCGAAAAATTCTTTTTTTCATGCATTAGATTGACGTGTACCTAAGCCGATCTACGTAGGACCTTCCTTGTGACTTTGAAACACTTTGAACAACCCGATAAACTATATGGATCTTAGCAGCGTTGCTTTGTTTTTGCGTAGCACATTTAGACTTGGCACAAAACGAAGGAAGGAGAATGTCAGCTAGACCACGAAAAATCTGACGTTGCCTCTATCGTTGTATGCGTGCTCTCTGAGATTTAACTAATCGTCTCGTTTGTTGGTTTATATACCGGCGCATAAACGATTCAACGACATTTAGAGATTCAAAGACGACCAATTGGCTCCCTCCTTCTCACTTTATATGCAGCTTGTAGCAGAGCAGCGCGCTTTCTAATGGGTCAGGTTATAGTCATCACCATGCGCCCGTTCGCGGCCCTGTAGCCACAGTTTCTCGAACGACTCCTCTGCTTATCCTTCTTCAGGAACCAATTGCAGCGTTAAAAGATCTTAGTGAAGTAAACAAATTATAATCGCGGCATGTAGTGTGCGTATAGGTCGCAAAGATAGTTACGACTTATAGACTAGAGCAAAGGCAGAATAATGAAACAGATTGATTAGCCGATAGAAATAAGACAAATATTAAGCAACGAGTTTACGCACGAATGGCAGATGGACCTAATGAAATCGTAGCAGACTAAAGAAGAATCAGATATCTTAGGGATTATCACTACAACTGATACTAAAATAACAAAACGATTTAACTCTCATGCCTCATATGTGGCAGTAAATCATACTTTTAAGGCGCATCAATAGTGGTAGTCATGCGAAGCAAAAAAGAAGCAACTACGTTTTATTATCTATTTTGGGTACCGCTATCATTTATTTATATTTATGCTATCATTTATTACATGGACTGTGCTGTTGCCGTTCGATGAGTTTCTCTTAATGTATCACTTAGCGCGGCCTATAACAACATTGAATTATTTAACTGTGAGCGATTGCAAGGGTGGGCAAGCTGGGAGGGCGCATTAGCCGATGCGGAGGTTCTCTTTTGGCCAAAACATGCAGTAGTTCTCGAATACGACGCTTAAAACTGAGAAGATTCCGTCAAGGATCTGGTTGTGACGACATTACAAGTGCTACATCTATTGGGCTTCAGACTAGTATTTCGATCTACATCCTCTCACTATTATGGGATAAAGACAAATTTATTAGGCATTAAATATGACAGAGCTTTCGGCAATGTGTCTAATTTCTATAGTGGGCTTTTGGAAGGAACGAGAGAGCAACCGAAGGGCGTCAAGCGAAATTACGCATAGCAACAGGACTGAATTTCTCCGGGAGCATTTGTGAATACACGTTGTTTCATCCAAATATTGACTAGTAAACATAACTTACACATTTTGAAATTTTCTAATCTAAACTTTTGCGTACGTCGATCCATTGAGTATTTCGAATTAATCGTAAACCTGTCCGTTCGACTGGGCGTTTTGCCTAAAATTTTCTAGTGACAAATGCCACTTAAAGCATTATTCGTATAGTAATGAATTATAGATTATTGCCCTTGCTTTCGAAATATTTCTACAGATGTATAGCCTTTTGTATTTTTCCTAGCTGTGCACGAGTTCACCCGACGTCAATTACTGTTTGCCAAATATGTAGTTACCCATTAAATAGATGAAAACGCCCACTTACTCAGTTTGACCGAATATTCACAGGGCCCACAACAAAAAAGGAGACCTGCCTAATTCTGCGTTAATCTTCCTGGGTTTTATAGGAAAGAAGCGGTATTTGAGAACGAGCGATTCTTTGGCTCACACTTGAGTAGTTAGGATTATCTCAAATAAGTCATCTCTAAATAGCATATTTGTTGTTTTGAATTTGACTGATAGAGCAGGTATGCCTTTGAGAACTTATGGATTTGGCTATATGTTGGTGAACGTGACCCTACACAAACCAAGCGAGGCACTCGTTTGCAGTGTAGCCTGTTAGCGCATATAGGTATATTAAACCATTTCACCCTGGTAGTTTCTCGTACTAGTTGATTCAGAAATAACTTCTTTGTCGTTAGAACATAAGAAAGTTCTTTCGTATCAGTTTGCAGAAACAATCGAGTTAGGTAGTCGAGCCTACTCAGATAAACAGCCTTGCCGCAAGGACTTTTGGTAATTGACTCAATTTGTCCTAGTTGTGCAGTAGAAGTACCGTTTCATGGTATTCATTGGCAAATAGCCTATGCCTTTGCTTGAAGAATAAGTTTAGAGAACGCTTTGCACGATAGATGGCTACGATAGTTTGTTGTTCCGCTCAATGTAAACTGTCTACTCTATAGAACCTTATTGTATCTGCTTACGTTGCGCGTTCTACCTTTTCAAATTTCAGCACTATACGATCCGAAACTTGGAAGTGTGGACACAGTACCTTGTGTCTCTTCAGGTATTTAATCCGGCGGGCCGCGGTCCGTCTGTGGTAGTACCGGTCATGACAGACGAAGGGATTCCCTCGGCGCCGATGAACTTAACGGCGGATAAGGTCACCCAGGCCAGTGTTCTGCTACATTGGGCCGAACCAGCCCAACCTAACGGTAAGTGTGGGGTGGATCAGTAGGCTACTTCAAGCCGGACTCTACGTGACAATTTTTCGTCAACCCAATCATAGTTAGCTGCACGAACAAGACTACAAAGCGCAGTACGTCCTTCTGCTACAGCAAGCGGATTCTATCAAAAATTAGCCTTATCACAACAGAGTAAGCGGATGTGAATGAAAACAGATATCATCTCTACGGTCCGTCGTTCCAAATATCGAGTCGAATTCACTGGTGCAGGCATGTTGCAAATACTCTGTGCATAAAATAGCCGAGCTTGCAAGCTTTGTAGCTGTAAGAAAAACGGGATAGATATATGTAACTATTTAAATTATAATTTGAGAATAGTGACGCCGTTGAAAATCATTTGCTAATAGCTACTGTATTTATTAGGATTCGAGATCTCGCTTTGAACGCTGAATTCCACACGGGCTAATAGGTAGTTGAATATATCTAGGCTTTCGGCCATTTGTTTTCAAACTACAAGACTTTGACCACTCTTCCAATTCTAAATGGTTTTGTCTATTTGTTTACAGGAGTAATTCGCGGTTACCTGATCCACTTTTCGCATGCCAGTTCCAGAAATGAGACCCAAGTGAAAAAGGTTATCGGCTCGCGTCCCTTCAACGAGTACATCCTCTCCGATCTGAGTACGTACTGTTATTAGTAAAAATGAATCTGACTTTAAATATTTCACACTACTCTGGCCGCACTTCTACTATTGTAAAATATGAGCGATACTTTTAGCTGACAAATTCAACTAAAAGTTACACTGACTTGTGAAGAGCTGAACTCATATCTTTGTTAGTTACAAACACTCCGTATCATGTTATGACGGCACTTCGCTTATCCACTGCCATAAAAACAATCTAAACTTTACGCTCTAACCTAGTAAAAGCAATGATAAAACCTATCCTGTGGTTACTAATATGGGTATCTGTAATACGCAGACCAGTACAAAAGACTGTTCAACGTGATGCTCCATTAATATTTGCCCTAGTGAGAAAAATCCTATTGACGGCTTATCTTGTGCAAGGAATTATTTATGAGCCTCTTGGGAATCGCTGTTCATTGTTCGCTGTCGACTTTCCGGGGCATCACCGATACCTCGTGAAAGGCCGTCGGTTTCTGGCTTGCCAGTATGTACATACATATATATCTTAAACTGCTTGAGTAATTTGTTTTCTGTGTCTTTTAACAATTCGGAAAGACAATAGGGCGGTGTGTATGTTGTAATACTAGATCTGGCCTCTGGTTGCCACAATTGCAACGCCATAGCGTGCTAACCGTTTTACATCACTGATCATCATAATCTTTGTAATGCGTTGCGTTGTGAGGCGAATAACTCGGTGAGCCTCCTTATGTCTCTTGCCGGTTCAACAATGACAACAAGGACCATTGCATCTAGTCGTTGCCACAAGACGCTAGCGCCTTAAGAAAGCACCGCCAACAAAATGTCATCAGACTTGCGCGTCCATCACTAAAACGCTAGTAACAATCACAATGGCCGGATTTGTGCCAATCAATGCTCGGAAATTAATGTTCGAAGCCGGGAGGGAGAACAGCAAAGAAAGCCAGTTAAAGTTCAAAGACTCATTGCATATTGAACGATAATTGTGCGTTACACAAATTGCCGACGATAGGTATGGGTATTAAAGAGTCAAATATGCAGGGCGCATCGGCTTTCATTTTACGCCAAATACTCGACACTGCAGAATAGTAGGTATATAATCTATTATATTTTTAAGAAGAACAGGGCCCGCTGTTTCTAGAATTGGGAATTGCCCAACTTCCTGGCTTGCAATATAGTCTTGGCTTGAATCTTTCATAATTAAAGTCATTTCATCAGTTTTAAAAATCGCAAGTAGAAGCAAGGTAGATGACGAAAGTAATAAGCAATTGAGTGCCAAAAATTTCCAAAAGAGTAAAAGGCTAATACGGGTGAATTTGTTGTTCGGCTCTCTCGCTGTCCTTCTATCCGATTGGTGTACTTTATTTTGTCTCTGCTGATTATAGAGCCATTCAGTCTGTACCATATATGGGTGAAGGCGTACACGCAGCGGCACACTGGCGATAACTCGAACGCCGTCGAGGTGAAGACGGATGTGGCGGGACCTTCGGCACCTCCGATCTTTAACCTGACCTGCCACAACAGTGACAGTTTGTACATCGCCTGGGGACGACCGTCGCGGTACTATTCACACGTGGACATGTACTACGTGCACTATCGCTCGGAATACGCGTGGAGCTTCGAAGAGATCGCCATGGACGCGAGCCTAGACCCATCGCAAGAGCACCACATGCTCATCCCCAACCTGACCGCTAACACCCTATATGAAGTCAAAGTACAAGGAGCCACTCGCTCAGTGCTATACCATTCCAAGGTATTACGCATACATCGAACTATGTATACTAAATCATAGATACAGAAACAAACTTTTTCTAGGCTTTCTTCAAAGACTGTAAGGGATTAAATCGGTCTGTTGTTCTCTGCAAAATCACGCCTATATCTAGTACTATATGGCTTTCATACACGATTTTAGTATGTTGTAGGTCGTCGCTGAATCAAGACAATGACTTCTTGTAAATATGCCTTAATAAGTACAATTAGAGTGTTTCGTAACTTGCTCATCTACTAGCTACAACATTTATTTATCCAAATCGACATATTGGTCAATAAAATCTGACAAGATCTATACAGTTTGAAAATGTTTTTGTGTAGAAACTATTTTAACATCAGTATCAACTTTATATCTGTTTTTATTAACATGTGTTGTTTTTAATATGTTTTGCTGTCGCTGGTAACCTTTCTTTAATCATAGCTTTATAAGGGCGAGTTCTCTGAATCCAGGAGAGTGATCTTGTCCGGGACAGGTGGTAAATGCCAGTCCTGGCTGGGAGGCCAATACCCTTACTCTGGAGGGGTGGGGGCGGCGTTGATCGCCGGCGTCGTCTGCCTCACGTTCGCACTCCTCCTAGCCCTGGTGTCGTTCTTCCTATGGAAAAAATACTTCCAGGCTGCTTACTACTATCTCGACGATCCGCTTCCCGGAGAGAGAGCTTCGTCCACGCTCGTATTGCTGTCCGACACGTTCGAGGATGGCGACTGTAAACCGATCGATGTCTGCCAATGGCCCAAGCATGTGGCCGATCTACATTCGGACGGAGATATCGGCTTCAGCAGGGAGTATGATTCCCTGCAAGCAAGCTTTGAGGCCGAACTTTCGTCTGATTTCTCACAGCTCGATGAGAATAAGCCCAAAAACAGATACGTCAACATCGTCGCTTACGACCATACGCGCGTGACCCTTAAGCCGTTATCAGAGAAGCAGAGCAAAAGGTTTGTACTCGACAAAGGTAGTAACGCAGTTGAAACGTTAATAGTAACTATGGCGGAGATGCTAGTAGCCTGACATTATGCATGACTCATTAAGCTTGGCGGTCCTTGAACGTTACTGGTTGTTACGCATCGGCTTTTTACAACAGCAGGGTAGCATCCATGCATTAAAATGTTCGTCCTTATCGATTTGATTATCTGATCGAGTATATTCCAAGTTTTGAAAATTATGCAGGTTATGAAAATTATACTTGCTGTCCGCTTCGTATTCGAAAACTAGTCGTAGGCAAACTACTGTGTGGAGAAAAGCATGTGTTAATTTGATGCGAAGCTTCAATTCATGGACTTTCAATGATATCTAGGTAAAGCATACGAAAGTGAGATAAGTGTACATTTTCAATTAAATAATCGGGGTCTACCCCGCTTTTTCATCCCTCAGGCAAACGACGTATACATGCAGTTGTTGCCGATTCACAGATTCGTATTCTATTATGACTCGTTACCAACCATAAAAGTATATGTGTTACATTTTCCCTTAATTGACCATAGTTAATTTACTTTGCTACCTTTTTACCTTTACAGGTGTCCAGACTATATCAATGCGAATTATATTGACGGTTACCAGAAACCTCGTGCATATATTGGTACGCAAGGGCCCATGCCGTCAACGTTCGACGATTACTGGCGGATGGTGTGGGAACAAAGGGTGCACGTTATTGTGATGATTACTAATCTCGTTGAAAGGTCTAGGGTAAGTGTTGAACATTTTTGTATGTTTGCTATTACTCTTATTACCTCTATAATATAGACATGAATATGATCATATTTTGCCTCTCGCTATATCTTGCCGTGATGGACATGGAGTTAAATTGTCGAACGACCATGTGGAGACGATATGGTCAAGCGACGACGAACCGAAACAGGGAATTACTAAGTAGACAATATTAGCTGATTCTGAATCTGGGTTCAATCACAGTAAACATATATATATAAATGAAAAGGAAAAGCAAAAGAATCCGAGAATGCATTTGAATTTATTACACATGTAATCAACTCCATTTTACACCTCTTACCGAAAGCCTTCGAAAAATCGAGTTCAGGGCAGATTACGGCAGTACAACGACTAAACGTTATACTACGTATTGTAGAGCTAAAAATGTTAATTCAGCGTTATATAAGGTGTTATACTGCACGACGCTGTGTTGTTCATGCTGTTGATCTCAATTCGGTCGAGTCTCAGGCGTGTAAAAACTGAAAAATTACGGCCATAATGGCCTCATAGATATATGGCCTCGTTGGGCTCTCATGAGGTGTTAAATTGGGATTCGGAAATGCCGACAGATCATAATAATGCATACTTGTAAGCTATGATAATTGTTGTAGCTATATTTTTTCAACTGCATACATCCTGTTGATGATATTTGGTCTGGTTGTTGTCGTCTCCTTCAGCACTGCGCCATATCTGCGAAACAGGATGAGTTTGAGGGAAGTGTAAGTATTGCTCAAGCGCAAAAGTGAACAAGAATCGACAAAAGGAACGAAGAATTCTTTGAGCTCGGCACCATCTCAGTCGTTGGTCGGCATCTTGCCTACTCTTGTATAGGAATCTTCTTGCTGTATTCAGCACACTTCGTCTGTACGCAATTTGAGTCATATTGTCCATCGCGAGTTCCGTGCATTATAATTTCTTGAGTATTTTTCCGAATGCGCATAACCAACGGCCATGGTACTTGTAGCAAAAAAAAACAATAATATTAGACTTTGAGGCTAAGAAAAACGCCGGGTTGTTTCAGTAAACATCTACAGGAAAATACCGGACCAATTAAATAAACTGTTACCGATTGCCAAACAAGTCTTTTGTTCTTCAAGCACGTTTTTTGCTTTTCGAAATCCGCAAGAATCCACGGCGGGGTGACGTGCCGAGCTCGACAGTTTTTTTACGTGGTATCGTTTTTGGTGTTTTAGACAAGGACTGTAGAACAAACTAGTTCTATTCATCGTATTCATATAGTGTAATTATGTCTCGTAGTAGTTATTAGTTATTAGGCTGGCTGCCGGCTGGACGATGGCGGTTTTCCATCATATTTTTGTACTCCATGCCGACCCGACCTCATCCGTCCATCCCCGCGCGCGTGCGTTATGAGTAATCACCGAATTCACATGCCTTTTTAAACCTTACTATTACCGCTAGCAGGACGCAAAGCTTGCAAAGGTAGCAAATGGCGTGTGGTGGTATGAAACGGTGATCTACTCGGATCCTTCGCTGCTTCGTAACCTTTATACCTATGATATTTTTTTTGCCGCAGGGAAGTTGATGCGATAAGGTTAATGAAAAGCAATCAGAGAGTTTTTGGAAGTGAGAAGATAACATGAAGCATAACTTGTTTAATATATTCTCATCTGATGCCTCTTAGCTTTGAACATGTCTGCTTAATCCTTTCTGACATATAATCTATAATAACAAACTGATGGAGATATCTAGATGTCATAGGGAAACAAAGCGGAGCTATCAATTGGTGTCATCTGATCTTACCATTAGTCTTGCTTTGCCACCTTCCGCCACCGCTACCGCTGGCGTTACGGTCGCAAATGTAGTAATGTGTTCCCGTGAAATGATCGCTAACCTGATTGCGCTCGTTTATTACTTGTGCTGGTGATTTGGTGACGATGTATTTACTGCTTGCGAGGCCGGTCCAGATTCATTATAGTACTCTATAAGGAGCTCTACTTTTGTTCTGAATACTCTGTCAGTTGATAAAAAATTAGCGGACGAAACGGGTATCGTAGATTCCGCTAGCCAAACCTGCTTACTTTCATACCTCTCCAACTCGCAAGTGGCAAATTTCCTGCTAATTAATAAAACCGTTGGGACAACGAGATTATTCAATTTCCGTCATCACTTGAAACCACATTTGTAATCACTAGGTAACCGGTAGTTCAGTCTAATCGATATCGTTTGTGTGCGATGGTGCCTTAGAAAAGCCACTTCACAGGCATACTGCTCTTTCTGCCTTCCTCCCTCCGCCCCCCTTCTGTCTCTCACACGCACACACAAACTCTAGCCGTTTCCGAAATTAACTTCATAAAATAATCTTTTCTCCATCATTTATTATTAGTCGAATCCATGCGACTAACAAGCATTAACACGGCAAATCTTCCAATAAATCTTAATCTATTTTGGATTGATATCTTCTCCTGTATGTCTTTGCACTTAGTTTTTCGCTGATTGGCTGATTGATTACTATGGAACGATCTGCCAAGTGACTGATTGATTGATTGTAATGATTGATTGATGATTGAACTCGTTGATTGTTACTGGACGTCTAGCATGTTCAAACACAGGCAGCCGCTTAGCAGTTACTCGCCTTCAAATTCTAACAAAATCATACATCAACAACCCTAACACTGGGTTGGATGGTTGTTTTATTTGTGCATTATTGGTACAATATCATGTTGATAATTCCAGCGCAAGTGCGACCAGTATTGGCCCAGTGAAGGCTCGTGTTCGTACGGCCAGCTGCAGGTTAAGTTCATTTCGGAAGACGTCATGTCAACATACACGGTACGCACCTTCCAAGTGCGCCACTTGAAACAGAAAAAAGCGGGCGAACGCACCGTCGTTCAATACCATTACACTAACTGGCCCGACCATGGTAAGAGTTACTGAGTTACAGTTTGCAAATACATGAAATTCGCCTATTCCATTATTTTCCATTACTTTTCGCAGTTGTGTTGCTCTGGTCGCATTTCGTTTACACTAAAGCTACTTTTTTTGCTAAATTCCTTTCGCTTTTTTCCTGTCGCTATGGTGGGCTGGCAAGCAGGAGTGCCCGACCATCCGTTACCGGTGTTGTCTTTCGTCGTGCGCTCCGCAGCCGCTAACCCGCCAACAGCTGGACCAATGATTGTTCACTGTTCAGCTGGCGTGGGCCGGACCGGAACGTACATCGTCATCGACGCCATGCTACGTATGATGCGACACAAGCATTGCATCAATGTGTACGGGTTCCTCAAGCACATCCGAAGGCAGCGCAACTACCTTGTGCAGACGGAGGAGCAGTATGTGTTCATCCACGACGCTCTGCTTGAGGCAATTGAGAGCGGCGCCCCGACCGAAGTTCCGGCGGGACAACTTCCCCGCTTCGTGCAGACCCTGGCCCAGCCATCGGCCAGCGGGGGCCCGTCGCTGCTCGAGCGCCAGTTCAAGCTCGTCACCGTATTTAAGGCCAAAGATTTTAACGTCGTGTCAGCACTAAAGCCGTGTAACAAGAGCAAGAATCGCTCGCTCAACCTGCTGCCTATCGAGCATTATCGGGTGCACATCACAGCTAAACCGGGCCAGGAGGGCAGTGATTACATAAATGCCACGTTCGTGCAGGGCTTCCGCCGGTTACGGGAGTACGTGCTTACCCAACACCCGATGCAGGAGACCGTCACTGATTTTTGGCAAATGGTCTGGGACCACCATATGAAGGTCCTCGTACTGCTTTGCTGCGACCAGGATGGGAAGGAGTACCCAGGCTTCTTCCCATCGCAGGTCGGGGCCTCTGAAACCCATGATCAGTTCGTTGTCAAGAGGGACACCAATGGTAAACTTATTCTTAAGCACGGTCAGGACGCCGACTCTCTAGAGATCACGTTGTTACATGGTTAGTGTACAGTAAAACGTCGAAGAAAATGTCGTAGAAACATTCTTACGAAAGCTGTAATATATCGTAACCCTATACAACAATAGTTGTCGCAGTGTTTCTTGTGTTTTATGCATATATATAAAGTATACGCTTGCTAAGTAAAAATCGGTGTGATATGTTCTATCGCAAATTAAGGAAACTATATGAATTAGTTAATTCTACCAAGTAATACAAAAACATTGATATCAAAAATATGTATTGAACGACAGTTGTTCTTTTTTGTTCCATGAAAATTAATCGGTGTCTTGGGTTCTTTCCGTTTGCCCACCAATATAGCTCCAACATGGTTGTCGGGCTGTAAGGCTTTGTTTGAGCTGTTTTCGCTAATTAAGCAAGCCCTCACTGCCCAGGGGAGCGGTGAGACACCCGTGCTTGTGGTGGACCGCATTGGCGGAACCGAAGGAGCGACTTTCTGCGTACTCTCATCACTCTATCAGCAGATCAACTCGCCCTTGGAACGCGCTGCCGACGTCTACCTATATGCCAAGCTGCTTCATTTGAGGCGGCCGGGTGTATGGAGATCCATACAAGACCTACATAGTCTATACCAGTGAGTAACAATCTGATGTCATTCGGAACGTCTTCTGGTAGTTAGTGCGTATAACAACTTCTAAGCTGATCGCTGACCCGTTCATGAATCTCTAAACGTCTTTTATAATTGCTTTTTGCTGGAGAAGAGTGAGTTTTAGTAGTTCAATGACTTCATCCATAAGCTCGAAATGATAAGTATCGCAGATAGACATATTGCCTCATTGCTGTATAGCGTAGATAATTCTTTACCACCAAGAAGGCAATTGTGTTCGAACACATTTACCGAAAACGGCGTAGGATTAAATGACGACCATTCTTATGACCTTTAGATCCAGTATAAAATTGACTCGAATGCATTTGTCCTTTCTTCCCTGCCACCGATCACAAAATAGCTAGTTTGTAAACACATAGACCTATATATAAACTACACTGTACAAGAAGCTTTTGATCATTTTGACTCTACGTGTTAAGTGTTCTAAACCTTTGATTAAAGTAAAGTTATGCCCCTTATAAACTCTGGTAGTATGACTCTCTGAACTCTAGTGTAATTTTATATATGAAGTACTTCCGTGCAAAAGCCTACTTCGATTAGAATCGACAATTTCATTTTTTTTACATACAACATAAATAATAAAGCTGAAGAGGTTTCTTTGTGCTACAGTTACCAGTAGATTTAAACAACACTTTTAGGCTGAGTTTGGCAAGTCGTGATTCTGTAGTTCCTGCTAAACTTAAACGTATTGAAATTGAGCTAGACCCTTTTGCACGGAAAGCCCTGAACTTCTCTATGTTTGTTTTTTCTTCAGCGAACTTTCAAAGTGCTTACATTGTGAATCTTCCGATATTTTGTTAGATTGGGGTTCGGAAAACATATATGAGCACGAAACCACAAATTGATTTTAAAAAGTTGACTTCGGCCCCTTTACGCGGAGAACTCCACGGTCATCTTTATAAATGTTCACGTTGTAAGCTATTTTTTTTCGTCAGATTATTAGAAACATTAACGAGACCAGCGGGAAATAATAGATAATTAAACATAAAGGAAAATTGGCCTCGGGTTTTTTGCACGGAAGCACTTCATATGTAAAAGTAACTTCTATCAAAGCTATCAGACAAATTGTAGTGGCTACTAACCTCTATAGCACCATCTTCTGCCTTGTTTTTTGCTCTATTCAATAGCATCACATTTTATTACACTAACATCTATACGTGAAAATTTTTGGTCCCGCCTGCCCGTTTAACAAGTGAATACTAACCGAAAGTGATGTGGCTCAGCAATTTTTTTTTCATAAAACTATCGTTAATCTAGGAAGACAAAATTACGTTATTTTCATTATCCGTATTTCTAGAATTGCTTATCCGATTCATATGACTTCTACGTGTGGAGGATATTACTTCAGGTATCTAGATATGAATATTGCTATATGTTTTATAGCAGACAACTAGTAACACAAAAATACAGGCGACAAATGAAGGATGGGCCGCCCTGGTCTACGAACGGTTCCTCACGCCTATTATGTGTGGTTAACGTGATTGTAGGTGTATGTACCATGGAGTCGTACTGCACCAGGGAGCAGCGAACAGCAACAGCACTCTCGCCAGATCAGTGTCATCACAATAAAAAATAAAAAAATTAAGCAAAAACACCCTATTCTCTCATAGCATCTCGTGCAGAGGTCAACGAGGTGAGCTTCTACTAGAGGAGCTTTGGCACTTCCTTTGCCCATATGTTGAGCAAGAAGGATGTAGTTCCGCTTGAACGAAAACTGAATCTGACTCAGGACAGCAAAGATTAATGCCTGAAAAATTTAGAGACAACACGAAACGCAGTCAAGTAGAGAGCGAGCGACTAAACCCAGCACAAACAAACCGGTAATCAAACGGTATCTAAAATGAAAAGCAACTAAAGAGGAGGCTCAAATAAATACCCTCACGTACCGCAGCAGAGCAGCAAACAAAAGCAAAGACCAACTAGCGAGTGCGAGTATTTGCGCACAAAGTCCAGGATAAAGATAGAGGAGTGGTCCGACAAGACCGGGTGGTCTGGTCTGAACAAAATTCAAGTTTGCACCGTTCATCGTTATTTCTAGAGTCACGATTGTGCAAAACCCGCACGAGTAACACGATAGCATAGGATGAACTTGCTATGAAGAAATTCTGAAAACGCGCGAAAATGTGTCGTAGAAGCATAACTAGCAAGGCAGAAAAAACATCGTGAACCTATCCGGCCATCATGATATCATGGGATGTTGATGATGATTGACGTCAGTCGTTTCATTTGAGACTAAGCAGCGAAAACGACCTAAGACCTGAGTTACCTGACGGTAGACAAATAAGAGGGATCATGTGAAGGAGGCGAAGATGAAAGGAGACAGGAGTCAAGTAACAGATGAATGAATGGTATAAAAATATCACCAAAGAAACAGCAGGCAGGTGTCGATCGGTCAGCTCGAACTAATCCTCGGATATTTTATCGAAAATGCAGCAATAACGAGACATAGAAGAACAGAAACAAGAAAAAATTATAGAAGATGGAGCAAGTGCGATTGATAGGCACTTTTTAGCAGTCTATGAATCGGAAACTAATTTTTCTCCGCCGCATAATTTTCTGCTAAACGCAATCCATGCATAAACGTTTCCAGCGTAGCATGCAATGTAACGCAAAGCAACCTGTTGTCTTAATGTGAACCCAACGTCAACCGAATAGCCGCAGATCGCGACGCAAACACTCTATAAGCCCCCTCTCGCTCTTATTCTAATCGCTTACTTTTCAAGTAATGAAGATATTGCTACGCTAACGATAAGGCACGGTGAAAATGAAGCCGGATTACAGTGAAAGGATAGGGAGGAGGGGAGGGAATATGAATACGTCTCTTAAAACTTCATACGGCCCTTCAACTCAGCTTAGAGGGTCGCGGGTCATCTTACTTTATTTAGCCACTGTCTTCAATGGAGCTTCGGTACCGTAAACAGCAAGGTACGGATAGAAAAACAAAGGTAGAGAAACAAAAAGGCCAGGAATCTCCCCGCTGGGTACTGTGTGAACAGTGGACGACCTGCATAAAATTATAATTTTGTTCTACTACCTCCATTATTAGCAATACTAAAACTGCTCCATATATTATAATACTGTGTACGTCGCTATCACGGACAACGTTCATCCACCCCTTGCTGCCTAATCACTGCTATCCATGTCAATTTACTAATAAACTGTGGTGTAGCCATTCCCGTTAACCTCCTATCTGTCTTCTTCTGCTTAACGGATCTAGTGATTCTGATATTTCGCGATTGCCTAAAAATGGACATGTGGAAACCACAGGACCAGTGGCTCGTGGTCAAGCCTGTAATAACGTATCAGTAATTGCAAAGTCGTAAGCAGCGAAGATGAATCGAAAAATACGGAACAATAACGGTTCTCGATAATTTTTTTTACTTGCATTTACGTTCGGCCGGCATGAATACTACTAATGTGTCTATCTTTTTCTTCTACGTAAGAATGGCCAACAGCGTGTCGTAAGCAATAAAAATCGGCAAAATTGGCGCTCAGAAACTTCATGCTTCACAAAAAAGAAGAGCTTACTTGCGACCGCAATGACCTCTCATGTCCAACTTGAACACCTTTCTTTCCTCTAGTAATTACTAGATTGCTACTACGACGACTACCCAGTAAACAAATTGCATCCATATTCCGACACAACGCAACAACAGCGCCAACTGCTGCCCATAGCTACCGCCATAAGAAGGTAGTAACGACCGATTGAACAATGTTCTTTGCTTCAATAACCAGTTAGCTACAACTGTAGATCGTACGCAGAGTCCTCAGCGTTACGCAATACCTCCAACAGGAATTCAGTAACTACCAATCATTCATCTATAATTTCCCTTGCTATATTCACACTACTACGGACTTCTTCATACGAGAGTTGAATTGGCAACTGTCAGCAAACAAGCAGGCAAGGATTTTCAGCACGAATACATTTTGAGCGCGAACACAAAATTCAACCAGGGAAAATCCGCAAGCATCACACGCAAGATGATGGTGGAAGATGACGCTTTCATCATTGCAACTCTCACCACACAACCCACCAAGTTCATGACTACCCATTCGTCATAAGAAGCCAAGCTACCGAGCCAGGCCAAGCCGCCGAACCAAGCTGGCCTAGGTGTTCGCCAGGTCGCCAATTCCAAGTAACTAATAATAATAAATTGTTATCGATTTCCGTTCTTTCATGTAGTGCTCTGCCGTCTTAGTAACGTTGCTCCGTCGCGAGAAATTAGTTTTTTCTTCAGTTTCGTAGTCCGCTGAGCAAATCCTTCCCCGCTATTACCTACACCACAATGATATTGCATTCACATGTCATCGTGTTGTAGGTTTAAATTGTAATAATGAGCCTGCTGCTGTATCAACACTTTAGTCAGTCTAGCTTATTGTCAAAAATAATTCTGTTTCGAGTGTCTGTAATCGGAACCCGATCGAAATTTTTCTTTTCGTCTAGAATAGATCAGATCGTCACAGTGTATAGCACCCTATAACGACTACTATTGCGCGTTCTAAAAAACAACATAGGAAAGATTGGTGTTTTCTTTATGTATCGTTTCGTTACGGTGTACAGTTCCAATCCGATTTCATCATGTTTCTCATTTCATGGAAGTAACTTGAACTTCCTATAACATCATATTGATCCACCCTACCGCCTTGATCTTTTCTATTTTAACTTTAAAAATGGACCGAGTAATAACAAGTAGTGCTAAGAGATGCGTCCTAAATGATCCCGTCGGTATCTGTTTCATTTCTCCATACGCGGACCCGGGAAGTCACTGTTGGACCCCCGGATTTGCCGACGAATCTGAGAGGATTTACATGATTACGTCTCGCCTCGTCGTCGTTCCGCATGGATGGAATATGTGGGTGGATACCGGGATGTCCCCAAGGAGGGGTATATTTCTACTTATATTGGCTTATATATAGTGATGACATCATGCATTCATATTGCATATCAAGTAATTTTCTGCTACTAATTTGGCAAGAAGAGATTTAGTGCGTAGTCAATGTTTTTCTGCTTGTTTCGTACCCCTACCTTTGAACCGCCCACCCCTGGAGGAGTAGATTCCTCCGATCCAGAAAGCGCAAGCGAGTGTGAAAAGCGTGAAGTGAACTGAAGTGAATGGAGTGCCGAATGGAAGAATGAATTGAAAGTGGCATGTAGTGAACATACACATACACAAAAACTTCTTGGAGATAACGCTTCGGAAGTAGAGTCTGGAAATTGTTGTGTAAGTCCGTGTGTTTGGTAGTGACGAGAACGTGCGGTATTTTGATAACACAAAGATTTCGTTAAAGTCGAACTAACAATGAGGAACATGACTCCATTATAACTTTACTAACGTAAGGCCTATCCGGCTTCTGGTTGGCAGAAATCAAGCGCGATTGATATCCACTTGTCCTTTCATTAGTTTAATTAGCAGCCTTAATCTTGTCGATTACGAACGCGTGGTTATGACCAATCGCGAAACTATAGTGCGTGAGAATGGTTGCGCAAATACTTACTGAGACCACGAGACAATGAGACTTACGAATATAGAATTGGTGATTAGGCAACTAAAATTGTGAGAAGAATACTTCAGTAACTTACGAGTGTACTAAGTGAGGTATGATGTGCTGTGAAAACGAATGCGAGAGATTGTGATTTTTTTTGTGATAGAAGTGCGTTTACCGCTGGTGGATGCAAACTTTTCGGTTTACTTCAGCTTCGCCTCAAATATGTATTCCTTTTTCGTAACTAGGTGAATGCTAATCGTTGACGCCGCTAACTCAAGTTATTAATCCGTTTATAACCGAGCTTTACGGCCCTCGATTAAATGCAGAAGGTAGCATAAGCGATTATCTTCTGTAATTGTTTGCCTGTTCGCTCCTTTCATCGTCAGTAACAACAGCAAATTCAGCTGAAAGCCTTAGGCATCACAACTGTAGTGTATCAATCAGCTGTGCCCTTCCTTAACATAATATAAATACATGCATATTACATGCGTGTATTTTGTCTAGTTGTTCGAGCCCTGTCGTACGATGGTTGTATCGTATTAAATGCGATCAACGCGTGTCGGCCATTAGCATAGTCAGAGCCATGCATCGTGCCTAATCCTGCTCGCCCAATGTCTCATTTCTTTTCTTGTATATTCGTATAAGTATCTGTTTATCTCGAATATTCACTGCTATATAATTACGTCTTTGCCGCCGGCATAATGCTCACATGTCTGTTATTCCCCCTTTTTTCACACACACGGAGTGATACACATAGACCACAATCCCAACCCCTCAAATGTTGTTTCCATACGATCTTCTAACTTGAACGATTCATATGCTTACGTTATTGCTTCATACTTTTTCAGGGCCTTGAGTAGCTTGGAAGCAACGCTCATCCCGGACACGCCGTTGCCCCCATATAACGGGCAGGCCACGCAGGCATTTCGGCCGTCACAGCAGCTAGCAGCTAGCCCCCCATCTACCCTCATACTTAGCTGTGCGAAGGAAGGCCACAGTCACCATAACAATCCGAACGAAAACGGCGGAACAAATACGAACAGCACAACAACAGCAGCAAGCACACCGACGGCAACAACTCCGACGCTTTCGGTTGCGGTGTTGATTAACGCGGTCAACGGCGGTCAAGCTGCATCGCCTCTTCTGTCCCCATCCGATACCGTCTCTGTCGTTGATAGCAACAGCAGTCAAAATCAGAATCAAAGTGTTCTGACGACGAAGACACCAACGCAACAATCGTCAACGGCCATAGTAACGGCAACAATAAGTTCAGACGATGACACGCCGACGACAATGAGTAATGGCTACCAGCAACAACAACAACAACAACCGCAACACCCTATCAGCTAAATATCACCGGGACTACCACCAATTTTACCGCGCGAACCATAATGATAATAGGGCTATAATGTACATGAAATTATACATATATATATATATATATATATATATATATATATATATATATATGAAGGAATTAATATCTTAGTGTAATAGTCGTAGCAGCGGAACTAGCAACATGCAAGAGTCTTCTCTACACTGAACGTCGATGAGATTCAGCGTAGCCCCCATTTGTTCCACCTAGCAGTGGTTAAGATAAGTGAAAGCTAGCTGGTCAGGAAACCGTGGTGTACCAACAGATAAAAGCCACTGGCTCGGCCATGTTGCTGATAGCCGTAGGTTTCTTCAGGTAGACCCTAAACAGGGGTGACGTATAGAACGGCCTATGATCGTGCTAGCCCTTTAGCCCTTAAAAAATTGACACGTTCCACTAACTTGCCATTGATTAATACCGTTGTTAGTAAACACTGGTACGACTAGCGGGACTATTATGCCTTCAGGACAGCCAAGTAGTGATGGCTAGATGACGGAAAATCGTACAGAAAACTCCGTAGCGATTGTGATGATCTTCTTTTTTTTGTCTAGTTCAATTCATGTGTTCTGCTTATGTAATAAATCCATTTTTGCCAGCCGATTAATCTACAATATATCAAATCTTGCGGTAGCCGGCATCATCCAGTGACGAAATGAGGGGACGGCTTGCTCGTTTTCAGACTCATACAAGGCTTCTTAGGAAACTAGCGTCGCATGGGACCATCAACAACGTGAGATTGGCTGAGATTCTCACCAGCCAGATTTGATTATGTTGAACTAAGCTATTAGATTATTACGAAGCTAGAAGTCCACTTCCGAATAATTTGAGATTGGGATGACTGAACAATAATTGAAGCCATTTATTTATTTATTCGATAATCCAATGATGAGTGAATCGAATCAATAAGAAATCCAATCATGATTCCAACTATTCTAATTCCCATTGCTCTCGTAATCGGGTGCGACCATGCACTTAGTGAAATTATCCGTATTCATCTAGAAATATAGTCACCGCGCCGAATCAGATCTGTGCAACCGTGATCTGGCCGCGGTCAAACATTATCATTTTAATCGTCGTTCACAACTCAACTCTATTTGCTCTTATAGACATTAATCAATCAAGTATCAACGATCAATTGTCGGTCATGTTTGTTAATCGAGTAGATTCACCGCTACTTTCAATCTTTTAAAGAAAACTATTCAATTATGAGGCAGTTGCCTCAACCGCTATCGATTTCTTACATCGAACCTACATCAATTCTTATTCCCACAATATAATGCGTTTTCAAAAAAACTACTCAATGTGCTTAAGGCGAAAGAGCATATACACACACTCAATGCTGCTTCTTGTAGTAGGCTGTGGGTAGCGCGGAATATGCTTGCTTGCTTGCTTGCTTCCTTCGTTCTACATGTGCGCCTCTTTGCTAGCAGGCGAGGTCCTACGATAAGGAACTGAAGTGGGCCTAAAGAACTCGATTTTTCAATGTCGTGCAGAATCGTAGAGGACTAGCTTTCCCGCAGACCACTCTCCGTCCCATAATATCGGAAGACCTATGAAGAAATCGATGATAACAGTGGACAGCTAAGGCCTCACTCTCTGAAACAACTTAAATCAGTATCATCTCATCGCTAATATATTGCTTTGTAAAGAATCTGTGTAATACTAGTATTACAAAGTCACCGGATAGTACCGATCAGTAAGCCACTAAAGCGGGCACCAGAGACCCTAGAGGCAGTCGAATAACTGAAAGCGCAGAAGGAAACATTGTGGTGAAAAGCTCTATTTTTGTTCGTGTCATACTGAAAAGACCTCTACCTAAGCTAATGTAACTAAGAAAACGAAAATCAGCAGACGTTAGGTAACGATAGAAAGAATAAGAGAGAAACAAAGCAAAATAGAAGCCTCCACCGATTGCAAAAGCGAAGAAGACTTCGGAGTGGCCGGCGGTCAGATTGAGGAGCTCAAGGCGGACACGCATAGTTGTCACAAGAACTGTGTATAAGTGATTATTGATCATTATGATGATAATATAACAATTACATCATGTTGTAGCTGCATTTAGCCCCGTTGAGGTTACCACGCCAATTTTTCGTATATAGCACCGCAATATTATGGCCAATGGGTCTGTCTCCGCGTGTGACGTGATTACAGCGCCATGCCACTACTATGGCACGTGGATATTGTTTAGGCTGTGTGGCGACGCTTTACTATATGTTCACTTTAAATGCTGGGTAATATTCGTCTGCAGACAGTATCAACAAGCGAAAGGGTAAATTTCAACTGAAATTCGAAGTAATTCTAACAACAAATCCAAGTATATGCTGCGGATTGAGCCCAGCTACTCCTGTCCGACGGGTGATCTCAACGCTGCTCTGGCACACTGTAGCTCATCTCTGGAACCTGTAGAATACATAACTACTGATTATCAACGTAATAATAGTCATTAAGATTATTATTCCTAATACTTATTACCACTAAGAGAAGACGAAGGATGAGGATGGTGATTGTGTGGATAATCTAATTAGAATATTGAAACGATGATATTCTCATTGTAGTGTATTGTAATTCATATTATTATTAAATAATATATATAATAATGAGATAATGATATTTGACAACCAACCCTGTACAAAGCTTTAGTAGATATACGTCATAGCTATATATATATATATATATATATGACAGAAGCAAAAAATGAAAGATTGGAAATTTAACTAAAGAAAGCAAAGCATAATAAACGCGAGATGTAAAAGGTGTATGTGTAGAAAAAAACCTCAAGATAACAACAATTGGCGATGATGTGGACGGAAATTCTGTAGTGCGCCTGTGGAACTCAAGTAACGGCAAAAAAAAAAGATGAAAATGAAGGGAAACTACTGCGTAGACAATAATCGTTAATATCCGTTTTGGATAACAGCTTATAGGGATAGAGCCTAAAGGGTGTATGAATTCGAGACGATACATGAAAAGTAAAGCGAGAACGCGATATACAACTGTACAGCAGAGTGAGAGCTAAACGTATTGCAGCAGCGACAACTTCAATAAAAATTAGCGAAGACAACTATGAATGAGGGAGTAATAAAGATAATAAAAGGGTAGAGCAGCGGCGGTGTGCTATATATCGCTTCAGGCTACTCAACACAACTCGATGGAGCCTAATAAGGCCAGTGCAGAAAACCTATAAAGACACAGAACTGAATACGTAGTTAGAGTGATGAACAATCCGATTAAGCAAAACTGATACTTATCAAATTATGTGTGACAATTGGATTGCGAGTTTACGGAAGCTAGTGTAAGCAGAAGGTCACAGTAACAACAACGACTGATGGTTGTCTAACGAAAAATCAGTTAAAAAAAAATGCCAGCGTATTGATGAAGAGCTAGCGTACCGGCGATGCTGTTATGGGCTGCAGGCCTCGAAAAGCGTCCTGGATAAAAAATAGCATGTATTCAGATCAGGTTCTCCAGTATCCCACCATTCACTTTCACGTTTCGAGCCGCTGTTGATGGTGGTAGATGTTGATTTATGCTTGTTTAACGATCCATTCGTTAGTACTACATGTTGTTCTACGAAGCTCCAATGACTGTATAAACATTTATTTAACCTTACAACTGTCATTTATGTACTTCCAGATTTTGTTCTATTCTGGCGGCCGCCATTAAATTTAATAGATAATGAACGCCTATTATGTATTTGTGTGTTGATTGATTTGATCTCCTTTTAGCATGTTCTTTTAGAGGAATTGAGTAGCACACTTGGTGAGGCTAACACGTCGGCCATCAATGACTTGATCAACATGAGAAAATTAATTAAAACGTTCCTTTGGTGCAATGTCACTTGTGAAACGTCGGGTGCTATACATCTGCGCGCCCGATTTAGTTACATGGTAGTCGAGAAGTCTTGTAAGGATATACAAACATTTTTAAAAGAAACAACAATCTGACGTAAGGCGAGGAAAACATATCGTGTTTAGCGTGCGAGACGGTATTCGTGCTTGGCGTAAGCAACCGGAAAGTGCAGGATCACGAACATGCCCAACCACTTACTCCCGCTCGGGGACCCCACATAAAGAAGGCAGAGACCAAAAAAATGAAAGAGAAACGCCCGCAAATAAATTGTTTTATTTCGTACACCGAGAAGACGCAAGTAAACAGCATATTATCAAGACACCATTGGGGTTAATGTTACCACTTCTTAATTTCACCGTCGTCAATAACGGAACAAAAAGGAGGCGAGACTCAGATAGAATTTAATCGCGGTATAGATATAGTACGTACTATTTATGAAACAACCTGAGTAAGCTCATCCGCGAGACGTAAATTAAATAACGTTAGTTCCTTAGCTTATGCAATAATAAAGTAATGAAACGCAAAATGTCACAATAGCACACAAAAGTAAAATCCTTAATATAATAGCAGTTTCTCTGGCTGAATTCTCGGCGCTAGCTATCATGTCATGAAAGCATCCAAGAGAGCCTGTGTGGACGGTTTCGTCAGTGCAAGGTCTTGGCATCTCAAATCTTATCTTCTACGGCTTGAACACGAACAACGTATACATACGCACAGGCCTTCATGACGTAGAAACACGGCGACAGAAAAGATATATATGGTAGAGAAAAACGCGCGCCTGAGCCAGAGAACGATCCGAAGCAGTCACGTGGAAGGAATATATTGCGTGTTAAAGATACTCAATCAGCGTTGAGAATAATGGTTGCAAGCATTTGTGACATACATCTATACACATTGTACTGTAGTTTAAATGTGATCATCTTTATTTGGATCATAGCTGTGTAAAAGGGCTGTTGTATGCTGGAGCGATGCAGAAGGGACGCGGGATAACTGCAAAAATAAATGGCGAGCATGTATGACTACTGAGATGTTTCGAAAAGCTGGACTGAGTTGAGATAGTGACAGAGGGGATACTGATGCTTCGACCGATCACAGTAATAGTAACACAAATAGATAGAAAACTAATAGAACAAAAAAGTGTATTCCGATAAACGTATATGTAACGACAAATGCCAATAGAATATCAAAATGTAGCTACATGCTGACCACTTGCAAAGCAGCGTTAAAATCGGCAAACTTTACGCTTTTATCGTAATCCCGTTGCAAAGGTGCTACCGAAGTCAACATTAACGTCAAGGAATATTGATTTGGAAAGAATATTCATTGTTCGTATTTTCTACACTGCACCGTTTTTATAGAATTACTAGTCACTTGGGAATTTTCTAGAAAATTGCGCCTTTAGGAGGACATATTTTTCAAAAAAACAATTACTGCCGTTTGTAATACTGGGATCCTTTAGGCATCGATCGATTCCATTAGAAAATTTAAACCTTCAAACTCTCCTATTTTCGCTAATTTCAGAAGGCTTCAGGGAGCAAACACTTCCCGGTAATGAGCGTTCTCCATTCTGTCATTGATGTCGGACACTTAGGTGTTACTTGCTTACATTTTGAACAAAGAGATTCTGTTGGTTGGCTCAGTTGATCGCTCGACCTAAGACAGTTTAACCGTTACAGCAGAGACTTTCCAAATGTGTTGTTTCCGCAATTGCTGAGCTAATTGCGTCTAGATATTTTTGTGGATGATATTAATGGCCCTTACTAGACGTCCTCTTGCCTAAATGCGGATGTTTCTGACTTTAATCGGTATAGACGATAGTAGACTCTAAGGACCCCAATATAATTGATAAAACAGTGTATATTCTAAAGGTTGAAAAAAGCTGACGCAGAAGAACAGAGATTCTTCTAGTAAAGTGAATCGAAGCCGATCTATTAGCCCTGAACTATGTGACTAGAGTCGTATATAGGCTGCTCATACCGTGAGCCGATTTGAATAAGATATACGCTAGCGGTCGATCGGGCGGTTCGTTCTTTCATGACACGTGTATTTAGTATACGACTCAGAGTTGAATTATTTGGCTCTGCATAGCAGCGACATTCGAATACATTCGATACCCATAGAATACATTTTATTATAAAATAATAAAAGAGGAGATGAGACAAAACTTTCAATTGGGGCTAAATGATAGATCCTGGGTTACAATATGGGTATTGATTCAGCAAAGATGGGTTCCCGCTCTCTAGTTGAAGTAAAACTATTGGAGAAGCTAACCGGCACTGTCGTTCAAACTATAAGCGAAAACAACTTATTACCGAGCCCGCCGTTCTATGCACACATGGGCGATGCTCTTTTTGGTAATTATTTGCGCTTGTACTGCGGCTTCATCATGACTTTAGCAATATCTCTTGCGATCTAGTTGTGTTAATGAGTACTTCGAGGAAGAACTACTACCTCTTTCCACTCGTCCAGTTAAAATGCGAATAGGATATACAACAAAAACCCCACGTCGAGATGTGATAAACAAGTCAGATATTCAATTGCGCATAGGACGTGAAACATTCGTCAAGAATTGGCTTATTTTCTTGCGGAGCTTGCCCTAGCCCCGTCCGCACAACTTGAAGTATTGGTCGGAGATAACCATGTTTGTATGCATTTTACATGCACGTTTCAGTGAGCCAATTTAGCCGTGATTCAACATGGCTATAAAGATCTGATGTTCTGAAGATGCGATATAACTTGATTCACTCAGATACCTTAAATCTGAGTTTGCTAATCCGTGATTGAGCTCACAGGGGTACACGGTGCGGATGACCAAACAGCTAAGCCCCTGCCTTTGTTAAAAAAACAATAGAATTGAGGGACAAGAGTTTCGCAAGTGTTGAGCGCTGAACTCTCCCCACAGCAATGGCTCAAACTAAGCTCTCTCAACGGACGTGCGCGGTTGGGATTCGTATTTATAGAAACGGTATGTAATAGAAATTTAAGTGTAGTTTTAACAACCACAATTTCACTTAAAAATAACCGCCACTGCCGTGGAAGCCCTGCGATAATAACATTTAGATGAATCTACAAGAGAAGCGAATGACAACAATATTATTTTGTTGAAAGTACATATATAATGTACTCAATATTTTTCGTCGCATAGCCTAGCGCCTTTCACTGCGAACGCTTGTAACTGCTAATAGCAGTTAAACGGCTATCGAGGTCACGAAGGCTTGACGAAAGGAGACATGGTTCCGGCTGATCTATCCTTGACACGGCAACCTGTTTCCGAACGCTGACGCTAGAGCAGAGAGCAACTCCAGGAAGCACACACTGTACATAGCCTATCACGACAATTTCAATAACCATTATCATTATTAATATAGAAACTCATATAGTTGCATGCATGTTCAGATTGCTCTCGGCGAAAATAGACGGCAGCATGGATAAAAACAAGACGCTGCAAAAATGGTGAATGCTCACAAATACCCCCAAATTGCCTATGGGTTGGTAACCATGGGTACTCATGACCTGATCGAAGCTCTGCCTGCATGTCTTTTAAACATGGTGAAGATTTAACTCTTCCTGTCTTCGCCTGATCCGTACATAACTACAAAACGTACTAAATAACGTACAAAAAACAATCGGTTGACTTTGCCTCCCTTCGCAAGGGGCCGTTCGAGGCGAGGAATAAGCATAAAGATAGGTTACCAAAGCTAAGTAAATGCGAAAGACGGTAGTAGGTAGGCGGCATGGCAGAACTAGCTGCATCATTGCTCTTGTAGGAAAGGCTAAGCAAATGGAGGATCTATTGCAGACCCAATACGCATTGGGGTTCGTTGTTTTATCGGCTGGAACGACTTCCGTTCTAGTAACCCCAAAACAGAAAAGGTTAAGTGTATATAAACTGACTGAAAAAGGGGAGAGGGAGAGAGAGAGAGAGAGCAAGAAAGTCACTTCAAAGACCTACAAAATAAGAAGAATAACAAATACATAGGAGTAATAATAATAATAATATTATTAATAATTACGAACAACAATGTTGTAGAGAAGAGAGGAATTCTCGATTGCTATCGAAGTAATAGAGAACCCACGACCACGTTTAGGGTGGCATATGTCTCCGCACACACACAAACACACACACACACACACTATGCCATATATATATATATATATATATATATATATAGATATGCGTAGTGAAAGTGTGTGGAATCCGAATGCCGAATAAAAGTCTTAAAATTTAATAACACTTAGAGTACTGTTCTAGTGAATCGTGTCGCCGACATTCTGCTGACAGCAAGAGTAATAATAATAGTAATCACGGTAAAGAACCTAAAACTAAATGCTAACCTGTGGCCAGACATAAAAATTTCGATTCTTATAAGCAATTGCGGTCAACGAGAGAGAAGGCGCATGCGCAACAATAAGGCTAACACGTAAAAATAAGATGTCTGATAAATGAGTCCGATAAATGCGAAAAGAGAAAATGCCCAGCAGTAACTTATTAGTTCTATACTTCGACGATAATTATCACTATTATTACACTCCTTGTAAAGCTTCAGAATTACATAGGAGACGAAAAAAGGAAACAGGGAGTCGAGGAGAGAACAAAAAATACCGGGAGAGAAAAAACAGAAAAGCAGAAAGAAAAGCCTGGCAGATATAATGGAAGTCGTAAAAATAATAATAATAATAATGGGCTTAATGCCGCCCATCATAGAAATGCAGTTGTGGTTTGATGACAACCACAAACAACCCGCTCAACAGGAAAAAAAATTGCACTAAATGAGAAAAATATGGTTAAAAAAAGGATAATGCTAAAACACAAAAAAGTCGATGTGTGAGAGCGCGACCAGCATCAAATAAAGAAACAAAGGCAAGAGCAATCCTGCCGGAGCAACGAAACACCGACAACAAGATCAATGGAGCAATGAACGCATAAATAAAGAGGGAAAAATGCGACTATTCAGAATCTTAATGTTATACCCAACATGGTTTCAGTGTTTTCTCTGGGTGGGTCCATCTATATATATATATATATATATATATATATATATATATATATATATATATAGGTGTATATAGATGGACTAATCAGAAATAAAGCGTTTCAGTTTCTCTAGGTTCTTTTAATAGTACGTAAACATTGAAATATTATAGTTAAGATAAACGGTTAGAGTCGACCAACGCAATTCGAAAGATTTGCTATACTTCAAGCGGACATAAGTCGAACGCTAACATTAGTACACTTATGGTAGAAACTAGCTGTTACACAATTCGTCTCAAATGAACAAAATTTATATTGAACTTGCCTGAATAAGGGGAGTTTTTTTTTGTATCAAGCTGTATATTTTTGAAGGCTTTATTCCTAGAGCGCGGTTGTTGAACCAAATATGAATAACATGTCTGGACAAACAAAGGTAGACTGGAAGTGCGCAATTAAGCCGTAACGTTTAGACAAACCGATAGGGCATTACGGAACTATGGGTCAGATCCACCTAATAACTTATAATTCCGAATCTTCAATGACTCTCGTATGAAACTGTTCTAAATTTTTAAATTGCGCCGCTAGTAAAACGTTTAAATCTAATGCTTTTTTTGGTGCAGTACTTTAAGCCAGTTTACCAGCTTAAGTTATTGCAGAAGTGTTATTTAGTTATTCTCCCCTGAAAAGGGAAGGTCAGCTGGATGCATCCTACTCCTACACCAGGTTTTTCAAAGATCGTAGTTCGATTTTTCATGTAGATACATTCCGTGCTATTACAGGTAAAGCATATGTTAAATCAGCGTGGATTTCTATTTACACTTCATGATGTAAAACTTCATGACATCCATGTTTGCTCTAAACTCTCTTAAAAAGCCACTAGTTCTAGTTCACTAAAAACTAATAACAACCTCAGAGTGTGAAAGCAAACAGCAAAAACAAAACTACTTGTTAAATTATGATAGCGGTGATACCAATAGTAAATGATGCATATATTTACTTTTCAAATATGTATATATTCATAACGTCAAATGACTGGCTAATCGGTACGTTCCGTGCGATTCTTTAAACTTCGTTTTAATAAATAAAAAGAACACTTCCCGGCACTCATTTTTTATTTTGGCTTCGAAACCCTTAGGTTTCACCGAGCATCCTTAAACATATTTCATAACAGCCTGTGTAACATGATTTACTCAACCTTCACATTTAATGGTAATAACAGTAAGCCGTCGACTTTGTCACCACATGAAAAACGCTACTACAAGTTTGCAGGGGATAGCAACATAGTGGCTTGTTAAGTCCTAAACTACGTAGACAAACATTTGAAACACTGAAACTATTTGTTTTGGTGTTTCTTCAAAATACCTGCATTGTACTCATGAAGAGAAACTACTTCGTTCTTGGAGGCTAAATATTAACCTATGTCAAATTGAACGTTTGGAGCTACGTTGGGTATTTAGGCCGTCAGGCGTCGCTTCAGGACAGTAGCTCTCATCATGGAGTGCACTGTGTCCAGGTTAGAATGTAGGCCAATATGTGACTTTAAGTTTAGTGGGCACGTAACTTACCATTGTATTATTAAATGGATAGGTGATAATAAGTTTTAGCTGCTCACTATAACTTCACACAAATGTCTGTTGCACCTCTAAAAAACGTGGTCATCTTATCTCCAACTCAAGTCAGATCTGTTGCCCTTATAGCGTTCTGTAACCTCGATAGTCTGCTGGATATTAAATGAAAACACATAACTATATACACTATTGCTATTAGTAAGGACTTCGCCTTGCCTTCCATCAACGTGATCTAAAGATCCTGGCAGAATTCACGTGTCGTTGACCCGGATCCGTACCAGAGTAGTAAAACACGAATGGTTATTACCTGACTAGCGTACCGTAAAGCCATATCCGCTCCGCGTATCGTCGCGGCCATATCAAATTTGCCTACTTGTATGCCATTAGGGTGATATAAACTACTCAGTGACTAAAAATGTATAGAAAACAAAAATAAAAAAGCAGTTGAAATACAAAAAAAAAAAGATTTTCCAATACAATACATTGCTTTCGGTATAAAATAATATCATAAGGCATTGGGCGTTGTTTACGAGATCAAAGCCCGCAACGTCTAGTGGACAGGTAAAAAAAAAAAACTAGGAGCAGGCACCTATTTAGTTTCTTGGATTGTTTCGTCTAAAAAATAAGATAAAGAAAACACGGTTTCTAGGTATATATACAAGTTAAAGCTACTGGTAATCGCGGGTTTTGTCTTTTCTAAAGCAGATTAGCGTTTTAATTTGCTTTGAAGACCAATTTCTTCTACGCATCGTTCCCTTTCGTGTAAGTAATTTTTCGATCTAAATTGTTTTTGTTAAAAACGAAATGCAATATTTAATCGAATTAAAGTTCTAAAGATAGGCGCTTCGGGCGAAAAGAGTGTATCTTTGACATATATTTTAACTCATCCGAAACAATCGAAGAAACCTACGCTGTGTCGCAGAGAGTTGCTGAACGTTAGTTTGCGAAGTTTCCATGTGGTTCTTTAGACCCGATGTGTGTTATAATAAATAAAAATAAAAAAATGACACGATTTACGTTTCAATCCGATGTTGCTTACGTGCCTATAAAACATTTGCCTTCCATAAGAACACGTAAGCGTGCATCATGCACAAAAGAACAATAGCAAAAACATTTGAACCATACCTGAATTATAGGATTTTTAATCATAGTTAAGCTATACATATGTTATAAAATTATGGAACTACTTTCGGAAAGTTTCATTTTTTAGGCTATTTGCCAATTGATTATATACTCCGTAATATATTGAATGGGAAAAATGACAGAACGATCCGCTTATATTTCTACACTGCATAGTTTCCGGTAGGTCAAACATCACAGACGAACTGTAACCTATGACAGGGTTTCGAAGTAAGTAAAAAGAGAAGAACCTGTAAGAGGTATAGGGTTTACAGACACACATGTGGCGCCTCTCCCTGAAGTGACTTATCTGGTTGCCTCTCAGTTTTTGGCGACCTGTAAAGCCTGTCCCTTTATAGAATATTGTCGCGGGAGGATCTCAGTGATTCGATCCTAATGAATCACAGTTTCTAAACAACGGACGTTGTAGACTGCGGAAGGAGTTTCTTCAAAATAAACGTAAATAGGAGATATGTACATTTTGAAAATGCCCGTTTCTCTTCAACACGAATATATGGTATGTATATTTAGTGTCTATGCCTTTGTCTACTACTTATAGATAAGAGAAACGAATACAGTGTTAGGGAGTGCATCGATGTTAAACATCACAAGACTATTGTTGAAGAACTGCGTGCTTTTTTCGCGATACGTTCCCCTATATTCTCGCGAACTCTCGATGGCGTAGCTTTCGCCTGGCGCACTCATGATGGTGACGCTCGGTTTGCGTGCAGCCCTTGCTAATTACCGTTGTTGGTGCTTGGATCTATTTGAATACACGTAGCCTCGGTGATTTGCACTGATATTGCCAGGTAATAGCTTGGCCGTGTCCACTTTTCATATAGCCTTTCTTGAACTTACGCTAACCTTGACTCGGTGGAACTAATTAGAATAAATTACTGTTAATCGTTATAAATTAATTGTAATAATTAAATTGTAGCGAAGGCCGTAATAATCACGCCGATCGAATGCGACTGAACGTTAAGTTGAGCCGCGAAAAGTTAGAGTCTATAATCAGTCATAGTTGGTGCGTCTACAATATCTGGCTGGCCAACCTGTATCTAGAATAGAACGACACAATTATAATAACAGCCCAGCTTCCACAGCGAAGCCAACCATAGTACAAATCAACACTGATACAGTTGAAATCAGAGAAGTTAGAGGACGCAGTATTTAAGTAGGTAAAAATGCTAACTAACTATCAGAGCGATACATATGTTTCGCAGATAACTAACTTACTTGATTGGTAGCCATGTTTTTTTATTCATCACCATTGTTAACAGCAAAGGATTCGACCACTGAATACAAATAGATGCACAACGTTTTGTTTAGTACTAGATCATATAAAAAAAGTCAATGCTTAATGGTTTATTGCCCAGCTAGGTACACTACGGTTCTTGGTGTCCCGTGGTGGCGTTTTTACCTTTCCAGTTTCTAAATACTCTTATGACTATTATCCAGCGTCTGCTGATTTTTATTCATGATTGTGCTTCTGTTAGAGCTACGTAAAAAAATGCGTGGAGAGCAGGTTTACTGTTTGCGGTACAATACTAGAAACGGCCTAAGACTTAAACCTAAGGATTTGTCCAAAAACTAGGTATTATCTAGGAATAAAGACCTGCATATACCTGCGATTCTGTCGAACATTATTATCAACTCTAGAGATTCCCTTTTAGCGTTATGACCACATTTTACAAGCTCGGATTTCCTGCCAACGATATTATCAATTTGCGAAACGCCAGTTCTCTTGGTTGTCGTGCACACAAATATCCTTACACCAATTTTTCCTGGTTTGCACGGAAGCGCGCTACTCGCCGGATATTACTGTTTAAACTTATTGAAGTGAAATTCGCGAAGATATTCTTAAATCTTGCAGTTATACAAATCACAATGGGAAGTTCATGTAAAATCGCTGAGAGTCTACCCGAGAATAACCTTGTAAATGCCTTAAAGGCTGCCTCGAGTTAAATTATCTTCATGAACTTCAACTAAATTGCATGCTACTCCGGTATTTTATGTCTTCCAGGACCTTGGAGAAGCTAAACCCAAAAAAAAAACATAGTAGCCGTCGGCGGAAGCCCGGCCGGTGTAGAATAAAAATAATAATTTAAAATAGCGGAGTCTCACTATTGGTTGGAAGAGGAAATAGTCAAGTTAAGCGCGATCCTTTCAATACGCCTCGTTAAATGAGAGAACCAGTGAGAAGGGTAAACTTTCTCACCCTAGGCTTACCGGGCGAAACTGCTCCCATTGAGAGGCACACACACCTGGACAGTATATGCAGATGTGGCGTAAAAAGAATGGCAGAGAAAACAAAGCGCGAGAGAAAGCAAAAGAACGAATCGACAATTATTCGGGGTACTCTCTAGACGCCGTGTAGGTAACATCACTTTGCAGCGGGTACGCGGAGGAATAATCGCTCGCGAAGCGCGACGGACGTTGATAGAGGCAATGATAGCCTGAGAGACGGGAACACCGGTAGGGTCTACACAATGCTGCGCTGAGTAATGCGCCAACGTCACGAGCAAAAAGCCCTCTTGGAAGAGGCCATATAAAGCATAAGGCAGAGGTCAAGCTGCCGGCCAAGAGTGGTTTTCCTTATCCTTTTGACTGGAAGAAAAAGGAGATTCTAAAGAGTACTTCTTTAAGAGCGCAACCACTAAGCAGCGATTACAGCACATGCGGATACAGGCACATGTCCTATATAAATGGTAATGGAGACGCGTTGCCATCGGTGAAATTATTACACAAAGTTCGGAGATGAAACCGACGAATCACGTGGGCAAGCTTAATTACATATTATATACTAAATATTTAGTTCGTTGTGTTCTCTTTCGATATAGAAATCACTGTATGGTGATCGACATCGCTTCGATCGGGAATATATGTATGAAGTGTTATCTATTGGTGGGTGCTGGCCGTCAACAAACTACCTGCGACTGCCCAAAAGTGCCTTTGGCAACTTAAATACTTGAAAAGTTGAGCTTCTTAAGACAGCACATTAAGCACAATTGGCCGCCGGTTGCGTGATTCAGCGAAATAAAATTCTGTCTATGGGAAAACGAAAATGAGTAGATTATTCACGGCGACCATAAAAAGCAAGATGACAAAGTGAAAACAAGGTAAGCAAAAAATAAAGTTGTATCATTCCTATTTTTTTTTGCACAAGAACACATATACATATAGATGAATGAGTGCTTGGCAATCTCCTTCAAAATTTTCGAAACGCGTAGGGCGCTTTGACCACTTGGTCTAGCCAAAACGATGGACACATTTTCCACGCTGTCTCCTCCAGCAAGCACGAGGTTGCAAACGTTCAACTCTAAATACTATAAAAGCTTACTGTAAGCCCCTAGAGGTCTTGTGATTCCCCCGTCGGCCTAAACTGAACGGAAACGGCGAGTTTTAAAACGTACGACGTGTCAGTAGCTTTATATCGTGCAAAACCTTAGAGCCATATTTTCTCGTAATATAAGATTTTACATTCTAGAGAACAAGGGCTTTCGGGGTAAATTTTGGTAGCACTGGCTAAATCGTGTTATGGAATGATGTCAGTTAAGGACAAATCATCGTCGGCAAGCTGCCCAGCATAGCTTATCCGTAGCTCTCTAAAGACTTTAACTTCAGAAAACAATGTCTAAAAGTGTTTGGCTAACAGGTAAATTCGGGTGCGTGAAGAGCGCAGGTATTTCCTGCAAGACAGATAACTTGATTTAATTGCAAAAAAAAAATCGGCTGCATTGGGCTATCTTATTGGGCTATCATTTCCGGTCTGGCACCATTCTATTTTACACTGGTACTCTACATGTCGCCGGCAAATTGCTGACAAACAACGTGATACGTAAAGCAAACATATCGTCTCTCAACGAACGTAGGCGTAATAGCTTGCCGTAATCGGTCTCAACGAGCCCAGCATTACCATTTCGCGCCAGTATCTCCTATTCTATAGCGCGTTCTATCAAACTACCTGACGCGACTGCTGTCGGCTATGAATAACTAAGTAGTGACGTCTGATTCGTTTGAGTATTTTCTAGTGATTTTGCCTCTTGCCATACGTAAAGTGTCGAAACGGAACGAGCAAAAAACACTGATTAGTATATTCTTTAGTTAAACACTAATAAGTGTAAAGCTACTAAGATGTTTTATGTTTATTAGCGTTTACTGGAAGGAAGTTGAAGGACAACCTCCCTTAACGTCGTCGAATAGAACACACAAGGTCACAAGAATCAACAAAATTGTACTGTGAAACAGTGGGACCTTGTGATTATTTACGAACCCCAAAAAGGTCGGTCCAGTATAATGCTTTCCACATAGATTATAAGCCAACGGACTTGCTGTGTAGAAAATAACGCTTAGCCGCCAACTCAATATGTCCCAGCTCAATGGGACGGGCTTCAAGGGTAGTAGACCTCCAAAAACGCCGACCGAATACTCGAACGAGACGAGCCATCTTTACAGGACAAACCCGGTAAAGAAATGGAGCAGTGAGAACTCGGAAAGAATCTGTTTCTCGAGCACATTGAGGAAAAGACACTAATCCTGCTTTCGAAGGTGTTAACGAACAATTTTTGAAAACTGTGTCGTGCCGAAAATCAAACATTTATCAAAAGTTCTTATGTGGTCCACAATTTCTAGCAAAAACACTGAAATTAGACAACTAGAGCAACAGAAATATCGAGAGAAAGATGCTGCTTCGGGTACGAGCATGGTTCCCTGACGGTGACTACCTTTTCACGCGCCTTGTCACAGAATTCGGGTTATCTCTGGACTACTCTCTGCGAAATAGGTTCGGGTGCTACTAGTTTAGCGGATTTCAACCCAATGGAGAATGACTGGAGGATCGTAAAATCTTTTAATTCAGGACAGATACGAAATATTGTCCAGTTCTCCGTAAAAATCATTAATGTATGGTGTCAGGAGCTACTAATAGTTAAGGTAGCAAAAAACTACATTAGTTCGCCGATTTCTTTGTGGATACGTGGAGTATCAGTGTAAAGTAGAATAATGCTACTTCCATAAGCCAAAAACAGCTTGTACGTGGTAAAATATCTCGCTTTAATACTGAGCATTTGTCCTTGAAAGGATCCTGATAAAATTCTTTGAGCCTACTTGATTGAGCAGCGACTATATATATATATATATATATATATATATATATATATATATATATATCACGGTTTGTCAAGAAAAAATCGTGACGATTTTCCTTCCCTGCCCTTGTCTAAGCTGCTATCCGTTGCGAATTTTCTTTGGTTAAACGAATGATAAATCTATTTTGGACACTCATGAATGGATAGGCCACAAATGGAAAAAATCGGCCGGATGGAGCGTCGTCCTTTACCAAATGATTTCACTTGAAATAGCAAACAGCGCCATCGTTCCGTATTACGCAGAGAGCGAAATCATTATCTGGCTCAAACGGCCTGATTAACTGCCCTTAGAGGATTACTAACCGTTATTTGCGAACCTAAACAGACCATTGACAGAAATACATTGGATACGAACTTTATCTCTTTATTGCATGGAATGACAATTGTATAGGCGTTAGCAATGTGGCGTTGCAGAGAAGTGCCAAAGTCGAACGCTGTTATTCGGGCAAAAAGTGCCTTGGGCGGGCTACTCGAAGGAATCGGTTAATCCTAACTGGACCCATCGATGTCTCTTATTTCTCAATAGTAAAGTAACCATGCTTTTATGGCATATGCTACAGGAAAATGATAAACGTTTATAGAAACTATCACAGCAGTAATAACGGACATAAATGAACGATACGTATAAACGTGTTTTACGTCGAAGCATAACATCGAATGACTAGATGAACCAAAATATAGATCCGTCAATTGACTAAACTAGTTGAGTGATCTGTCTGCTCGGAGCGACAGATCACTCAACGAGACGTCAACTCTAAAGAAAATCACCTATATGTGAACTATGTCAATACAGCCGTACTGGTTAGAGAACAGTTAGCTGAACGAATTCTACTGAGAACTGCTGGCCAATACTTTGAGCTTTGCTGGTGCGATTGTAAAGGCAGTACAACTAGCGACCTCACGTTTAGCGTACCAAAATGGACAGGGATACGATAAGTGAATCTATTTTGGGCGCCGATAGCAGACAACAAGTTCACTTTCATCAAGTAGATAGTTGTGCATAGATCGTTATAGGCGCTTTGTTTAGAAATATTATCTTTTTGAAGTAGAAGATCCATTTGACAATATCTTTTGCTGCTCAAATCGTCATTGCGACCTCTGGCGTGATTTAACGAGAGCCATTGAAATGGCAGGCTCTTCTTATTAAGAGGTAGCTTTTTTCCTGAACAGAAGAAGCTCGTTATGTACAACGGTTACCGATTAGATAGGTCATGCAATATCAAAGTACAGTGCTATCGTTTTACGGAGACCTCAATTCGGTCGCTTTAACATAACGTTAGCATTGAAAGTTTACTCCAACAACTAGCAAATTTATAGCTAACAATTTACATTAATCTCTAATAAGTAATAATAACAAGAAAGATCTGCACACCCGAACCAAGTGAAGTCTGACTTTTTATGGTAAATTCGATATGTATGATGAGCCAGGCACAAACAACATTTGCAAGCAAATAGAAATCTCGCTGTGATTTATTTACTTGCAGATAACCCGAAGCCAAACGTAAAACAGCTGTGGATCCAAGATGAACAGCAAACACGTCTGTCTCTGATTCTTTTGCTGGCGACCTGCCGAAAAAGGCCAGAGATATCGCTTGATAGACTTACGGCAGAAGTGTACATCAGCGTTCATCTCTAACAATCCACAAATGCATGGCATGGCGTATACCAGAACTAATAACCCTGTGAAATTTATCGGTGAGTCGTTTATGCCGATTGTGAAAAACATTTCTCTAAAGGTTTTTTCAGATGCATAAACAGGCTGGATAAACGAGGCTGTTTATGTAAGCGAAAAAAAAACAGGTCTTAAGGCCTTAATGCTCCAAACGATAGCTCAATGGGTATTTAAACAAAAAAAGTAATCCTTTTATTAGCTCATTAAGATCTAGCATTAGTTCTGCAATTCGCCGAGTACGCCTTTATACAGTCGGCTGCTTGGATATCGTAACCAACTTCCATAAGTGGGTTACAGGAGTTGGGTGGATACCGGCAGGGTTGGGTGTTTGCATCGCAACGGCCGCGCTCGTTTCCTTTGTATGGGCCGTTCTTTCCGAAGATGTTACCGTATTTGCTCCGTTCATCAGGCAAGTAAACGATCCTTGAAGACCACTATATATATATATATATATATATATATATGTGCTTCTGACAAGGAAATGTTTGCTTCAGATCGGAGCAACATCAAATGTTTAGCACTCTCACACCGCCCATGGATCTAAAATTCGGCTTCCTAAATATCCTTCGCTAAAGCTATATTTTCCAGCTGAGTATTTCATTTGCAATATTGCCATGTGTTGTTTTTAGAAGGAATCGCGACGATCCTATTCTCCCTCGTACCTCGGAGCTAAGCAACATTACCAACAAATATATTATATTTCAAATTATTTTGATTATAAACCACGGCTAGACATAGAGAATCCTTTACATCCAAATTATATATCATCACGATAATTGTACTGGTTTCAGCGGGACCAAGTTGCCTTTAGGACACGGTGTGAATATTGCTATAGTTCTTTTCGCTTTCCGAATTCAACAAAATCTCTGAATGTGCTAGATTTCGAATTATTCAATAAACTATTTACGCTGCCTTGCGGAACCTCACAAACACGTATGGAAAAAGCAACTTTGACCTACCAAACTTATCACTAAATTATTACGAGGCATCGTCCGGTCAGATACGGCGCTTTCTCAATTTGCTCTATTTTGCTTCCTCTATTAACCGAGTTTTTTTACACAGAATAATTAATGGCCCATATAGCCCCAACTTTGGCCCATTTCAAGCCAGCTTGGTGAATCGCCGTAAGCCTTTTTCATACCGTGAAAGCGCTTGTGTATGTGAGTGTATGTAAGCGAATAACCACGCTAGTATATGTTTTGCTCTGTGGCAGCAACTGCTTCCAACGTCACTTTGGCTATATTTCATCTCCTGTAACTCTACCATGTTTGGTACTGAAGACTTGATCCACTCGCGACAAACGTGCTCTATGGACGCTGACTTTCCCGTAGTCTGTGAACCGTTCTAAGCACGTAATTGATTTTTTTTCGGGCTTCTAATTCTAGCGAGACGGGAGCGGATCCACCACAAAGTGGATTCTTCTCACTAATGATTTTGGTGTCGTGCATCTGGTCGGCTGTAACAATGGTCCTCCGTTACTCTATCGTCCGTCAACTATTGCGATTTAACCAAGGTGGATGGCTGAACTTCTGCGCACTTGCTGTGGGATTTCTGTGCATTTTTGGACTTGCCATTGTCGCGGCTTATCCAGTAAGTGATGCCTGACCTGTAAGTGTGAACGACATTAGTCAGTATGCTCAGCAAAGGTCATTAGGCCGTAATTCAGACATTGATTGACCGATTGGTTGACTGATATATATGAATGTGTAGGAGGAGATCGTCGTCGCAAGTTATCACCTTTATGAGTAAATGAGGCTACTCGCGATAGATACAAGCTTCAGCTGATTTTATCGAAAGCGCTGCTTGTTTCTGCGTTATGACTCTCCTGCTTAGCTGACATCAAGCAACGGCATACATGATTTCGGAGCCACAACAATGTTCCTTCTGGGCGTGGTCTACTGCTTAATGCAGAGTATCCTGTCGGCTTGGATGTACCCTTGGCATAACGGAAAGGTCATAGTAGCAGTGCGTGCGGTAATTACAACAATAGCAGTCACTACTGCGATTACGAGTGAGTTACAATTCGTTACGTTCATGTTTTTCTCTATTTCACATCAATTGAGTCGATTCCTAATTGTATGTCAGGTTGGATTGTACAATAGTATCACAAGCATGAACGCGTAGAGTGACGGGCATTGTGTCGTACCTGTTAACGAACACAGATGAGAATAGACTTAGAAGCACTTCGAAAAAATGCTCATGTTTAAAAACAATGGTGAATACGCGCTTGCCTTTACGTTAGCACCTAAAATTGATGAAGTTTTTTTCGTACTGGTTACAGCCACTATCTGCCAAGTAACTGCAAAAAGGTTATGGTTGGAATCGGGCATTACAAAGCCGGATGACATGCGCTTACCAGGAGATCCGGTACATGTCCGTTCCACTGCCATATATTGTGTATATTTCGAACTGACTATCTCGGAACTTCTTAGCTAATAATTGCATTTCCTTGAGCGATTATGCGCTATATCAATAACTGGTAGATCTAGTAACCTTGAATTTATTTGTAAGTGTTACCTGTTTTAGCCTTTTATTAATCGTTAGATGTTTTTTCAGGCGTTCTCGTGGTTCATGGCTGCAGCGGTCTCCGAATGGATAACGGTAGCCATGTTCGTCACGTACTTTTTCAGCTTCATTCGCGAATTCAACAAGGTTGTTCTAGAGCTGGACACCTACCCATTAGTAGACCATTTTGATGACGATATCGAAATTCGTTTCGCTTCGTCGGAGCATACGCCCCTCTACAAATCTGTCCTGTAAATTCGATTTGTGCTTTTAGAAGAGGGTATTTTACATAATTTGATAATGAACTCCAGAAGAAATGAAAGACATTAGAGGGACTTTATCCTGAGCCCTCTTCAAGCAACTCAGCGTCTTCGCATGTCAATAGGGACGTTTCGAATTCTCGGGAACTAAACCAACGTGAAGCGTACGCTGTCTTCTGGCTGCTTTAAAAGCAAATCAGTAGATTAAGAAAATTCCGGTAAACCGGTATTGTTTATTTAAGATTTTTTTGTTATTTTCTATGTATCCCATTAACACTCCCAGTAAATGATTTATTTAGGAATTTAAAGAGCATCCAATCAGTAGTCTTGTTCCGGCTGTATAGAAAAGAATAAACTGTAAAACGTGCTTGTTTTTGTTATCATTTTCTTATTAGCTTGTTTCCAAAATATTGATATTCCTGTGGACGTGACTTATAAATCTCTAGTATGATCAAGTGTATCGAAGCGCCTTTATACATTCAAAAAAATGCTAAAAATATTATCTTCGTCGCCACACATGTCATAAATACCTGTAGTAGTAATTGGAGACATTACAGGGCAGCAATGCAATTGGACAACTTCAGTATATCTTTGAAGAACGAAATTTTCGATTGAGAATCATGGAGGAAGACAGTAGTTCGATAGCTGTATCGATAGACCGCCAGTATATTTAACGTATCGTACAAATCTATTTTCGCAGAAACGAGCAATAAATCTTCTTGTTTTCGGATCTGAATCCTCGTCTTGTTGTCTTACAGAGTTATTCAAAAATAGCTAAATGTTATCATTCCCTTTTTAACGTAAATTAACTTTATGATTTAAATTATTAATAATTAAAATATTAAGCAAAATATTGCGGAGTACCACATACTGAATAAAGCAGAACGATGATGAGGTCATATAGATATAGATTAATACTGTTGCCGCAGGAGGTGTATGGTGTTAGTTAAAATTTAAATCAAACACCATCACCCAGTTTCCAAACGGTTGAAGACCTGGTGCAAGACATTCCTGACATAGAATTTTACAGCTAACGATTGTATTCTCCTTTATGGACTGTACAAAAACCGCACGTCGCACGAAACGATTCATACTTCTTCAAAAAAATTCATACTTCTTAAACGTTGTGTCGTTTAGCGCGTACGTGCTGTATTGTTCGCCCGCCTAGGAACGTCTGCCTGGACAATGCGTTCATTCATATTACAGAGAGGCGCGAAAGCCACCAGTTGTGAAATAGCTCGTAAGCTAGAGATTTTTCGGTTAACAGTTAGGCAGACTGTGCTTTGTTTTCTTCATCTTCTGTTAGAGTGTTAATTCTAATGAGTTGATAACTGGATACGAGATACTTAAGAGTGTGAATTTTACTAAAATGTTAGACTAAACAACTTTATTCAGAATGAAGAAATTCGAAGTTACTATTACAAGTGATCGGCCATCTACTCTACTACTTGAACTACCATCATTGGACGCGCAGGTTGTAGTGCGATTTCAGAATGGGAACTGTGAAGAAAAGGACAGAAACGTGTTAACGGCTGAGTTGAGAGTCGGTGAGCACCAAATAATTAGTGCCACTACGGAAGAAGAAAAGGAGTCTTCTGCGTCTTTAAGCACGAAGGGCCGGTAAGCTCGTTGACTTGAGTAGCACATATAACGGAGTGAATAGAGCTAACGCGATTGAACAAGCGTGTGATCTATCCAGAGTGAAGAAAGATCAGCGCTTGCTACTTGGTTATTGATAATCACGCGGTTAAATCTCCAATTGAATGGAGATGGTTGTAGAAAGTACGGTACACGATGAAAGATTATGCAGATAGAAGTGGACTGTATTTGTTCCAGTTAAGAGTGTTTTGAAGTATTTCAGTCGTTGTTTAATACAGTGTATGGTTACTGAAATGTACTTTCAGCGACTGTCGTATTATCATAACAAGGGTTACATTCGAAAGCTTGTCGCAAATACGCCACATAAATATACTTCATAAATTGTACCAGTGTTTGAAATATATACTAAAGCTGTTTAAATTATAGGTAACTGTAGGGATACTGGCCTAAGATTTAGCTATCTACAGAGGTGCCATTTTTAATAGGCTTATACATTCTGTTTATAATTTTCTATTCGTTTTTCTATAATTTTGTTTATAATTGTTTATAATCTTCAACTAAGTTTCAAATAAATTTCCGACCCTCGGGTGAAAGGTCGCATCAAGTATAGTCAAGTAAGCACTACTGCAAAGAAGATGGCTAGAATTTTACACGATATCGCCATTAGATAGGAGAGAAGATAAAATATGATTGGCTTTCTGAACTAATAACTTCTGGAGCAGAAATTGCCAAAGTATCGAACGACGTACCTTTTGGATTAAGTCCTTAGTACCGGAGAAGTGAGAAGACTATCGTGTTATTACTTCCTGTGCTTCTTCTTTGCAATCACCTTACTTGAAGATCACACATTCAGCTGAACTTCATGGGTTCAATATGTTGCGTTAATCGCAGTTAAGTGTATAATTTTTTGTCGTTGCCGAAGAAAGCTATATCTTGGAAAGTACGTAAAGGCAGCAAAAAGCCCTGCGATTATAAAATAAAATTAAATGGTTTATTAGTACGCTATATAAAAACATTTTTGTTTTGCTATCTATAAAATTGGCTTTTTACAGAAATAACCAATTTACGGATAGTTTCGCAGTAGACGTCCATCGACCCACTGAAACTTCGACTTACGCTTCTGAGAACAACAATTGCGTCTCGCATGCTGTTACCCTGGAGAGCCCTAAAAAAGTGGAAGCATCACAATGTGAAGATGACATTCAACTCAATGCCGCTATTCCCGGTATAGAATCGTTGAATTTAAATTAAAAAAAGAATAAGACACGCGTTTAAGGTATAAAAAAAACTTGTCCATTAGATGGGTACTACTAGTGAACAACAACGATAAACCAAACCATATCGACTACATTGATAATATATGTATATCTTCTTCTTGTTAGCGGGGTTCAAATATTCCATTGGCGTTGAACTAAGTATACTTTGACTATTTTAGTACTAGAACCATACAGGGTATGGGAAGTGACAAAAGAAGATAAGAAGTCGTAGACTAACAGTTAGCAAAAGTGGCCTTACGCTTGAAGCGGAATCTGGCTAAGCTATCAAGATGCTTTTTTGCTTTAAAACCTATTTCTACTCGTAGATTTACGACTAATCCAACTTAAAGCTTACTTTTCCGACTGTGTAGAAGCAGTAACTTATCGCGTTTTTAATCATCATCATGATAATTCATAACTAACTTAACAAATTCTTAAATAGGTTTATACGGGAGTTCATCTCCTGAAATCATTATCGCTACAGAGCCCCAGAATCAGAATTCATTCTGGGTTGCGGTGCCAGCCACTCAGCAAGACGGGTCGATTCTAAAACCAGCAGCGACAGGGAGCGCTAGCGATGAGGAGATCATTGATACCACAGATGATGAAGCCTTTGCGGCAGAGGAAGCGGATAATCTGACCAGGTTAGCTAATCGAAGTGTAGTTCAACTTTGAAACTTATCTTCTCTCAAATGTAAGAACTAAACCATCAAAATTATTACGGACTATAAATTTCAGGTTCGATTGAACCATCGTTAAAACATTGTGACTGGTCTTTTTTGATTTTCAGTGCTAGTGGTATGAAAGAAAAATCCTACGCAGTTCTGGAGCCGATCTCCATGGCAGAAACGCCGCATGAAGAAGACACGTCTGTTGTTGTTGAAATGACGGCTGACATCGGCGAGCAATCGAAGACACGCAACTTGTCTCAAAGACGACTCTCACAAAGGCCACTACCATCCTCTTTGCAGGTCAGTGCTATATCTACCTTGTAGAGAACTACCTTGCACTACAATGCCATTCCGTATTACAATGCTTACTCATACTGAGTACAGAATTTTCAATTCTGCACGTACACAGACACTACTACCTACTAATTAGGTCGATGCCTTAACCTCGTTGACCCGAGGATTATTCAAAACGTCTATTTGATTTCTAGTAAACAGAGTTAATTTGTGTAACTCCTCAACGCTCGATCAAACACTAAGTCGATGGTGAACTTATGTATGTGTAACTATAATTAATTTATGACATGTTTATTTCTATATGGCCAGTACTATTTCTACATGGTAGTCTAGCTTGTTAGAAGAGTTGTTCGAGCAACATCTTAATATACTGTCAGATTTCACACATTTTTGATTGCTTGTATCTGATATTATCCATGTAAGCGGAGGAATACGACACATTTTGTGAAGAGGTATGCATAAGGCTCTCTGGACAAAATCTCAGATAAAAAAAGGTGTATCACGCATTACTTGCTGTTGTTGTTGTTGGTCGTCAATATGCAAACTGATACATCAGGTTAGTTCTATTATCAGGCGGTACGCGTTGAACCCAGCGACAGTGAAGAATCAGGCAGTGACGACTCCTTCGTTGGTAGAGGTTCGACAAGCAGTCATCGCAAAGCAAAGGTTGGAGCCGCCAAGAAGTTTGTTAAGAAGCGGCTTGTCTATTTTAGCTCGGAGGACTCAAATGTCAGTGATGAAGAAGAGAAAAAGCCCGAAAAAAAAACCCTAGGCAAAAGGGAATTGCCAGATCTCAACAGTCAGGTTCGCGTGGCTAGGTGGTTCTTTAGGCTTGACGGCCGCAGCTTTTTTTTAGTTTATTTCATAATGTAGTTCTTTTCTTAATGTATAAAATAAGAGTTGAAATAAGCAACATTAACAAACTGAATGGGCAGATATGGCATACGGCTATTAGAATACAAACACAAAAATCACGCATAACGAGTTTTTAAAGACGCGCATACGCTATACCAGAAATACCTAGATGTGAAGTATCGAACGAAGAAGATAATAACCTGTGCGGCGGTTTGCTTCCATAGCTCGCGGTAGAGTCAAATGAGCAGCGTAATTCCTCCGCGGTACCTAAAACAATTTCAATGCTTGAGGTAAAACCCCAAGAAAATCTTCAGGAAGAGGAGTTGTCTCGTCAAGAACATTCTACCGTTCCTGAGACAGGTGTCCTCGCAACAACAAAAAGCGTACAGCTAAAGATACCGATCGCTTCGGCCGATGATTCACATGAAGTATTATCACCCGAAATAGATGGCATTGTCGAAGCCACAGAGCGAGAGCCAACAGTAGTTCCAGAGAAGGTCGCGGGAAACAGCAATGATTCGTCTGCTCTGCAACATGACAGCGTTTTGGTTAATAAAGATGGTAACTGACGTTTATAATTCATTATATGATTTTCAATTTTTATAATTTTCAACTTCATATTTGGAGAAACTCAGGTTAATTCATGAAATTATTTAATACATTATACAGATCGTGACGGTAGTAAGACTCGCTGCCGTCTTTATTGAAGAACGAAAGCCAGTCGCTAACTCCACTTCTACTGAATTTTATCGTCACCCCAGGGTCAGTGCAGCTAGCCATTCTCTCCGGGTCCTTTATGCAATATAGAGTACCGGGGCCAGAAAGATGTCTGATATTTCCATGCTACAATTAAGGCATTTCTTTAATGCTTTGGCATGCTTTTAAGAATGATTATAGGTGTATTCAACTATTACCTAACACAAGTAATATTTATATGTTAGAATTAATCAGTATATGTTTTTCAACTCCAATAAAATAGGACGAGATCCATAAAACATTTACATAGCTGTACTTTGCTTATTGATTAAGGACGAGGGCATACATTATATTCTAATTAATATCCACTAGTCATGACACCATGGTAAGACACATTAATTACTCTTGCTATGGCAGTTTTATAATCAAATTTTTCTATAGTAATTTACTTTGAGCGAAGAGCGAGACATCATTACACCTGGTTACGGTTTCATATGATAGGTAATGTGATGGTCACTTGGTTTTTTGTGCAGGCGAAGTTACCGAGATCACACAGAGCGATTTGTCTCCGCATAGAAAACTTTGTCGGACACAGTTAGCCGATGATTCACAGGTTGGTACTTGGATTCGAGAAACTTCAGGTGGTGACGAAAAGGAGGTTGAAGTTCCAAGCACAGAGGAACAGAGGGTGGCGGATTTGGACGGGAATTCTCATCAAAATTTTGATGGAAAAAATGAAAAATCCCTGCAGGAGAAAGAAAACGATGCAACCAGCAAAGTAAGAAAACAACAGCGGTTGCACAAAACAACTATTATCACCTTGAGAATAGAACGCTTTTGTTCTTACGTAATTATTACACAGAGAAAGCGCAAAAATCATCCTTGTACCAGCTCCGTTGTCGCGTCTAGATTAGCCGAAAGTTCTTCTCTTAAGTTATAATTTTCCGACATTAATGCAAGCGCCAGGACTAGTGCATGTCATGTGCCACAGTGTCATTTCTCAACTCATAATAATTCAACTCAGCTACGCTCATATAATATCGTCTAGAGTTCCAACTTGTACCATGCGTTTGAGTACAAGCTAACCCATTTTTGATACTTAGCTTGAATCGGCTTTCTGGTTTCTACTGTCCGATACTTTCGTTTCACTGGTCTTCGCTATAGATAGCCTATGTAGAAATCGTTTTTTCTAATCTTTACATATATGTCGTTCTTTTCTTTTTCCGCACATCAGCGCTCATCACCTTCACAGAAGAAGGAAGATTCGGCATTAAAGGCTGCGGTGTTCAACAGAGGATCGAGACTCTCTGTTGATACGCAGGAATCGTTGAAGTTGACAATACTTAGTGAGTCGTTAAACAAAGATAACGATGAGCAGATTGAGGATGGTCCTAAATGTGGTCCAAATACAAGTTCATCTATCGGTGCAAAAGTTCCTAATGAAAATGTTCAGTCGAATCTGTTCGAGTTACAAGCACCAGGCGTCAATACTTGCGATAAAGATGTCGACGAAGCACCATCTTCTGCCAGCGAAGAGGTAGACATCAGTGCGGCGACAATGTTGGAACGCCTTGAAAAGCTCAAGAACAGGAAAAGTGCATGGGAACAGGCTAAAGAGGACCTACGGACTGAAGGACTCCTCAATGACAGTAGGTTTCTTATCTAATTAAGCTTAATTTCTAAGCATCGCATTAGATTTTTGTCTCCACAGAATATGTAATCTGAATTCACAGACAGATTTGGAAATGGCTAACATGTGCACAGTGTGATATGCATTCTCTGAGAATATAATCGATACACATGTACGGTCTCTGGAATATGGTATATATTTCGTAGGCCATATACAATATGCGCACGTGTCATGAACTCATGGTATCGGTCATCTCAGTTTCATGAAATCAATAAAACTAGGCGGCGATAAAGTATTATGTATTGCATAACACTGCCTAAAAATACGTTTTCGACAAAGGGTTTAACTAATGTAACTGGTAGAATCGCCTCAATCCGATATGTAGTGACCAACAAATGGTTCCTGTTATACCAGTTAGCTGCGCTTTAGTTCACGTCCAAATTTTGTGATAACAATAATTGTCTTAGTAATCCTTTTTATTGCAGCTGCATTTAAGTGATTAGAGAGATGGAGATGGAATCATTTAAGCATTGTCAATCCTACCATTCCCTCTGCACACGCATCATCTTAGCTGATTGTGAGATTGATATTTATTTCAATTCCAAGTACTCCCTGTTAAATATATTTCTTGATACAATTGGCAATTTCTTGATACTTTAGGACGACCAGGTAAAGGTCGAAAGGATAAGGGTCGGGCAAAAACGGGTAATGACCAACGAATGGTTTCTGTGGCAAAGTGGCTAGCCGATAATGAACCCGGTATCGTCGAGGAATACCGTGACTGCCTCACGACTCTCGTGGAAATTAATAACGACAGTGAGAACGATGCCAAAAGAAAGTTAAAGCATTCAACGAGCACCTCCAAAATGGTTACCGAAACTGCAACCCGTAGTAAGTTAACTCGTAGCATGTTGTCTTGCAAAACTTAGATGTCGTGTCATCTCCCGTCCGATGTCGTTTCTGACAAAAAATTTTACTTCGGTCATATTTTGACCACAAACATCATTGTCTTTCTCTTTCCTGAAGGATATGACATTGGTTGGTTAAGTTTAAAAATTGCCGAGTGTATCGTTTTTAATAAAACTCGAGACGCCCCAATATTTTTTTTGCGATTTTCTTCGTGATACCTTCACCTTTTAGCCATATTTATGTGCTACTGAAGGTAATTATAAGTTGACAAAATGGCGAGATCTGGCAGAATATTTCTACTATAAGGTTGTGTCTGAAAATATTTTTTGAATGTTTATAGTTTTCAGCAAAACGATTTGTGCGGAGGTAGCTGTGTTAATTGTGACACTGTGGCTTATGCCAAGCGAAGGCGCACATGTACGGCATGTGTTAATAAAGAAAGGTTACCCTGGCATAACAATTCTCAATATAGTAATGAACAGCGATTTTACTAGCGGTGAGAGATTATCTACCAGCGCCTCAGAAAGAAGATTATCATCATGAATTTTACAAATGTGCCAGCGAGAGATAGAATATATGTGTAAACCCAGTGGATTAGAGACTTTCGCTGGCATTAATTTTCGTAAACTTCATTGGTTCAGTCGATGCATGCATTATTCTACTAACGGTCTCATTTTACATATTGTCAGCGTTCAATACTAGTGTGATTTTCGCACTATTATTCGTCTTTATCTGCTATTGTAGACTTAGTAAATTTGAGCAAAACTTAGTAAGTGGCCGTGCCTTGTATATCGTCTTAAGTATTGGGGTATACATGTTTGTCTACCTGTATGTACCTGTAGATACGATAAATGTTTCTTTTGAATCTTTTTGCTCAGTACGTTCGGAGTACGCCATATATTGCTCTGGCTTTATTTTGAAATACTGGATGAAATTCAGATTTAATGTTCGTTCAGATGTATTGCCTTCACAAACTATTTTCGTATAAGGTACGACATATTATTTGGCTTTCTTTGCCGGCAGCTGACTAGTGAACGGACGAGCGTTTTACAACAGTTTAATGTACCTGTTGAACTTTTAGACAATGATACCCCGATACCGACAAGCTGGAGTCGCTGTTCATCGCCGGAAGTGGAAACCGTTTCTCAAATAGAGCAAGTCACTCCTATCACGGAACCTGAAACGCCAGTTGGGTCTCGTAAAAGGTACTCAAATAGTTTTTTAGCGCAGCTATGGGCATATTTGCCTGGTTAGAAATGGCTTTATAAGGCACCAAGCTTTTTCAATGACATACCCCAGACTAATTAGAAACCATACTTTAACGCATGCATCATTGAATTTTGCAGAACCTCGTCCGAAAGTAACGGCGCTCCAGTCGCAAAGAAAAAGCGCGGGAGACCTCAGAAGGGCGCTAACATATCTGATCCACTTAGCGAAAGTAACTCCCCCACTGTTGGCGAGGCGGTAGGGTCAAAAGATATCAGAACTAAGGTCGCTGAGAGAGCAACAAGAAAGTCCACTAGAAACGTTTCCACTGGAGCATTCTCTAAAAAAATGCCTGCAGAAAACGCTATGAAGCAGAAGGCCACCGGCGTAGAAAAAAATGGTGCATTTCCATTGCAGACAAGTAGTGCTGCTGTGACAGATATGCGCGTACCGGGACCTGTATTAGTGAGGTAACTACTCTACAAGCAAACATCAGATTTACTATAGTTATTTAGATAAACATATCTAAAATTAGTTCGTTCAACAAATATATATACACATTTAGATAAATAAATGACTCTTATTTTATCTTACTCTGGATTTTTCTAACAAATAGGGTATCCTACTAATACAACACAATACATTTTTGACTGAACCCTCCAGTTCCCCCCAGAAGACTCCTATCGTGTCAACAGTTATTGCATCTGCCACTGTGGTCCTTGTTTCCGATACTGCACCACTGGAGCAGGTTACCGTAGGTTTGATTACTGGATCATCCGTTGAAGAAACTCCTGTAGATACGAAATTTACGCCATCAGAGTATTCAACTAATGTATCTACGGTAGCAGGAACACTTTCAAGTAATTTAACAACTACGAAAGACGCTAACATGGTAGTCGAGACATCGACTCCGGCAGCAGAAACATCTGCTCAGCCTGCGAGTTCTGCTGCAGCAAACGATAAGCATAGACATAGCAACCGCCAAAAATCGTTATACCATAGTCAAGAACTGAATAGCCAAAGTCCTTTCGAAAGTATTCTTGATCCAAGCCAGAATCGATATGCACTTGGTGAAACGGCTCGCGAAGTTGCAAAGTAGGTTTCTTAAGGCGTTTCTTCTATTCATTTTTTATTTCTCAGTGAACTGTATTTAATTGAAGGCTAATAAGGATAGTATGTATGATTACGAGTCTATATGTGAAACGATTTATGAATTCAGGCACACAGATATCGTGTATTAAATCGCGTAAAGAACGATTATTTCGGTCACCTATTTTATTACTCTCTGTATATTTCCTCAGATGCTTACTGCATTAACAAAAAAGTTTCAGCAAATGATTTAAATAATTAAAATCAGTCATGCTAATAATGTCAAAATTATGCTACTTTTTTTCTTTTATTGCTAATCGGCTGCTCGTAATATTGCGCGTTTCTATAGTGTTAGTCGTACACCTAAAAGAATCCCAAAGGATGTTCGACGGGTGTTTCCACCTACTGCTAAAACACCCAGATCATCGAAATCTGTAATGACAGAACAACATCAGGATACGGCGAAAACTGGCTCCACAAGTACAAGTGCGTCTGAGCCAGACAACATAAACACTAACGCTTCACCCACGACGCCTAAATATATGACAGCTCGACCTTCCATGGAACTTATTTATTCTTCGGATGATGATGTTATAACCGTTGCGTCTGCACGACGTTCGCCCATGATTACACGGCACTCGACTTCGACGCGTAAGTCTAGAAGGGAAGGCAAAGCGCTGACTGCGGCTGTGGTTACAAAACCGATCGATTCGACTCCCGAAAAAGAAGTTTTTGTCCCCGAAACGATTGAGGACGGACCGCAGGACCCAGTCGAAGGTTCAGAAAACGAACAGGAAAATGCTGTATTGAAAGAGGCCATTGTTGTACTAGAAAGCAGCGCTGTTGGCGTGATTGAAGAGACCCCCCAGGGCGCTCCTAGTACGCAAAACACGACGAGATCTAGGTGAGTTTTATATTCCAAAACTAAATGCACGTTTGAGACTGGTTAGCAAAATGCTTTTTCAAAAAATTAATGGCATCCTTGACTATGACATATACTGATATAATGAGAGATTTAAGACAAAGACGTACGCCAATCTGAAGCATTCTGGTTAAACCTCTTGGCATATTAATATTCATCTTTTTGTGTGTGCGCTGCTTGGATAGACGAGCAGCTCGCGTCAGATCGGAAGCACGTTTAAAGCGCGTGACGAAAAGCTTATCAAGCTCGAAGCAGGACCCAACCCTGAGTCAAAGCGATCCCTACGCAAGAGACACCATAGATATGGTAGGTAATGAGTTTATAAGATAACGGTGTTCGTACGGAACATTTAATGTTTTACTTTGCGTTAACTGGCAGTAGCTATATAAACTTGGAATTGATTGAAACGACAGCCACTTTTTATTTAGATAGAATAACCGCGTTTCTTTGTTTCTAGCGCACGCCAACAAGTGGATGTGAGGGAAGTCCACCTGTTCCAAAAGCACAAGGCACTCGTGCACGTACAAGGACAAGCAAACAGGATCTCGCTTCTGGACATACCTCTACAACTGCCAACTTGACGATGGGTCTATTCAGCGAAGAAATCAGTCCTCTACAGGAAACAGAGGAAAATACCGATGCTGCAAACACAGGCCAAAATACATTTAAACAACCCAATCCGCCTCCGCAAAAAACGAAAGCGACGGTGTGTAGATTTACTTGAGAAAAATTGGGTCGTATTTCGGCACGGAACGGTTCGAACGCGAGCAATAATATTTGAAAAGGATGGTACCTCAATTTCCTATTGCTATATCTCAATGTTATCTGAATAATCAATGTAGTTCAATTTACTACGCTGCTGATTGGAATTTTTCAGGAGAGAAATCGTTTATCTGAGGGGCAACCTGTCATTCCGATACGTGGTCGCTCTTCGGAAGCCAAGGGAAAACGGGCGCGTTTATCCGAGGATTCCAGCTCATTATTGTCCAAGAGGAGCCGCTCTACACCTGAATTGCCAGATCCTGAATTAGAGATGTCTATAGCGGGAAGTACTACAAGCTCTGGGAGCACCTTGAGTGTTAATAGAACCGCGAAACTCAGGGTAATGTTCACTGGTTAGTAAACTGTTATTATACCTCACGCAACAACTCGAAACGAACAAAAAAGGATTCTCCTTTATCTCGTGTCCTTATTGAGACTACGTATAAATCGATACATACGTAGCGGCTGTTAGCCTGCTTAATACTTGACAGAAGAAATATTAGAAAGCGTATTAGAATACGTTTATTGTCTTTGTATGAAATAATTAGTATAGCCATTGGTGCGTGTATTTGCGGTAACTCAAAGTACATTTTTGTTATTATCCCTGAATAGGTATCGATAACGCGCCAAAGGATAAACTAAGTGAACTCTCAGTAAAGACCACTGACATTCCTAGTCAGTGTGGGCTTGTAGTGGCCGCAAAATTTACTCGAACCGTAAAAATGATGTATGCCGTTGCCAAAGGCGTTCCTGTCGTAAACCTGAACTGGGTGACTGAGTCTTACAAAGCAAAAAAACTTCTTGGTAAGTGTGCGCCTATGCTATATTAGTTTGACATACGTTATGGCCCCGCCAAATCACAATGAGCCGGTGACTGCTAGCGATTGTAGTGAATGATTCCTTTTTGTCATGTGTAACACTGTATTTTCTATACCTCATCCAGTTCGTCATATTACTATGAGTCAAACGGCTATATTTATATACCGACTTGGTGACCTTATTGTTCGGTATAATCAGTTGTTTAATTAGGTATTGTGATCTCCAAGTAATTAATTTCTGAATCTTTATTATAACCTGCTAATTTTTCTTGCAGATATTTCACAGTTCATGTTAGTTGATAAGGCCGCTGAAATGAGATATTCTTTCAATTTGGTCGCTACCCTTCGGGTTGCGGCAGAGGAAAAGATCTTCGACGGATGGACGTTTTTCGTTACGAAAAGTTGTGTTCCTAATCCCGAGCAAATCAAGGAAATGGTTTCAGGCTGCAATGCGAAGGTAAATAATAAGCCCAAAGGACAGGTATTCTACGTCTCTCCCCCTTCCCTACATTCTCTAACTAAGGATATAGAACTATGACTATTTTGTCGTTGTCGTTGCGTTAAGAGAGCGTTTGAACATCGAAGTTGGTTAGTGTTAACTGACTCATAGAGGAGGAAATAAGTGTTTTATTTTAAGATAGTCATTTACTGACTGATAATGGCCAAGTTGATTAAGAAATGTATTTACTGTGGCAGAAAAGGTGTAGATAATTCGAAATGATCAATGAATTGTCGCATCGCTAACACCTATTTAGTTGGCTACAAGTTTTCTTCAAGTAGCTGCTTTAGAAATGACTGTAGAGTCACTGATCCCGTTTTTAGGATAAGCACAGGCATAGAAAGATCAGACCTGTATTTCCTAAGTGAGGTTTTTACATATTACACAGGTGGTGAACAAAAAACCAACTAAGGCTGCTGAGCGCACTGCTATCGTAACTTGTTCCAGCGATATAGCTTCCCTTGGTAAGAAAAATGCAGTTCCGGTGGTCGGAGTAGAATTCGTGTTAAATGGAATTCTTCAGCACCGAATAGACTTTAAAAAATACTCTGTTACTAAGTAAATGCATTCATTCGCGCATAGAGTGTTTTAGGATTTGCACGACCGTAGCCGTCTGGCGGTAACGGGAAACAATTAAACAAGTGTTGAATTGACGCATTTCGCGGTTTGTTTTGTTAAAACGGCTATTTCGGTCAGCTGAAATAACCTTGTAGCCAGTTTTGGGTTTAGTAACTACCCTGAACTATAGATAGAGCACAGTCCAGAGATCGACTGACGAAAACACTGATTTGTTTTCTCATGTCACATGCGTAAAGACTGTCTTGCATTGAAATTCTTCTCCTAAATATTCCTTCGAGGCTAAGAGAGGCTAAAACCTAGAATACTCACATTTACTAGCTCGTGCACTTTTCCTGCTTAATTTCTGAGATAATTCAATGAAAATTTACAGCCTACGCTCACGCTTAAAATTAAAAAAAAAAAAAAAGCATAGCTAGTTTATAACTTTCGTTACTCAAACAATATTTTTTATAATACCCAGTAATCACGGATGTACTGTGTCTACTCTAACTTTGAGCAATTACCTGTGCCGCTTGAAGATAGTGGACCTGCGGTTGCAATTGAAGTGGCTTTTTATCAAATGTACTTTTAGTTGAATCACACAGATTGATATAATAAACTAGCCATTCAGCTTAGCTGTAAGATGAAACAAACATGGACAGATAGTAAGAATACAGTTGTGCTCTACAAAACTACTACTTAACGGTGTAATAAATGAAGTATTTGGTGTGTATATGAACGGACTAGAATCTTCATTTTAGAGAAGACTTTACCGGAGATACTTTACGAGTAGTTACGAGTAGGTGGGCGCGGTTATTCAATACAGCCTTGTAGGTTGATTCGACTCACTTTCGTTCTGGACGTCTAGTATAATCAATTATACTATATTCCTGCCAAATAATGCAATGTAAGATTTTAGGTTCATTTTATTCTCTACGTAAACGATTTTGTTTTTTGTCAAAAAAACATACACTTTGCCTAAAAGAACCTACCAGATGTATCATTGGAAAGGTAACGTTGAGAAATTTGTCTGCCAAGCGCTCGTTTTTTTCAATTAATGTTCAATTTCGATATTCTCACCTGCCTTAGCAATGGATAAAGTAATGTGGATCCGAACACTGTGTTTCCTATGTCTCTTGATATATACAAATTAGAATGAAAGCCAGTTTATTCACTTGAGCCAGTACTAAAAGACTGCACATAGTATTTTGTGCGTTTCGTGCACTCGAACTCTACATGTTAGTCAAAAATATTTTATCGAAATTCTGCAGGCTTACGTTTGGCAACTGGTTCGACCTGAATATGCAGGTGCGAAAACATCTCGTTGAGTACGATCTGCGCAAATTCACTGTTGATAGGAGGAAAATAAATCCGACTAAGAATACCTTGACAAGCGATGAGGCAAGTTTTTCCGGTTTTTCGTTATCCAATGAATTAACCTCGGAATAATCTCGAAAAAGATGAAAAATTATTTTTTGTCTGGTCAACGTCCGGTACGCGTTAGTGCCCATTGTATGGAATCTGTAAAAAGTATGCGTTGCTACTCCAATATTGGCATATTTGGATATCGGTTGAGTTTACCTTCTACTTGACTATAAGTGTCTTGCTTCCGTAGTTAACACTAAGGTACATTAACGGTAAGAAATAAGCCTATGCAGTAAGGTAAATATCCGTTTTCTGTCTTAGTTCTTCTTTGAAGTCTTCTCATTCACATACACATCATGGCGGATTTATGACTCCTAGTAGGTTGTAAAATGCAGAAAAAAGGGTGCTACCTGCGAGTCGTCTTGGCGTAGACCGTCGAATCCATCGAATAGGGTTGTCTTTTCTGTTAAAGAGGAGACCAATGCGTAATGTTGTGTTTCCCAGCAGGGTAGAACGAATGACTGATCTACATCAACAATCTTGAATTTATCGTACATAAATCTCAGTGCGGTGAGTCTTTGCTGCTAAGAGATACCGATGAAGCGAGCAGAACTCGTAGACTGGGGTCGGTCGAAATGTGAATACTGAACTATTTAAAGAGGCCTCACATGACCAAGCAGATAAGCTCATCGTGAATACGAACTGTTTAAGGATTTGCTTGTATTGTGATTGTCGGATCTGATTGAATTTTCGAAATCATAAAACGAAAATACTAAGGGTGTAAAATCTTGGTGGTACATAATAACCTAATCTGCTTATGATTGTTAAGTCCATTAGTTACTTGAGGCATAGAATGACATCCTTTTGACAAGAACGTACCGCCAAGTATTACTGAAAGATGTTATGAAAACTGTAACTAAAATGACAAAATAGAGAATTAGTGAACGCAATGCATTGCTTATGTTGAATTTGGGTAATATTCGTTTTTTCTTATTCATACGACTACGCCAAGTCCCGAACACCTCCCAATGCCTTTGAATGTCTCATGATACCTTTGACTGTCTTATGGACTACCATTATGCTGCCCCGATGAGCCGATGCGACCTAGACGCAGACTAGATGCGAAAGCTACCTAGCTTCGTAGTGTTACACGATTCGTGAAATACTTATTCCACCATAATCCGCCATTGTGGCCTCGCCATATTATGGGGCGTATTTGACTGAAATGAATACATCCTTACTAAATGATACCGTCTTGGCGGGTTAAGACGGGCTACAAATGCAGTGAAAATTACCGATTACTTGAAGCACGATACAGAAGCGGTTTTTGCGGTACCCGCAATGCTGTGGTCACCCGCGAAGCCACCGATCAAACCTTTGGCCAAGGCGACACGCAAGACGGCAAAAGAACCACAAACTGTAATTTAACATAACAACGTACTTTTAAAAAATGTCAGTAACGCTAGAAGATAGGATTATTTCGTAATTTATTGCAAAGTACATTTTATGCGAAGCGGGCTTCCAGCAACTGGCTCATTCGAACTTTCGATTTTCGTAGAGGGATTATAGCACTGAGCAACATTCAGAGGTAGAGTTTACAATCTTCACGTTGGCCCCACTACGATTTTTTTTGGCGTGATTCTTTTAGGGGGAATTTCATACCCTTTTAGTACTATTTCGTTTACTCCTCAATGGGCAGGTATAATTTAATTGGCTTTGAGACGTAAAATTAACAGTGCATCTCATTTCGTATATGAATCAACTGCTTATTAATAGTCACAAGGTATTACCAAGTTCAATAACTCAACATACCAAATTGTATATCTGATTATTCTCTGATTAGCAGGCAGAATGTACGGATACAATTATATTTCTCCGATAGGCCGACTGGTCATGACGTTGATACAATTGGGATTGAATGTTGTTACATATTGTAATATTTCTGAAGTTGAAAGGAGTTATCTTGTCAACTATAAGTAACATTCATCAACCTGTGTTATTATGGTATTTTCCTTTTTGGTTAGAGAAAAATCTGACCAGTACCAGGGCGACTGGCATTAAAAAGCTTTATAAAGTAAAGTAACTTGAAGGTATTTGAAAAGATAATGATTTGTTAAATTCTTTGCTGCACTGCTGCAGTGGCTTCCCGCCTGCACGTATTATGAAGACTATATCATATATTGCTGCTGTCTCTATCTATATAATGTATACGTTGCAATAAATAAGGCATGTACTGATTTTTGTAGAGAGACTCAGTTTGGTTGCGATATGAATGCCTTTTTTGGCCGATCTCATTTGGCGATGTTCTATTCCTAAATTCTGCTGTCTATCCTTACGCATAGAGTAAGCAAAGTTCATATCTATTTTACGTCCCGGGGCCGTATAATCTCGAAAATGGCAAGATAATCAATTGTGATTTTTTATAGCTAGGCTTAGTGTGACAAAGGCTCTCTCCATTGTAAAATTCATGCTAAGAAAGACTGATCTTCAAATTAAAAAAGGAGAAGCATACTCTCAATTAATAACAATGCACATGAGTCCGGCTGCTGATCTATGCTCGTGAAAGGCTATAGCCACTCGGTTCCGATGTCTAGCTTATAGACCTGAAAATATATTTCGTACTCTGAGATGCGAAATAGTAATAGTAGAAAGTACGCAAACTGTTGAAATGTATTTACGTGAACGATCTGTCTTACCGGTCGCTCTTGCTGACCAAGCTGTCCAGTTTTCGATTTGTGCTGGGGTTTCTCTATTCGATCGATCTTCGAATATAACGTCTTGCAAAGTAAAAATTGTATGGCAATTGTTAGTTCCTTCCTCACATACTCACAAGTCTACATGATAAATGATCTTCGCTTTGTTGTTATTGGGCTGCGGACGTTCGTCGACCCAGTCCATTTCACCAGTAGTCCTTCGCTCAAACTAAGCTAGGCTTTTGGAAACTGCACTTCGGACTCGACCTAATAGCTGCTCTTGGAATGTTCCATCTGTCTTCGTTTATTTAGCGTCTACCGTAGACTCAACTTTCGGTATCGACCAAATTTTCCGATCGGTCTCTGTATGTTTGTTTACTCTATAGGTGAAGCCGCCGGCATCGACTGTCGCCAGATTCTTTAGAGCTGCTGCAGTAGCTTTCCCTTTTCATTGGCTGTGTCTGCCTGCTTGAATGCTGCAATGTTGTCGCCATGGTTCTTATTATTGGCAGACTTCAGAGGTAGATGGACTATCAAGAGCATACGATTTACTATGCTTCAAGCTACGGTGAGGCACGATCATGCAGCGTTGGCATTTTGTCTGTTTCTTTTCGAGTACTTTTGCTTACCAGTCAGCGGATCGTCTTGCCTTTTTGTGAGATTGTATAAACCCGTGCCACGATTATCTTAGGATTTGCCTAATGCAAGCGATGGGTTCTGTGATAGAGAATCAACATCTAATTAATCGGTTTCCATTATCGATTAGACTTATTCTCATCTTAAAACATTAGTTATTTTTAGATGTAGAGAGAGAAGTAGCAGTAGTAGCAAAAAAGGCCTAAGTCTTCGCCATATAGCTGAAATTTATGTACTCATTACAGTGTACAAAACTTGGCTTAATACATTTTTCTACTTCAGTGAGAGGGCTGAATTATGATCAGTTCTAATATATAGTTAGATATATTAATGCTTCAGATTATTTTACAAAGTGTATGAAAATATCCTCGCGTAGTTCACATGTCCTTTACGATATTACTTGAAATAATAGGCCAATAAAACGATCCATCCTCAGGTATGTCTACTTTTATATCTAGACAAATCTAATTCTTTGATGAAAACCTATTCCTGCAATCAATCGCCGTCGTGTAGGTTAGTTAAAAAAGATTGTCATTCTAGGGTTGCAGTTATCAAAACTACTGAAACTGCCCCTTAAAGGATAACTGGTGAGTTAATTTCTCTACACGTACTGTTGGTTCTCGACACAATCAAAATGTCAATCGTTTCTCCAGTCGGCATAGAGCGCGACGAATAAAAGCCAAGAAATTTGTGAGATATATTTACTCAATGCAACAACATCGACTGAAATGCAGGGAACTCTAAATGAAGGGATGGGTTAGAACTCAAGTAACTTTTGGACGCGATCATATTGCCCTAACACTTAGCTAATAGGTATTTATTTAAGTTCCAACTCCTATTTTGTATGTGGAAATTCTGTCCTGATACCTGGGAAGCTGCTACAACCCAAAGAAGTAGCTTCTGGAGGAAAATGCTGAATGGGTGATAAGAACTATTTCAGGTACAATAATCTCGTTAAAAGTAGTGGTCCGGAAGTTATTTTTCGGAAACATCATGAAACATGAAGATTATTTTTCGTCGTACATATCACTAGAGATTACCTAGAGAGAACTTTATGATGAACGAATGATTAACTACAATGAGTCATATTGTTGTATATCTTCATTTATAAAATATTATTGGCATAGTAGCACAATATTTTTTTATCCCATCTTACCGTTAGTTAAGCTTGGTGAAATGTTTCCAAACTAGTTTAGATAGTTTCTATTCTAGCAAGCTATATTTCATTGTTTGAAGTAAATTTTGTTTGACTCGACTTTTCCTACGTAACACTGATGGCACCCATCACAGGCGATATACGCCCAAAAACTGTTCTTGTTCGCCAGCTAAACGCTACTGTTTGTTGTATCCGCTTGTTGTGAGGTATGAATTTAACCAAAAGTGACTAGCAACCGTCACCGCATTTCATATAGCATTCGACGGGTGTCTTTCTATGTTTTGATGCGTGCATGGTTTTCCAGTGTGTTCTGTTTCGTTCTGCATACCCATCTATAGCACGACTAACGCACGTACTGGTCAAGAAAACGGAAGCCTTCGGAATTGGTACCCAAATATTGCACACACACTTCTAGATACAATGGCAGGGTGTTTCTTTCTCGGTAAGATTTCCAGCGCTGAGCATACCCCATCGTGCAGCTGGCATTCAGCGCACGCGGTTCCATTGAAACCGCAATAGACACCCCCGTATTCCTTCTTCTTCCTTACAGCTACTTGTCGTCTACGTGACAACCCCAATTTTGTAGAATGGCTGTATCGACGATAGAAAAGTTGCCGCAGTCAGACTCGTCAGTGTTTGGGCGCCTTTGAGAATAAAGAATATTTGCGCAGAGACGATTCGTAATGTTTCTAACAGACCGGTGGTGTGCGAGCCAGCAAGTAAACGAAAGAGAGTTTCGGTCGGGTGAAAACAAGAAGGGTAAATGATGAAGCCTCCTAACTCAGAGTTGGCTGTATTCCAACGGCGGTAAGAAAACCAATGCTGCTTTATGTCTAGTGTATATCGTTTATATTCATTTTATTCGCCGCAAAAGACTCCTAAAAGACATCACCTTACCGGTTGTGACCGACGGAGCATGACATTTGGGGCATACATGTGTATACAAATAATTGCGGGACTAAGGAGTCAGTCGTGGAGAACGGGCCGAAGCGATCAGGCGGAAACGTCGGTGTATCGATCACTATTTGTTCACAAACTCCACGAAGAAGACCGGGAACAGGACTCTGGCTAGGCTACGTTTATTGATTCGAGACAAGGAATACAAGTGCAAAGCGAAAGGATCGGAAGTTTCGAGTTTTTTTAACAATTCATCATACTGTCCATAGTAATTTTCGGATGCATATCAGAAACTAGGAAAAATGGTCGACCCCAAGAAGTATGGCATCGCGTTAAGACTTTGATTACGACCTGTTGCAATAATGGCCATCAGTGATATACTGAAGAGAAACCGGAGGCCCTTCGCACACTGTTGCCATTGGTTTGCTCTCAATGTGAGATTAGCTTCCCTGCTAAGTTTCGACGTCAAACGTACGCATTTCTCAAAAATTGTAGTTATGTCTAAAAATCTCTCGCAGTGCAAAGTTCTATAATCTATAATCGTAAGCAAGTTTTTGCTCAGAGTATGCATCTCTTACCAAAACCTTGCTTGTTACTGCGGCTCTATATAACGCTTATTTTTTGCTCACATTTCTTAATGTACAAGAACAGACGTTAAGGTATTCTCTTTTACGCCCAATACTTATGCCATTAGGCATAATTTGCGATGGGTCTTACTGAACTTTTTTCCAACATGCCTATAAAAAGGCATAGTAACCGTTTACGCACGCTGAAGTATAAACTAGAGCGAATCCTTATATGGACAAAAGAATTCCCACCTCTAACAGTATTGTTTATAAAGTGACTTTCTTGCAGCCCTAAAAAACGTTTTTGTCAATTAGGATAACTTCGCAATCATTAATTTACTAAGATGTAGGCATATTAAATCAGTTCGAGTCGTTACACACCGAGAATACTAACCCTTTATGCTTTCCAAAAATACAGAGTAGATTACCGGAATCATTCTTTCACTACGGCCCAGTAGAAATGAACAAAATAATAGCCAAAAAATAATTCTGTAACATTCAGAGTTATTTATTAAATTAAATTTTCTCAATTCAAGTTGTAAATCACAATTTTTTTCAATAAGTTTTACGGTAAGCCATGCCAGACATTCGTTCTCCTTTATAAGGGGTTGTATGAAGATTTTCTTAAGCTCTAAATATCAAGCTTGGTTATTTAATGATATGCCTGTGTTGTGGGAACTAATTTGATGCTTGTATATGAGATGTCGTCGTCTGTTAACTGTTCTTCTATTCGGGTGAAGGTGAGGGCTTGAGGGTCACGTACGACCTTTCTCGAGTGTCGATTCTATTATGCCACTCGGGTATTAAGGCAAACGAAATTCACTTACAAAGCATGTTAACTACAGCTTAACTAAGCGCTATGTTTAGACAGCATTATTCGAATTAATATTTAGAGTTTTTTTTATCTCGGTTTTTTGATCGCTTTGTTATGCAAGCTAGAAGCCTTTAAAAGCCTAAAAAAGGATATGGATTGTGGCCTACGAGTGAGTTTCGGTTTGGAAGATAAGGTTTGGAAATGAAATAGTTGCAAATAGAATTTTTTTCTATTTTTATTAAAACATAATTAACCTAAAGTGCAGTAACATTTTCGCATTTTTGGTACAAGCAGAACACATGGCTCATTAATCTATTTTTTTAATTTTCTAAAATTTTATCAATAACATAGTACACGTAGATCATTGGAGTATACCAGTGTATTTAATTTTATCTCCGGGATGAATTTCTAGTTTGTGTATAATTAAAAAATATTTTTTGGACTTCGCCAAAATTATTGAATGATGGTTTGCACAACCGGATGCATATGTACAACAGGATATTCTATTCTATATAAGTCGATTTACGAAGTTCGAAATATACATGTTTTAAGGAGAGAAGTATTTTAGTATTACATGATAATTTATCACCACTCATCGAGATCTGCACCGGTATTACTAATAATTGGGGCGCGCTTAACTAAAACGACTGTTTGACAAACGACCGTCGTTACGAGTATCGCTACATAGGTTAGGACCAGCTTTTTCACAAAAGCTATAAAGATCAATGGTTGAACGATACCGAGACGACCTTTACAGTGCCGTCTATGTCGGCGATACCAGGGTTCACCAAAAGAGGAAATTCACTGTGTGCGACCCAAATACAGCTAAATAGGTTGTAAATCTCCAGTGATGGGTTACTAATAGAGGCCGTAAGCCCTCTTATAATTTTTCTGACTGCACAAGATATTGAACATGAACTTAGCAAAGCACGCACTATAATACGAATAGTATTGTCGTATTTATACAGGCAGTACATAAAGAGATAACAGTAAGAAGGTTACGAAAACAGTTCGTGCTTTTTTGGCCACAATGGTACCGTCATTTTCGAGATCAAGTTTAGCAGAAAGTTCAAGTGAACTTCGACGAAAGTCGACGACGATTCATTACGGAAACACTTGAAGGGTAGTACAGCTGCCAGAGATTATTAAATAAAACAGCATATCTGATTGATCAATGTACACTGTTATTGACTAAGCTTCCGTATAAATATTCATCCAGTATAGATGAATGTTAAATGATAGATGGCTATCATTTATATATATTAACGGTTCAGAACTGTTACTCGTAAGTGATCACGTATTTGCCTAATTTATCCTCATTTATTTAGGCCTCTATGGCCGATTACCGTTATTAATGGTATGTCCTTAGTATACGCAGGCAATCATTGTGTCAGAGCACAAAGGCACCTCGCAAAAATTCGGTGATTTCAATCGTCCCAATGTAACGAGTTAAATTGCAAATAATAATAAAAAGCAAATAACAGTACCGACTATTTCTTATTGTTTTCACGGGGTCTTTGGGACTATTGACAACGTCAAATTTCACTTTGTATACACCTTTTCTAGTAGTCAAAGGTCATCAACAACACGATATTCCAAAATGGATGGGACAATTGACACGCTTTGCATCATATGGGTGATACGACTCTTCTTAAGTCTATAAAATGAATTCAAGAAATTTGCCAGATGTGCTTAAGATGATACCAGGAGGCTACGAGCAGCATGATATCTATCACAATTTCCCCGCGTTTGAAACATGTGCATGCATCGTCAAGCCCGTGTGATCTCGGTTCTCTACAGACTCTACGGTGGAAATCATGCAGGTGCAGGCAAAACGAGTGAAAACATGTTTGCGCCTTAGGTGGTTCACGCCTTTCCGCTAGCTCATCATACCCGAGGCAGGGATACCCCCTTATATTGACTAACGTACCACGGCAGTTCGGCAAATCATCAAAACCATCAATTCTTAGGCTATTCTGAGTCGCTTTTCGGAGACTGCTTCGAGTGATACGATACTACGAGCGGTAGTCTTCTTCACCGTGGAGTGAGAAGAGGGGATCGCATTAAGGAAACAACGATTTCTAGTGAATGTAGTTAAATTTCCCCTAAAGAAAAGCCTTCTTCCACAAAGTAGAAGTTCCTACTGTGATGGTTAGAATCCAAAGCTTCTATTTCTTTTTTGTTCTCGTTTAAATGTGGGTCAGTTTTCTCCATAGTGAATTGAAGTTCGTTTCAGGACGCTTATAGGATTGGCAACACGGAACGCGGTTAAGAACATAAGAACGCTTAAAAACAACTTTTCGGAATTTTTAGATGATCTTGTTAGATCGGATCGTCCATTCGTAAGCAAACAGCTACGGATTTGAAAAACTGTACTCCACAAACAGATATCGATGTACACGTCTCTTTTTCTGGGTTGTAAGCCCGACTTTGGCCGTGGAATGCTGTCGATATTTGTGCAAAGGTTTTGTACAACGGAAAGGCTCTTCTTATTACAACCCGCCCGTACTGCCTCTCCTATATAACCCAAACGACTATACGATGGAACCATAGTCGGGTATTTACTGCGTGTTTTTGTTCTCCATCCGTATAAAATTATCTTTGGATCAAAGCTTGTCCCAATCTCCTTTTTTAGTTCTCTGCAACCTGCTTTATGCTATATATTGCAGATAAGTAGACTAGCCAAAAATCGTGGCCAAATTTTGTGGATGTTCCTAACACAAGGTCGCAAGAAGAGGATGCCGCGCGGTAAAGACATCGACAATGGTGTTAGCGTTTCCATGACGGAAAAAACGGTAATTTATTGTTTGGAACATTGTCTTTTGCACAAACGATTTCTTCGTATAGTCTAGTCCGTTTTCATCCATAAAGAGATTTTTTATCGAATCGACAGTGAGACACTAGAGAAAAAACATTAATCGATAGTATTCAGGCAGCGGCTCAAATTATAAAAATAATACTAATAATAAGGATAATTTTTTCTGACAAGAAATAGGTGGAAGCAGTGTGGAAATGCGTGTCGCCATTTTGCTTCTGTCGACGGCGATTGCTATTAATGTCTTGGAAAAAACGGTGGAAAAGATCAGGTACTTCGTTTAGAGACTTCCGAACAGACAGCGCTTCTTCTAGGGCCTCGGTGCATTAGAGAGCTGATGCACCGCACCCTGAAACTAAAAGAAGAGAATGCAGGGCCCATTGAGGGTAAAACGCGCGTTACGAAATATCTCGAATAACTTTGAGTACGCATTACAATTCTATACCGGATGAGCACATCTTCGATTTGGAAATATCGGCACGAGGCAACCGTGGTTCAGATTACATAGTTTCTAGAATGAATTGATCATAGTTAAAAATACATTTCCATTGTTCCTGTATGTTCTATATTATACATATATATGTATAATCTGATCTAGAACACACAACGTCGTGTAAACAATTACAGGACGTTGTATGTTTTAGCGTTAATATATGCGGCGGACGCCAGCTTGATATCAACTTTAATTATGTTTCATTTAAAAGAACTTAATTTACAACTTTTTCGTTAAACGAGTTTTATTTGTTGTGAGAAGAAGTGATCCTGATACTTATTTACTGTTAGCCATCCTTATTTAAAATTATCCATTTTATAACTTTGATACATGAATATATATCGACTGCAAATATGTTATGATGTCAGTCTCTTAATAGTGAAAGAACATGTTAAATTTTACAGGAATTAAGTTTAAATTTACGATCTTTCTGTATCACCACATGTGTCTATGAAGCAGTATAAATTGTAGTTAGGTAAATTATAATCGTATGTATGATATCTGATGCGTATATTAGATCTAGAATTAGCTTCAGATCCGATTGAATGGAAGAGTTTCGCTAGGTTGTTTCAAACTACAACTTTTTACGAATAGTCAACAAAATATTGATTCGGAGCTCCTTGTTTCTGTAGCCCTTGGGTCAATAAATTATTAGAATAACTTCAAGATTTATAAACGTTTTAATCTCGTTAATTAAACTTACGCGATCAGTTGAGCTTTAAAGATTTCATTAAAAACCTTGTAGGAGAGGCACAAGTTGTTTTCGTGTCCTTATTCAGGATTACCGTAACCTAAAGTATCAGTAGCCATACAGTCTCAGCAATGATTATGTGAGAAGTTCAGTCTTATGATATAGAAAGAATGAAGCAAAGCTAGGAAGGTTTTTCGTATTGTGGCTCAAAGGCCAAAGAATCTATTGTGAATTCTAAGCTAAAAAGAAACGCAGATACCAAAAAGAATAGTCGACCTATGATGATAATATTATCACGAGTGTCGGAAAGTAATGATTTGCTCCTCTATAACGAGTTACGAAAAAGTTGAAGACTTAACAGGCGCATTTACATTACATTGATTGTTGGTGAAAACCAACATATTATTGAAGCCTGTGGTTAGAATACCCAAATAGAAGTAGGTTCAGGTTTCAAGATCCTTTCGTGTTTAGTAGCTATAAATTAGGCTGTTTTATGAAAAAAAAATCGTATACGATACATAGGTTTAGCTTAGTTAGTTCGTTCCGATCAGTGCTATCTTTTCTTGCGCGTTTCTCATGTCACCTGCTTTACTTCCTTCAGGTCAAGCTTGTTGCATTTACTTAATTTTATTGCAGATCTGCTGGATGACATGTCGAATAAACAATGCCCGATAGTCAATGAATAATTATATCAAATGCGCCACAGTTTATCGCTTGAAGGATCTGCTTCATTTTGTTTAAGTTACAACCTAAGTTGTGTGATTCTTTCTTCAGAACTAATAGCACCTTGAATGCTGAGAGAGAACGTGAAAAGGGAATGAGCTCATAACGTCTATTGCTAGAAAGCTTCGCAAGAGTTGAGCGCCAAGACATAGTTATGTAATTCGTTGGTAGCAGCATTGTACATACGAAATAAAGCAAGATTTGAGCTATAGAGAAAAAAACAGTGAACTGGGAACGAGGATCATAAAAAGGTTCTCCTTATTGGTTTCTAGTCGTGTTTGCTCTCTTATTTGCTTGGAAATTTGTTAGCGTGACACATTCATACATAGTTGCTTTCTGATTTCTTAACACTTCCAACATATTGAATTTCTTTCTTTCTTTCAAATTACATTGCTATAGAAGAAAAGTATGCAATGTTTTACATCAACCTATACTTACTCCATTAGGGTAGCGTAGAAGCCTATACGCCGATTAGTTTTTTTTAATTATTTGACTTTGCTTTACATTACCTACAAGTAATCAAACAACTATGGCACCTAAATAACATGATCATTACTCTTATTCCCTTCGATGTGTTTCTGATCCCAGACTTGATTTTTGCCAGTTCTCTTTTGCCACGGTCGTTTGCGCCTTTTCAGTGGGAGGTGTACGCGGAGACTGGAAAGAAGAATAGACTGGGAGTTTCGGAGGCGCGCATGGTGATCTCGGGCCACGGTGAAACCTACCTTGACATCGTACGTCAAACGGCTGGTGATTTTCACAACATTTGTGAGAGAGGTCTTCTATACTGTATAGCCAAACAAGAAGCCAGTATTCTTAATAAAACATGTATTAACCTCTGTTCGCATTCTAGAAGGCCACGGGAATGCATGGTGGCAGATTGTGGCCTTCATAGGATCTGCAACATCAATGCGTGGTAACTGCAAGTGTCCTGTATCATGACATGTACTCTAAGAGTATGAACGATTGACGCAAGTCAGGTAAACGTGGGACGGAACATTTTGATACCAGGAAATTCGTACGATCTCTGCTACGTAAGGTCAAAGACTTGTTAATAACCCTAGCATAACACAGGCAAAACGACGTAGATGTTCAAACCAGATTGCAGACATCATGTAAAAAAAGTGTCAAAACATTATGCTTACTTTTTTCTAAAAAAAAAAATCGTCATTCAGTTTTTCAGGCTAACACATGCTGCTTTACCTCAGCTAGCCAGCTTAGCTTGAGTTGAGCCTTTCTTGAATGGCAACTTTTAACTAGAATTTTTTCCTGTTGAAACAAGCTGTTTTTTCAGATCTGCTCCTACTCGTTGGTCTCTTACAGTCGTGATACCTTCTGCGTTCGCTACGACCTAGACATACCCGCTATTCGTCAATCGCGAACCACCAGGCCCCACCTAGTGAATGCTCTTGTAAGCAACGCAATCTTTTTCAAAATTGCCGCGCAAAGTTTAATAACTTTTCTTCCACGTATGCCTCACAAATAATAACTACAAAAAGTGCCTTTCATATTCGATCGAGCAGGTATCTCTGTAATTTAGTACCGTGCATGCAGGGAAGCATTCACTCAGTGCTTACCCACTGCTCAATGAGCTCCAAGGACAGATGTAGGGGTGAACAAACGTTTTTTTTTTTTTTTTATATAATATTTTGGGTTTTAAGTGATTTAATATATTTAATATGCGTTCTGTCATGATCTGAAAAAGTTCAGATCGGAAATTCTTACGGTTTTTGAAAATCGTATGACGGCATGAAATTGGAGAAACGAGACTGTCCCGACTGACTTAATTTTGATTTTTTTGGGTCAAAAAGCAACACGGCATGGTTTCTAATGTACTTCATAAGCTTCATTCAAAGATAATATTATTTGATGCGTCTGATTGATCTTTTAGCAGCTAACCTAAGTAGTTGCTCGACGGATTAGTTGGTACTTAGTAATTTCATAGAGGCCTTGGAAATCACTACGTATAATTGCAAAATTTTAGCAAGAAAGCTTTGGTAAATGAAGGGGTGTTGACTTCCATTTAGCTGTGAATCTCTATTTAACGAATTCGTACTACAATTTCGTGGTTAATTATGGTTAACAATTAGATATGGAAGAACTTTGTAAAGCAATCATAATTACCGTTTACGGCTGTTATGATGCTGTCTACGATAAATTAGGTCTGTCTATTGCCATAAACTCCTTCAGCGTTGACATATTTATCTCTTTTAGAAAGTTTGAAGTTAGATGAATTAAACCGCGTGCACTTATGTATGTGTATTATTGGTAATATCTGCAGTATTGTTAACTGTTACCAATGAAAATGCTACCTAAACGGCGGCCGCTGAAGCTACACCGTCATCCTTCAGGTTTTTTGTTGTTTTTTCTTAAATAGCGAAAATTAAGAGATTGAATTGCTACAGCAGTCAGAGATCACTACTGAAAGGTCCCGAGAACATGTTTACAATTTATTTGCCAAGCGTGAGATAGAATATTGATTATTCCCTTAGTCTTCGTTGACTTCCACGAGGATGGTAACAAATACATCGGACAATAGCTCCTACGGTCCAGGTGCTGTTTTATTCATTAGCTCAGACATTCTATATTGATCCTCTGCTAATCCAACAGATGTTCAATGTGCCTGCTAATTCAACTTACGGTTACAAATGTCTATGAATGTTCTGCTTTGTCTCTCTTTGATCTACGGATAACTAAGTGGTGTCTTGCATTTCATAAGCAACTTTCAACTTATTATCTGTGAAGCTTTATTTTATATAAATGTTCCAAAGGATAAACGCTATGCAAATTCAACTCTACCTTTTTTGAAAAGCTATTTATAAATCTCGTTTCTCGAAGAACACTTGGAATTTTAAGGACCTTTGAGCCTTTACCCTGTCAAGAGGATTCTCTGTTCCTTCTTCAGTGAGGTGTGCTTTGCTAGCCGTCAGACAGGTTGCTTATGCCTCAGTGTAAACGTGTTTACGCAAAAGCTCAAATGAACGCTATTCGAAACTAGGCGACTATGTGGAACTATTGTTGTCACAGCTGCACGATGAACGTGCTAGATAAACGTGACGCTCACAAGCGTATGCAAATCTCTGATTCATTGCCTTTTTTCTGAAGTGTCTGGCTAGCCGGCTGGCTGGCTGGCTGACTGGTACGTGAATGACTAATCTCAATTGACGAGTTTACTTATAGCGTTCGCGCGTTCATGGAATCTCTCTTAGTTTAGTACGCAGAGGGTAGTACGTCACGATAAAATAGAAAGAAAGCTTTTTAATTAGGTAAGCGGTTCTAGCTCAATGGGTTACACTAATGCTCTTTATACCTATAAAATTTCAGCTAAGAATATGTAGAAACTTCAATGCCCTCGCTGTGAATTACGTTTTCTCGCTTAGTCGAAGTATAGTGGGTAAACATTACCGATCTCCCAACATATCAAAGTCGAAATTGTAAAAGATGTAGTTATTAGGTAAACAAACATGCTAGTATTACTAAAAAGTTTATATCAGAACACTTTACGTTGCACTGAATTGAAGCGAACTTAAATAACATAGTGTATGTATCCATATTTATATAATTTATAAAGTAATTTATAGAGATTTCAGTTTTTAAAAATACATTTTTTTCCTACAAACGACAAAGTTTACTATCTCGGTTTGTATCCTGTACCCACAACGATGTCTTCTATGTGCGACCTCAAACGCTCACAACGAAGTGCAGTTTGTAAACCTAATAGCTCAAACGTTCAAGATTCTAGTTCAATTATAACGACATTGGTATCTTCAAGTTCGAACAGTGACGGTCAAGCGTGGTTAACGGCAAGTAAGTACGACGCAAATATCAGCCATAGTAAAGAAGTTCGCAGAAAAGCGGATGAACGTTCCATCTCAGAAGAGCAGGACCAACAAAATTCATCGTCAGTGAACACAAAGTACAAAGGAACTAGCGAGCGCCATATCGGTCAGTCACCAAATGACGAAAGATTAACGAATCGTCGTGAGCTCCGTGGTGGGAATGTTACCATTGAGAAATGTCCTGCAGAAACTATAGCACAATGCCATAGAAAACCGGTAGCCAAGCAGTCTCAGCTAAAGTCTGACCTGCCGCAGGACACAAGAAAACAAAGTAGATGCTCTTTTCGATATCGCTCAACCGGACTGCAGTCAAACATGCGAACGACACCGTACAGGTACAGCTCAACAACAGGTGATTATAATGACGAATTAAATGCAGATTCCGATGACGAATATACAGACCAGGAGACATCGGCCGTCATTGGCTACCGATCTGTTTCATTTAAGGGCCGCAGTGCAGAAAGGGAACCAGCATCGAAAAGTTCTGCGTACAGTATAACCACCGCGTATAGTGAGGAAGAAGGTGGCTGTATCGGCAGGGCCGATTCTGACGATTGCTTCGTGTATGGCGATAATGCAAATCACCTAATCCCGACCGTCTTGGCAGAGCTGGACTGTAGTTGCATCCGTAAGACGTCAAAAATAGCCCACGGTGAGACCTTTACGTTCCATTCTCCGAATTTACTATCTACGTTTAAGCGCTGTCGTAGGTAACAGTTGAATGTTGGGTGAGAAAGTTCTGTGCTGGTCATAGCTAGTCATATAGCAAGGTGCTGTCGATCGATAAGTAATCTGTTTAATGAAACACCTTGATAGCCCACGGCTGATATCAGTAAATCATAGATTGGGGTGTGGACTCGTACTCGTAGGCAAAAATGCATTCGTGTACGTAGAATTTCCTGCTCGCTGTTAGCGTTTCTCTTCACGATTGATAGCGACGCTCCGTTTACAGGTTCCTATGGCGGTGACCAGTCGGGGGCGTCAACGTGCAAGTCGAAGTACAGTCGGGCTAATCTGTTGTTATTCTATTTAAAGCACGCACATACGTTAAAGGACGATAAGGATGAAGTTATCATTGATCTGTCGTCCCGGAAAACTTTCCTGGAAAAGAGCATAACTTCTGCTTTAATGGACTCCTTCTCTCAGATCTATTAAAATCACAAAAAAAAACTAGTAATAGGACGCTTGACACGTGACTCATGTATATGGTGACACAACCATTTCTAGCCCCTACCTGTGCGTTCAGTTGGCGAATTTTAAATGATTAATAAATTAGTACATTTTAAATGATTAATAAATTAGTACATTTTAAATGACTAATAAATTAGTACATTTTAAATGACTAATAAATTAGTACATTTCAAATGATTAATGAATTAAAACTAAAATATTAAAAAAATCCTTTTCCGACCAAGCTCAAGTTCGGCCAGAATAACAGAATCGTAAATCTAGTAGTAAATAGTAAATTGGTGATTTTTTTTTTATTGTGATATGGAAAGTTTCAAAGAAAAGACGATTGTAACGGATGTTGGGTTTACTTTACAAAGTCGACGGAAAATTTGTTTTATAAAGATTTGAGCTTTTTCTTTTGCGGGCGCTCTCTGCGCGTCTTCACGGTCCTTTCAAACCAACGCCGATATAATTAATCTACTCTGTTCTATAAAGGGTTTAGACGCTTACTTCTCGGTCTTTCTCTACCGTCCTCCTCCCGTTCCTTGGAGTCAATGGTGTAATAAGTCAAAAAAAAGTCAGAATGACGGATTAAATATGTTTATTGGTTTATTTTTATAAATCTACATACTTAAGTAGCACATGCAGAGAAGCTTGCGAAACAATGTCACTGACAAACAGATCTATATTACAAACCCGATGAACGGTTTTGAAGGAAAACCTACCGATAACCAATCTGGGCATATGAGTTGTAAGTGCTGAAAATATTTTGCTATAATGGAGAAAATCGTCATCCCTTGCATTCTATTACACACCTGAAAGAAACATTGTTGTAGAGAAAAAATAGATATTTTTTGCGAGATCACGCTTATTGAGACTTGATCCTTATGTGCCATGAAACGAAATCAAGCATAGGCATGTGTGGGGTGACTCGCGCAAAGGGACGTAAATCCGTTTACAGGGAACGTTCCAAAAAAATGGAAACTCGATTTTCACCCAGGTGAATGAATGCTTTCTGTACAAAGACTTTTTATCTAGCGTATAGGCCTTAGAAGAATTATCTCTGTCATTGTAAAGGAAAATAATTGTCTTTCGTTATTGACGAATCGGTTGGTTAATAGCGACTCGTCTTCCGGGGCCGCGAGTATTTTACGGAGTATTTTTTTGCCACGTTGGTTTGTCCCGATTTTTGCACTGTTAATAGCGCTGACGATTTATAGGCCTATTTTTTCAGTACTTCTAGTTGTTAAAAGGCCAAAATACGTCTTTTTAGCAGGCGCTTATTTCCGACATAAAAGTATCGTAGCTCAACATCGAGCGATGTTTTTCTAGGGACCTGGAAAATTCATTATCTTCTATTTCGTCAGTAGTATTTGACTGCGTTTTGTGTGTTGTTAAAAAATGGCCAAAGAGATGGTTAATTGAATTGTCTAACATGGCAAAGGGTAGCGACAGATGGATACAACGGTAGCTCACAGAGATACACATGAGTATACTCCTGTTGTAATACATAAACGTTGTAAATTGTCCCGGGAGCTTAGATTTTTGACACTGTCACTCCAAAGCAAAAATTGCACCAGGCTATAATACAGTAAACGTTTATAGTCGACGTGTGTTCAAGACAATACTGCATCTGCCCAAGAACGAGCCACCGGAATCGAACGGATATATACCAGATTCAATTACAGTTGATTGCGTTTCCTTCAATGGGCTCGACTCCAGCCATTGTTGGCGTTGTTGCTGGCCGTTCGACAATCGGCTAGATGATCGTTTTGATCTTTCTATTGGTCATTTAAGTCGTAAGCGGTATCGATAGGCAATTGAGGCGGGACCAAGTGTGTTTTCCCTGTGTAACGCACCTCGAAAAAAATACTCGCAACAAGCATCCGCCGTGAGACAGATAAATGTCTTTTCGCTGTGGGCTCGTGCATGCTTCTCCTTGTTGGGCTGCTGCTACCGCAACTTCAGCTGTCTCTGCTGTTGTGGTCTTGTTAAAATTGTTCCCCGTCCATGCGTTGCCATCAGTGCCGAGGGTCCGACGCAATCATCGGAAGTGAGAAAATTGCGCGTGCCTTGTCGTTTCACTGTCGGAGGGCAATTTCTGGTGAAGACAGACAGGCAATGGCTTGTCTGCTTGCGCACAACATAGCGAAAAATTGTTGTTGTTGTTGTTCTGGTAGCAAAAGTGACTATAGAGAATAAGAAGAACAGCAACAACGATAACAGGAAGGATGATGGGAATAAACAACAAAAAAAGCAATTAGCGTGCTTGACTTTAAGGACCTGGTCGGTTATTGTTCTTTCACAAGAACGCAAATATATTCGTCACCCTTAAGCACATGCCGTCGACATCTATTCTTATAGTACTATTTCTACATATTTGATGTTGCTACCTGACTGAGGCTAAGACAATACAAGTTGGCAAAAGAGTTAAACTTCGAGAGGAGTATGCTTAAATTGCTGCAGCTAAAATAGAACCTGAATTTACCTGCAAGGTTAGATCGCGAATGCATCTTCGAGAAAATCGTTTTCGTGTGCGCATGCGTGTATACTATATTTTTAGGATTCATGTGCTATATAGAGAGCGCTGACCCCATTATTAAGCTTCGTTTTTCTTGCACGGCATCTAGGAGTGCAAGGATTTTAGATCTTTTTTACTCTGATGGTTTGAAACTCCGCTGGGCTGGTTCATCAATGCAAGCACGTTTCTGTATGTATGGATACGTATACCTTTCGCTCAGCGTGGAACAACTAAACCACGAATAGCCAGTGACGTGATACTTTAAAAATTATGACGTACCGCATGTATATGCGCCGAAGCCTAAGCCAAGCTAAGGTTTATTTCTGTCACCGAATGGAACTGATCACCTTATTTCGCAGCAGAGGTTATTGCCTTGCGCGGTTTTTTTTCGAATATAGTGCAGGTTCGGTTTGAAAACTGAGCCGGTCTAGTTATAATTGACTTCAATTGCCTGCTTTTAGCTCATAGAGTTAATCAAACAATTAACGTTCGAAGAATCAATCATCTCGATTAATCACTGATCATTTGTAAGCATACAGCTTGTTACCCTGTTGCTGCCACTGCTCAATGTGTTCTGTCAATCTCTTTGATACTCTCGATAAAAATTGACTACAGAGCTTTCAGTAAACCATAAAGTTGTTTTTGTGTTTGCTTCGCTCTCCAGACGTTTCGATTTACAAAAGGTTCTAAGTAGAAGTTTGAGTACAGACGTTCTTCAATTTGCTACACGGTATATTGTGCTATGTATTTAGCATTTTGCTGACGGCTGCACGGCTATTGGGCCGTTAGTGTCCACTACAAAGGCCGCGTAGTACACGTTACACGTTTTTTTTCCACACTTTTATTGTGACGCGCAATCGACCTATTGCTATAATATTACATTGCATACTAAAACTTCAGTCTAGTAAAACTATTGCGACACATAAACTGGGAAGAAGATGGGAAGATAATATGGTTTAAGTTTATACGAAATATGTTTGTAGTTGAAAGCGTGCCATATCCAACAGTTAGTATATCTTTTAATTCAACATTCGTTGCAATTACTCGTTCTCAAGTAACGATCATTTTTTTTTTTAATGCAGCGCTCTTCCTGATTTCTTTGAACGGTGATACGGAGTTATAGGAAAACTTAGAATACCTTAATCCATTACCTCAGAGTATTTGCCTCTTAAAATGTAAACCTTATATTCTTGTGCTTATCGCCTAAGGAGACGCTAAGCATTCTCAATGCTCTCGAGTGCTACATCGTTTTTCATCATGCACAAAACCTACAGTTAAGGTGCGTATAGCTAGGTCTGTGTTAAGGACCTTAGCCATTGAGTAAGTTATAATTAGTGCGTAAATCTGTCTTGACAAATTGATTTGTAGATATTTCTAAGTATCTGGGAATATGAAATAGTAAATGGTTTAGGTCATTTACAGTATAAGCCACAATGAAGGCGCATATCTGCGTAATGGTAGCATTTCCAATGGTCGTACCGTGTGCGCACCGAAGTATTTTAGGATTTCACTTTAATGGGTGCATTGATACAGCCGTCCAGCCTAGGGAAGCTAAATTTAAAAAGGACAAGATGTTTTCATGTTTTGCAGTAATATGTCAGAAAGAAACTAGGCGGCTAGAGATAAATCAAGATGAGATAGTTGATTTTTCTAGGCACTTCTCGACGTACGCTGAATATAGGCGAGGAGGACTGGCAACTATTCTCTCTTAACAAGCATTATGACCGTCCATGTGCCAAAAATGTTACTCTGGTATCTGTTTAGCTTCGTTTTAGAAGGACAAGTACATAGTCGCACTACAGTCAAATGATGACAATCTCTCTGACGCCAGCCTGTAAAATATGAAATGTACAATATAAGATATTACAGAATCATTTAGTCAACGTCACGGGACTGGACGACGATGAACCCTGATAACTTATGGTGTTTCAACCACGGAGATCTTATCCTATCTATCTATCTATATATTCATAGTATCGAACCGACCGCCTCGTGTTAGACTTAGTGAAAGGAGGCATTTTGCACAGGATTATAGGGAAGCATTTTATTAAAGTTATCTCGCGTAACTTATTTGCTAATATTTTCAAGCGTAGCGTCCCTTCTTATAGACGGTGTAACTTAATTCCATACTTGGATGTACAGCTGTCCATTCTAGAAGTGGTGTAGAGATGGGTTTCTTAAACCTTTCGGGATTATATATATTGCCCAATTTGATTTTGGGTTAACTGGACGCATGTGTGTGACAATATGGTGTACCAGTTTTTTAAATTTTCATAGTTAGTAGCTTAACGTCATGTAATTTTCGCGATGAAGACAATGAGATAGAACTTAAAAGTATCCGTTGTTGTTTGTTCGACATTTAGCGAACATCACGTTGCATAGCATCTCTTAATTTATGGGCTGTCGCGCGGCTTATTGGTGATCCTAGGGAGAATGCTGCTGACTCAGCTGAATGATGCTAACAGCTTAATTCTATAGGCGATTTGATATGAGGCTAGGATACGACTATTAATATGCCCGGGGCTATAATCGAAGTCCACTTAAATCTAAGGCAGTAGGTACTGAGAGAAATATTTCTCACAAATGTGTGTTTATTTTATTTTATTTAAAAAATAGTGTAACTATAATGCTAATGCGTAAGCAAACTGTAAGCTGACTTCTTTCGAGACGTTTTAACGAATATATATATATATATATATTCGTTTACTAGCATACAAACTGACCTCTGAAAACGGGAGCGGCTGAAGTATTCCGTCGTCGATCTCGGCTAAACAGTGCAGGTAAATCAAGTTTCAGCCACGTTGCTTCAAGTCAAACGAGCCTAAACAGCTTGGTCCACCATGACAGGTCCTGGAAGCAACGCTAGACAGACGTACCGAACTCTGTCGTAGGGGAAGGGAACAAGCGAGACAAAGCGAAAACGTTTCTAGGTTAGGCGATTGACTTAATATGTTGTAAAAGGTCGTTCACTCAAGGATCTGCATTTTCGACTATTCATATAATGAACGACGTGATCTGGGTAGCCAATGCGCCTCTGTGAGTTCGTTGCCATGGTGACCAAAAATAACGACCATGCTGGCACACTGGATCAGATCTTAACCCTAGCAGAAATAGTTACTATATATTGATGATCAGAAAAATAAAGAATAAACGAAAAACAATGTTAATAGTTACTTTTTAGATTTCTATGCCGCATCTTGAGTTGTGTGTTCGTAAGTGTTGGACAAACCCGAGGCCCGTTCCAGTTAGACTTCGCATGAGAGCAAATTCTTGATTCTACATAATAGATGACTTCGAAACTTATCTATATAAAGATAATAATCGAAAGTGCGTCGAAAAATGAAATAAACTACTTAAATTATACATTATGAACTTAAAATGCTATATATGCACCAAGTATTATTATTATTATGTGTATTTTCTAAGACAAAAAGTGTTCATGTGGACACACCGTGTTGTCAAGCTGTTTGATACAAACGAGTCACGACGGCCAAGTCCCAATAACCCTAAAGTGATTTTTATGCTTCGTTCTCAGATATTTCATCGTCCTTCACAACGAATAGACAAATTTGAATCGCTAATGTGCGTCGCCTGGAGTGCGGTGCCGTAGTAACCGTAAACATGTGGCAATCGCTCGTTCATATTTCAGCTTTCGCAAATGCCGTTTGATGGGTCTGTTGGAAAAATTTCAGCTAAGTTCAGTGAAGCCCACTTCGGCTAGACTTTCTAGTGGGTCCCGCTCCTTAGTATTACACCGAATAGGTAATTTCGAACAAAAACTCGCACAGTAAAAATGGTCGGAAGCGTTAAAAATAACCAAAAAAAAAAAAAAAAAAAAAAAAAAAAAAACTAAAACCTAGTCCCGACTATGGAGCTAAAAATTTATGAAGATCGTTTTACGTTGCTCGACCAAAGCGGGGCGGATGCTGTCTACTATTAATCTAACAGACTACACGTCATTTCTGTGTACGTGAGTCACACGCACGTAACAAAATGATTAGTCATGGTAGTCTCGATTCAGTACGAAACCCTCGATTGACGTCAACGTCTTTGCTGTTTTGTTTCTATTATGGACGTCAGTTCATAACAACAATAACAACAGTACCGAACATCGGTTCCTACCGCGGTGTTCTTTATCAGTTGCTGTTCGTGTAGAAGGCACTGCAAGAACGACATGGCTCATCATCATACTATAATTAATAGGTATCGCTGAGTTGTTGATCGCAGTTACCCACTTAGGGAACGAAAACATTACCGGTAATGAACGCAAGCGAGCGCCTGCAATCGACCGGACCAAATTAAGGTTTCCATAATACATATAGCGATCCTGTTAAAGTGGTCTTTCTCCGTTTCGCTACGATATAACGCATGTTTTCTCCAGAGTTAAATGGGATTGATCTAGAATGAAGTAAGTCACACGTTTGCAGATTTGATCCCCAACACCCTGGGACGTTACTCGAATATCGTGCTATCGTTTTTTTTTTTATTATTTATTTATTATTATCTATTAATGGTATATGGATAAACGTTTGTTACTTTAAGATCTACATATGTATACATCTCGACCTCAGCTGCTAATCTTTTGATACCAATTAAGGTGTTTTGTTCTTGGTGTCAGCCACTATTTCTCGATTTAACTAGCTGGTACGTTTTGGTTGTTACCGCTGCCGACGTGTTTTGTCTTTAGCAGTAAACTCGTTACTTCGGTTAGTTGTTGTTCGTGTGAGGCTTCGCATATTAAATTATTCTCCCTTAGCCAATGCTCGACTTCTTCAGGACCTTCGACGTTGGAGTCTCTCAGCTTTGCTACTACCGAAGCCGTGAGGTGCGTACGCTGGAACTCATACGCATATAGTCACGCCCTCCTATTATTATTATTCTATTATTTAGTGAAGTGTCCTCTCACCCAGTTCATCATTCTCTAACGGAGGCAAAACTTCGTTAAGGCTGACAAATAACAGAGATCAACGGTCATTCACTTTGTTTTCGATTTTACAGGAGCGCTCCATTATTTATGAGCCGTTGCTTTCAAATGTGCCTCTGACCAAAATATATGAAATAGATCAGCGCGATGAGTGTTTACGTTAAAACCAGATCGGTGGGTGGACTGATCTGGCATACTACATTGCAAGATCAATCTCCATTGATTTTCGCACGGTAATCTCTACTAATTAACAACCTCTCATTGTTTATATGTGGTTGTGAGTCATGTTTTTTCTCTTTGACCTTTTTAATTGTAGCTTTGTTTACTTGTATTTACGGTTATTTACTATTTGTTTTTCGTCTACGAAACATTCACATCTTCATCGCAATCGTGGATCGTTTCCCAGAAGACTAACCAAATCACTTCTTGTGATGTTTGTCTTCTTCTGGATAGCCTTATTTAGTGCCTTGTTCTTACCTCATGCCTGCTTTAGCTTATTTAAATAAGGACTAACAACTCATTTTTTCCATTTACGCTACATATAGTTGCTCTGGTATAACTACTAATGACAATGTATTATATTGATGCCCAAGATAACAGAACAATGGCAATCGTCATCGTGGATTTTCGAAGACATAGCATCGTTTCGAGGCCACTCAGGGCTTCCACAGTTCGGAGCCTCTTGGCAATTTTTTTTATTACGCCCTGGTTTGATTATGGCCTTCCATTGTTAATTTAGAACAATACGAACGAATAATAGTGCTCAATTTCCCTACTTTAAGCACACCGTCCATGTTTTATTATAGTAGTCGCATTAACTAATATGTTTTACTGATTTAGCGACAACGGCTTTAAGGGAGCAATAGTTTCTTTGATTACCAGTAAGGTTCTTATTAATTGAGGTGTTTTTCCATACATGAGAAATAATGATTATTCGTTGGTAATATTGACAAAAGTTCCTTCTTCGCGCTCCGCAAAAATATAGTTACATCCTTTTCTAGACTATCGACACATTTATCTTTATATATTTTTTTCATTTTCTGTTTCCTTTTAGTAAATGCGTCTTTAATTGACTTCGTTTACCATGCGTTATTTTTACGCGTCTTCAAATTTATTTTTCGCTTCGTAAGCAGCAATGCTAGGATCATCTTCGCTAGATCTGCGGTTTGATTTAAAAAAAAAACTTGTTAAAAAAAAGAAATTTTAGAATTCCTAACTATTCGGACCTTCTAAAAGCATTCTGCATTTTCCTTTGACGCCATTCTAATATACGTCACAAACGCGTTTGCAGCGATCCTATTCTCGAAACTTACTCTGTCAAAAAAATACTGGCCATGATGTTGGCCAGAATCAATCTAAATCACATATTTTACGTAATAGAAGTCGTATCGGGTCGAAGTCGATGTCCTTTGAAAGCTGAGATGTGGCGGCAGCAGCAATATTAAAATTTTTAGAAATTCTCTATTAAAGCTTAGGATAAGGCGCCCTAAAGATAACTAAGGTTTTAGCAAACTATAGTAGGGCAAAAATTCTGCCCCGGCCCAGAAAAAAAAACTCTTGTTGTCCAAGATTGGAAGAAAAGACCCAAAGATAGTTGTGCCGCTTTTTGTTCTCGGAATTTCGATGTACAAGATGCTTCCCTAGCAGTCAATAAATTATGGAAAAAGTTGCTGAAATTATTATCAAGAGTTTAGCAAGGCCGACCTGTGAATAGTCATGGATTCAACAAAAATTAGACATTCACTGCCAAATAGTTTGAAAGCAAATAGGATTCAATATTTATGTGCCACATGAATGAAGACGAACAAAAGATGTATTCGATCGTATCTTAAAAACAATTTATCACGGGTAATGAAAAATGTATTACATGAGATAATTGTCTGCAAATAAAAAACGAAACCAAAAAAATATGTATACTTCGTGGTCAAAGGTAAAGCCAAAGACTGCCAACAAGATTATGACATATAAGCCAACAGAAAGACGTCGTTTTCCAGCATGGCGATGCCAGACCACCTACGTCTTACCTACTTGGCAAAAGTTGAGAGAACTTGGAATGGCAAGTGCAACAATCGGGGAAACCCGATTGTTGCACTATCAGATTGTCATCTGTTTCTTCTTCTTCTAATACTTCTTAGATACTTTCTTTTTAGAGAGCTTTTTAATAATATTGATTTAGTTCCAATGAGAGAATGCAAAGGTCACTTGTTTTCTTCATAATTTTTCGCCCGGAGATCGTGGGGGTTTTACAGTATGGCAAGAGGGTATTGCCAGTATTGCCGTAGAAACGGCAGAACGCCATCGGCGTACGCTTAGCTTAGTAGTACTATTTGAAACTATCAAAAATGTTTGCTTTAATTTTTCGATATGCAAATATAAGGTTTGTTTTTTACACAAAAATAGTGTATTTTCGAGACTCGAAACAATGATCCCCCTCCGATCTCTTTCAGCAAGCAACTTGGACGTCGAGGCTCGCCCGTCAAATATATAAATCTACTATCCGTTTCCTGCATTTCTCCGCTTTCCATTGTGATCAAGCTTCATGATTCATTTGCTTTCGTATCTAGGCTATTTCTTCCTTTGGTCCCATCGTATTGCTGACCGTCGGCTCCCCCTTCCATTCTACTCAATCCAATTCAGTGTTTACTACTCTATATCTATTCTATATCAAACAGATGCAGCCAGTGAAGTGATGCATACAAAGCAAACTTTGCTTTACTATTGGCGAAAAGGAAAAAAAAAAATATTTATCCATTGTGTTCTGGTTTATGGTGGAAATCGTGGATCGAACAGAACCCGGCTAGCCCTATTTCTTTATAACGCTTTTGGTTATTACTATGATCATTATTGTGTGAGCGAGTTCTCGGAATCGGTATAGTCTGAAGGACTTTCCCTACTGAAAGTTCTAACTGTAGTCCGATTAGTGTGAGTATCGTTATTCCTGGACCTCAGGCGGGCCCTTAATTTGAGATTCGTCTTGTTTGTAGTGTAACATGTTGCATCGGATTAAGGGCTCGACACAAAGCCTCTACTGGGTTCGAATAAGGCATTTAAAGGAAATCTGATGTTCAGCATCTGACCTTTTAGCTATTCGGTGAACTCCGTCATAATACGAGTATTTCAATGAACGAGCGCCGGGATGAACTGGGAACGTAATATAAATAAATGGCTATTGTTAAGGATGAGAGGACCTGAACATGGTCTCAAACTAGTCGACAAACAATGGAACACTTTCCATTGAAGATAGCATTGTCAGGGGTTGCTTCTTGCCTGGGGTCGGCTAATAGACCCATTCCTTTCAGTCAAGGTGCTTAAAATGAGCACAACTCCAAGCTCTGGGTAGAAATTTTCCCCCATAATATTCTAGCCGCCTAGACCGAGCCCGCATACGCAGTGGGTCGTTACCTATCCCACACAAGTATTGCTATTATCGGAATTAGTTAGGCGCCTTTTACGTTATATTAAATAAGGTAAATTTCTAAATATAAGCCAATTAGAATATTATTTCTAAAAAAAATCGCTTTAACACGTACCAAACGCAGTTGGGCGAGCAGAAAACACAGACCGTCTTTGGTATTCCTTCAGGTGCTCTAAGCATTGTGGTAATAAGTTCGGGCCGGCATCGCCAAAAAAGACTGGCCGGTAGCTACGAGAATACTATGAGACAAACCATGATAGTCAGGCGCCGGAATTTTCGATACCCTGCTTCAATATTCAGTTAATGTCTTTTTTCACCTTTTTCGATATATATATTCTGAAATTAGGTCCCCTTAATTATCACGTTACCGGTAGACACTTCTATCCGGAAGGAGCCTATGAACATCATAGGCCAGATGTCTATGACTGCATCCACTGCTTGGCTTCGCTACTTGCCTATCGCTATACCTGACTAACAGAAGGGATAACTCCAATTAGAATAAAATGTGTCAACTCGAAATGTCAGGAAAAAATACAAAAATTGAGTCGGCTAAACAGCCGTTAGCTGTCATTTTGATGTTAATTATATCCAGGCTAGTTCATGCGTTACTCAGGCGTCTGTGGGTAGAGGGATGTTCTTCCAGAGGAGTCCACTGTCGTTTTCGACTGATCACTTCGAACTGTCGTCGGCGCTTGAAAAATACATAATCTAATGTTAGGCGTCTAATAACAATGATCGTAAAGGTCATTGTTAAGTTTTATAGGGTCTCATAAATCATTGAGAGCGAGCTTAGCAAAGCTACTTCGTTACCTGATGAACTTAATTAAAATTGGTCAGCCAATAATACACTTGTAATGGTAAGGTTATTTCATAATTGCCTCCTTGCTTATTGATTATATAATTGCAGACCTATCTTAATTAAAAAAGAAATTTTTTTAAACACACACACATCGATATAGTACACAACGAGGGAAAAGGTAAGTTTCTCACGCCCCTTACTGATACCAATAGGAACTGATACTGTGGTTAAGTATAGGGTATTAGCTCGTTAGTGATTTAGGAGGCGGAAAACATCAATTATTCACAGTTGTGTATCACTTCAACATATAACAATCGTAACAAAAAGAAACATATAAAAAGTAATAATAATAATCGTAATTATTATTATTACCTAAAATTTAAGTAATCTTAAGCAGGTTAGTTAAACAGAATTTAAGCTATACTTCGGGCTAGCTTTGTAACACCGCTAAACCAACTGTAAAATGGGAGACACATACATTAAATAGAGACAAAAGTACGTTGTACATTGTATCCTCAAGGTCGATGCAATGTATATCCTAGTACTATCGTTATTAAATTTAAAAGTGCTACCTATAAGAACTTCCCTACGAGACGGAACACCAGTTGCCCTCAAGAAACATTCATTATGGGAACTTCGAGTACTTTTGTTCTGAAGAGTTTAACGACAGAACCACTAGGAAAAAATTTTTTACTCAATTTATTCGACTTGGTCAACGACTTCCGCTGCTGCTCATTCGGTGGTTGTTGTTGCAGGCGAAAAAATCTGGCATTAAGTTCTAGCGAGAAGTCTATCTTCAAATTTCATAAAAGGGAGAGAGGGGACAGGGGTTGGAATTTGCGTGACAGAAACAGCAAAGGGTGATCCATAGGAGTTAGCTAGTAAGACTATTATTGCATGTGAGTAGTGACCGGCTGAAGGACAAAAGCACACTTTCATCACTATTGACTCTACATGCACCTATATGGTATATTGTATGAAAAAGATAGTTCCTTTCCTAATAACTAAGAACGTATGGAACATGAACGAAAACAGAAAAGTAACGGCGGATAATGACTTCACCGATGGTAATCTTATCAAAACTCATTTGGAGATATAGGTGAACAAAGTGGAAGTATAATGAATTATAAATTGTGCCCCGAATTTTCTACAAGTATAGAAATTCAGAGATAACTATCTAGACAAAAATTATAACGGCACGAATTCTGATCAGGGTTGCTCTTTATGTTACGTCTCTGTTAGAAAATACAAAGAGTTGTGTAACTTCCACACTGTACGCGATACGATAACGATTAAGTTATGGGGGGATGGATTGGCCTCACGTCCATGAAATAGCTACCGCTGACGCCCTCTATATACTATTAGACAGAACATACTGTATTATGCACCTTCGATTTAGTCGTCGCCATAATGGTTTATAGGTTCGATTTCAATGGTCCATTTTCTCTATAATGCCCCCCCCCCCCTTCCTTCTCTATCCGTCTAATAAATTATAATGCCACGATTCGAACATTCATTAATCAGGCGAATTATCAGCATAAGTAATATAGAGCTTTCTATGAATGGGGTTCGTATAACTGCTATCCACCGACCCAAGCTGGTTCCATTTCGCCTATGTAAATCATCGTTTTAGAGAATTCTCACGAAATTAGATTCCTTTAAAAAAGTGTGGTATCGTATGAGTCATAGTCGAGTGTTTTTTTATTCTCTTATAATAGTAAATTCATTACAGTGTTAGTATGTTTTTATTTCTGTCCAAATAAACGAGACATTACTGTTTTTCCGCTGTTTTCTGCTACGTATGTATACAGTATGACTGCATATATCGATTCACTGCCACACTGCGTGACAGCCCTTTTTCAGATCCTCTGTATTTTTTACCTCCCTGTCTCGTATCCACACATTGAATTCAAAGGGCTTACGAGCTCTCTTCGTTTCACTACATCGGGGCCCCACTGGGCCCCTAACTCATCGACTTCTACAATACAGTTTCTACAGAAGATTCCGCGCGCCCGTTTGTGGACTCATTGTCTGTTGAAAACATTGTTTTACTTCTTATCCAAGATTCGTCAGCCGGGATAATCCGCGCCGATCGCTTCGAGTCAGTAGCTGCTCACGCGTTTGCTTTCGGAGCGTCCTATGGGCCCTGCCGAAACGCGACAATTTACGTGAATGTCGCGTTACACCGGCCGACGATGCGATCCGCACGTGCGTTTCCTATCGACTGTCTCTATCTATAGGTGTATTTCTTCTCGCGTTGGAACCAACGGCAGCAGCGAAGGCTGTCAGTACGACAACACTGCTAGGGATGATGGCTATGGGTCTAGTGGTGTGTTTCATACGGCTGACTTCGTCTTATGGTTCTCGCCCTGACGTGGTCATTACGATCGGGGACGTCAGGGGAGGAGAGTCCCATTGGCTTTGCCTTTTGGTACGGCAAGCGTACTTTCCTTGGTTTTACAGATCCTATACTTAGTTAATACACAGTGATAGGCGACCAGAACTGGAGAGAAGGCGGGATTCCTCTCTCTCTTATTCTGAGCTGTGAAAAAATTACCTTAGACAATTGGATAACAATAGTATGGTTGGTGGTACATGCCCGCTGGGTCTATCGTTTTTGAAAACCGATTTATTCATTGTTAGATACACGGTCGGGTAGTAGCAGTGTCGCTTTCCTTCCTTGTCAGCTAACAGGACAGTCTCTCCTAACTTGTGAATTGTTTACAGCTGGGTTTTCCGGCTTTGAACTGCTCGTTCCTGTTAAAAAGGATTACAACAACCTTTGAAAAGGATACACAACAGCCGAAATTCGACGTAGAACGCAGCTATCGCAATTCACGCGATCTGAAGTTTGATCGATACTTGTCCGTTTCTAGGTGCTACATAACTCGATTTTTTTACTCATTTTGTACGACGAACTGCTGTGAAAGGTTGTGCAAAGTAAAGCGAAAAGAGTACGATAAATATTGATATCTGAGGGATCTTTTCTACGTAAACGCCTGTGCCTACGCTGGAAGTTAACGGTGAACACATGGCGACTAAAGGATGGCAATAGTTCGCCTTTGAATGTAGATTACGGGCGAGCTACGAGTGTGAGCAGGTCAACACGTACTACCAGTTAACGATCGTTCTTGATCAGCTCTACGTATAAGATGTTTCCAGTAACCAGAAGTCAGACAGCTGCGGACTCCAAACCCCAAAAATGGATGCGGAGGTTTACGGAGCTACTACCTGAAAGAATACGCAGTATGTCGACGCCTGCCACGCTTATCCAATCACAGATTCAGGCCTATATTGCTCGGAAAAGGTACAAACATATGAAGAAAGCGGGTGAGTTGAAGCATCACTGCCTGATCACATCGCACAGTTACGGATAGACCTTGGATCACTAACATGAATCGTGGATCATTATCTAGATACGCTACACGCAACAAGTAACTAATGAAACGCGTTTTTGTGACTAAAATGAAAGAGCGGTTTGTCTTGGTCGAAAGCCAGTGCCCACTACGCAATCGAAGTAATAATATTACCATAACCAATTCCATTACGCGAGCACGTATTCTTTCCCATCGATTTTTGTTGGTGTCATCATTAAGCTACGAATTTTCACCATTTCAAACGATCCGGATTTGTCGATCTACAATTCGGTTCGGACCTTCACCGGCAAAATAAACAATTCAGCCAGTCAACGTGTGAACTAAAAGACACTCATCAGAAAAAAACACGCTAGAAAAATTAGGAAAGCAAACCGGGTATAGATTACTGAAGAGGGGAAAGAGCTGAGCTTGAGGCGCCCTAATGATGTGAACGTCTCTGGGTAAACTCATAGTCGGAAGGAATACGACTGGACGAGATAGACCTGAAAGCTCTACACGAAAGTTCCATTGTATCCAGATAATGCTGGAGAACCGTAAGCTGCGCACGTCCTCTTGTTACCCATATCTTAACCTGAATTGGCTATACACCTGAAACTAGGAAAGGCTCTTAATTAAATTGTTGTCTATAAGACTTGTAAAATGAAATCACTTTATTTCGAGGTCTTACTAGCCCAGCTAATCCTTTCTGGTATAGCTATTGAAATTTCAATACGAAACTCTCGCATGCTCTAAATTCTGGATCTGTAAGAAGGAATAGTCATTGTCGAATCAGATTTGCTGTACGTTCAATTTCGGTTTGAAATGTTAGTAGTGATAGGCTCCAGCGAAAAGGCAAAGACTTCAATTTTGATAGAAGAAACGTGGTACGTGGACATGGAATTTATCTGCTAAATATGACTGCTTGCGTTATTACCTTTGAATTTTTTCATCGTCTTCTAAAAAGCCCACGGGAACGTATTTGATCTTAGGGCAAATACATAATAGGATCGAAGGGAGCGATCTTCGACAAGGTATCGTTAGTTTCAGCTTGGCAGTAATACTTTTATAGCAACTATTATGTCTTGGTTAAGTGAGTCTGACGTTGTTTAATATAGCTTCGAAGTAATAACAGGGGCTAGTTATTATGATGATACTAAACTAATAGAGAAGACACAGCTGATGGGCGGTGCTTAAACATATTACCCTATCTGAAAATTTTTAAAAATGTACCTAATTTCGCAACCTACACATTCGAACAGTGATCAATCAAGTTGATCCTCTATTGATATGTTCATTTCTCAAGTAGATAATTATACGAATTTCAATAACTTGTTTAAGAATAGATGTGAACCCACAGACGTCAGCATTGTCTGAACGCTCAAAGGAAACGGGCGTGTAGCGTCATCTAGCATAACCGCTCGATGACGAAGACCACTTACTTTGTTCTCGGTAGTATTGTTTGGCTGAATCGTTTAGCTCATAAAATGCTAATGAAGGTCAAACATTAAACATTGGTACGCGCCTTGAGCTATGTTAGAAGATCCTCCTTTAATGGTCATCTAAGCAAAAAGTGTCTAGTATCAGCCTATTGTAGGGCAGAGCAACTGGAACAAGCGGGCTATTTAGTTCCAAAGAGCGGACATGCATTTACGTTTACAATCAATACCATTGCGTATCAAGTGGATTATCGCTAATTAGATTCTTACAATTTTTTCTCACAGCGATTCGGATTCAGTGTTCATGGAAGCGTCTTCAGGCTGAGCGAGAGCTCGAAAAGCGGAGAAAGGCAGCGGAGATTATTCGCAGGTACGCAAATGCAAGGTCAGCGATCCGAAATCGCATATCTATGATGACGCAATAGACACGTGTATCAAAAAGGGAGTTTAAATAATCGAGAAGAACAAAGATGTAGAAGAGGTCATACTTGTATATGCGCTGGGGCAAAAAAACCGGCTAGATATAAGAATCATTGTTCCCTATGCAGTTATCTGGATGCCTTTTCGAGGGTCCCCCAAAGGGGGTGGACTACAGTTAGCTATTGTCAGGACACATATATTATTATTATATTATGCACTATTATTATATATATAAAGGAGGTCATTATTTATATTACTCTATAATATAAATAACGACTTCCTTTAGAAGTGTTTTTTATTGTCCAAGAAAATTACAAGCTGTTTTCATGCTATCAGTATATCATACCAGATTCGAAATTATAGTTGAGGCACGAACAAATGTTTCAACTTTGGTGTATTAACAACAAACACTTTCGGGTCTTTGAAAACAATGGTTTTAGCTGGATAATCGCTATTCAAGGGAAGCAACATGATTCCAAGCGGAATTACTACCACAATTCCCGAAGCATGCTGAAGGATTAACACACAGTAAATCCGTTACCAATGATTTATTAACGGGCAAGGGGCTCTGGGATACGCCTCGTTAGAATCGCTTGCTTCAGTCAAGGTCCCCTGCACAAGGGCATTTCCGAAGTGCCATAGCCGGTGCTCGCACGAGTTGTTTCGACTCGAACCAGAAAAGAAAATTGCTATTTTGTGCGATGATTCCTGATGGAAGAATTTGTATTTACTTAAGGCTTATTTACTGACTCGTTACATGTGTCAGGTACCAGCCGTTGCACAAGTTCTACATTGTGAATTGTCTATTCGAAGGACGAGAGCATCTGCCACAATAGTACCTTTAATATACGACACAATGCTTTCAAAACACAAAAGGCTTCTATCTAGCAGGTATATTTTTAAAATCTATCTTTTTAGAAGCATTGATCATTTCTACGATTCCATTCGAAGTTGTACAACTTTTTACGCCTGCGTTATTGGATCGCGCTGCCTATTTTGAATCTGCGCTTGTCTTCTATTTATCTCGTATAAGTTACTACATTAAAATTATTGTAGTTGGGCATTTCAAGTAACGAAGTTACTTTATGTGTTCGCACGTTACAGTTTCATCAAAGGGTTCATCATGAGAAAAAATCCAGAAAGTGACGTGAACAGACAGGTACGTAATTAGGGCATACACTGTGATACACATTACTTAGCTCCAATAAGAAGTGTTCTTTGTGAAAAGCTAAATAAAGCATTTATTGGTATCCTCATTTTTCTATAGTTATTCTTTAAGTACACCTTCATTTTCACGTTATGCTTACTATTTTGCTTTCTCTCTCTTTTTTGTCTCTCTGTCTCACCTGCCTCGTGTTTAGATCGGCCATATGATTGCGCTGGCCCTGCGATGCTTTTTTCTAAAGTGATCCATGTCTATCGAGGTTATTTCTCGCATAGATCCTGCTGAAGTGAAAATGAGTGTTCTAAGTTATCATTTATATATAGTAACTACGTTTTCGTAACGAAGCTTAATATGCTTTTTATGGAGACAAAGCGCCCGAGGTGGCTCCTTACGACGAGTTGAAGTCGCAAATAGGAACAATAACGTTTCTCGTGCGTCAGAATTGTTGGAACTCTTTAGAGAAGCAAAAGGTAAAGTTGAAAATCTTATAGAAAAAATGCCGCATGTTCTACAATCTGCCCATTGGAGCGTCGTATTTTTTTGCAGCATTTATTGCGCGACGGAAACGGGTGGCTGCGTAATAGTAACATGATAATCCTTGCGTAGTTGTCATCCTATTAAACATTTCATACGATGTTCTGCTATTTCACTAAATCTACTATATATTTTTCTGCTATATTTTCAAATCTTTGATCGATTGAAAGTTGTCAGTTGACGGCTGTATCTTTAATCCATTGCTCAACAAATTCTGAGCCAAGTTGAAACTTACAGGACCAAGGCCTACTACTGAAACACGGGTTCCAGTCTTTAATTTCGGCAAAAATTGAGACATGTTGGGTTACTATACGCTACGTAGTAGGGCGTAGAAGTATTCTCAATGCATATACTATATGTTGAAATAAGAATATTTGGTGTCTTTTATAAGTAGCATCTATAAAAGCGGTGTCAAGATTTACTTATGCTATTTTTATTACCATGATTTTATTATAATAAGCATTTCACTGATAATTCCTGGACACGCTACGAAAGAAATAAAAAGCCTATGTTACCTAAAAAGGGTCGTACAGACTGTGTGGTGCTCTAAGGCCAATTTACCTTTTAGACAGTTATGGAAATGGCAGTCTTTTTTGCTAATTAGCATCTGTGTAATTCACCGAGCCTGTATGCACACATTAAACACGATCCGTTGTTGCCAACAGTAAAATATCTAGCTGCGATAGTTTTTTTTTTCTCACAAGCTTTCGGGCTAATGTGTGCCCGGTACAAGCTAAGGCCGCGATCAATCGCGGCTACACGCCCATCGAATCAACTAGCTTCCTTTGACTTTTGTCGTTGCATAGTGTTGCCAATGAGAAATATGCAAAACAGTATGGGAGTCTCTCTCTCTCTCTCTATATATATATATATATGTATGTACGGTTAATATGAGCGTTTCCATTTATGGCTGACCCGTGTGAAACTTTCAATCAAACCTCAAATTCCGTATTGAACCTTTACTTTATGAGTTCGATTTTATATTTACTCGCCTTTCTCATCTCTTCCTGACACTGCTTTAACTTATGTGATAAGTTGATTAACCGATTTATCCGTTAATGCTCTTTTACCCCACGGCCACGGTATGCCCGCTGCCTGCTTGAGGCATACTGCAGTGCATTTTAGCTATAAACATATCCTTCATCAAGGTGCTTTCGAGAATTACCAGTGTGCAGCTCCATATGAAATTTACCCCATAGGTGAACCAACGTACGAGTACAAATATCTATGACACGTCACCTATGCGCCCATGAGCTCGAACTGGAAAAGATTCTACAATACAAAATGGTGGCTTTTCTGTACCTAATTATGCGCACCTAAGCTAAAACGTGATGTTAGTATTTAGTTCATTTATACAGGTGCAGTGAGACAAGCGCCCTCTGGATTGGTACATCATTCATTGTCGGATCGGAAGAGGATTTTCCTCATTTCAACTAAATTAAATAATTATTCTCACTATTTATCTTATTAATGTTGATTAAATTCATGATTGATACGTGTTTTGCAGTTCTTAAGATTGATACGCGTGGAATATCTGCAGCGACTAGCAAGGAGCTTGCCCGAATCAGTCATGGACAAATCTTGGCCAGAAGCACCATCACTTTGCAAAGTAATCCTTTTTCCTTTGGCGAATTATCTTACAGAAATCCATTAGTCGAATATATGAGATACATGATTCAATAGGAGAGAACGTACCCTCGCCAAGCTAACATTTGTTGACTCTCTTATCACCTATATGAGCGTACAACCTAATAATTACTGCAGTTTACGTCGACAACACGACAAATACGGACTAAGTGCTCTATTTTCAGGAAGCATCTCAAATTTTACAGGCGCTGCACCGGCGCATCCTTGTAAGAAACTATTTCCTCAATATGAGTTCGGAGCGGAAGGAACAGCTCCGATGGAAGCTTGAGGCCAGCGAATTATTCAAGGTACCAGTACCATAAGCCACGTCCTTTAACCTAAACAAGATGACCCCGTCATAGTACGTTCCTTTTCATGACCAGCATCTCGTTTCCCGAGCGTTCTTTATACGCGCTCATTTTTGTATTGATATAACTGCCGCTTGGCGAACAAGCGTAAAGCGTTAACAATATAGGACGATCGGATCGCTTGTAAAACGGATCGGGTTACGGAAAAGAGTCAGTTAAGTATTCTGGCTTCGGGAAATGGTGCGTCGATAATTTAGTAAATGAGGGAAGTTATATACGACAAGAATATTTGATGTCTCATTTTGTAGATCTCTCTTAAACGCAAAATCACTCTTTTTATATCATTACTCTAGAATTAAAAAATTCTCTTGCCTTCTCTACGAGTCACGTGATCATCGAATATTGAAAACGACTCCTGAAGGGGCATAATTTCTGCAAAAAAACCGATACATTTCGATGAACTGAATAAAGGTGCTAAATAACTATTTGTAAACCCTAAAATGAAAGGAACAAATACTTGAAAAACCTTCAGGTCTCTTTTTGGACATTTCAAGAACACGCCAATCGAAACATACTACATAATTGTATCTTAAATATTTACTAGTAAAAATGTTCAAAATTAAAAAATCAGAGTCCCAAAAATTGGGCTAGAATATCGGGGCCGTAGTCCCTGATAGGGGTCGGCTTAGGGCCGACGTGATCCATGTCCGTCCCTAACAGAAACAGAGTTAATCGGTCAGCGTTGAAAAAAGAATCTTCCATAGCAGCGTTGTAAAAATGCAAAGCCAGCACAGGCGAGTGAGGCAGCTGTTCGATCAAAGCTGGCAAAGAGAGCGCTCTGCGACGTAGTTGTACTTCGATTATCACGCATTTGCGATACTGGCGACAAACGTGTTTTTTTTTTTGTAGACGCGTTAGTAAATACTTAATTTCATAATTTTGCTGCATTTCTATAAGAGGTTATGAATAAATGAAGCAATAGAACTATCGTTACTACTTTCGAGTAGCTTGCTCGTGTAAGTATCCAGTCAACTGAGTTGACGTCAAGAGCACATATTATTATCATTATCTAGAAAAAAAAAAATGTTGATATTCTATAAAGAAGTTTAACGCATACATTTAATGTGCTTTGTAGGGCAAAAAATCAAGTTACTCGAATGGTGTTGAGGTTCCATTCGTTACATCGCATCTGCCATCCAGTCTGAAGCAACAACTCGAGCTCTTTCAAAATGAGTATCTGGAAAATAGCGACGTCATATCGGTTTGTACTGCATAGACAGCGACTTGCAACAAGTTAGAAAATAACTTATGGCTTGTTTATCCAACCTGGACAATAGCTTGTCTGTCAGTTGCAATAACAGACTCTCGCAAGCCCTTCTAAAACATGTCTGCCAGATTCGTTTTCATTTAGATAAATTTTTCGAGTTTTACGTTCGGCTCTACTGCTATTAGGTGTATTTGCGTCCGGTTGAGCTTGCCAAACACCGTACCGTTGTCTTACCATTAAAATCGTCCTTATTTTACCTATGGAATCACGCAGAACGAATAGAAATCTTTTGCTAATACGAGGGCATCGTATGCTTAGCTGCTTTTCAAATTTCAACACTGTTAGCAGTGAACAGTAACGTGATTTTGTACTCGTCCTTCGCAGTACTCTTTGCCAGTGACGAAGTACGATCGACACGGCTACAGAGAACGACGATGGGTGCTGATACTTACGACAAAGTGCATCTACCTGGTTGACGCAAAGAACTTTAAAATTAAGCACACCCTGCACCTCAAGGCTCTGCCTGGTAACATCGTTTAGATTTACTGAGTCCGGGATTTCGGTTAACCAGCTGTTTTGTTTTTTTGAATAGGCAAATAATTTTTAAACATCATTTATTGGCGTAATAGTTGGCGAGAACTGGGACTTCTATACCAGACAAAGGGGTTGTTGACTACCTCGCGCTACGCAACGATGTTTGATTGAATGTTTCCATCGCATCGTAATGGATGTTCGTTCAAAAAAAGAAAACAGTGATAATTCATAATGGCATGCAAACAATTCATGACAAATTTGATGGCATTAAAGGAAACTTTTTAGGAATATGTCATATCGAAACGTAAGTAAGTAGTTAGTAGTAGTAAAGTTTACAATGTGTCTGCTCTTGGTTTCAGATGCTTGTAAGTTATCCGTCCGAACTAACTGCACCGGCTCTGGTTCAGGCTATCATCTTTGTGATGGGACCGAAACAATCCCATCTTGCTCCCATACAGTATATGGAACGCTTTATACTATCGTTGAACTTTACATAAAGTATATATATGTCTTTAAAGATTTCAAGCGTTGAAACGTAATTAACTCGTGCTCTAACTACAGATACTTCAGTTTAGTTGATCTACTTAGGGCAAGTCAAGTAACTATGTTGTGTCAATATTTAAACTTGCTAAGCCGAACTTACTTTTTACGTATCTGGGACGAGATTATTGTTGCTGATTAAATACAAATTAGACAGTTGGCACACAAAAGGAGTAATCGCAAACTTCCTCTATTCCTAACCTTTCGCACACCAGCTAAACTATTTGAACAGTTCCAACAGTATAACAACTTTTTTTTTCTTTTTTGTTATTTCAGGCATAAATGTAAGTTCACGTAGCGATGGATTGGTGGTTTTACAAGATCGCGGTGCGAATATTGACTTAAAAAAGGTTAGCACATGAAACACTGTTAAATTGATCAACTGAAGTGGATTCGCGACTAACTACACTTACTGAATATACTATAACATATAATTAGCATTCTTCGTCATGTATCGTTGGTGCGTATACTTTCTACGTAACTAATACCCTACACAGAACGCGTTTATTTTCATAAAAAATGTTTCTATCAATCAACTCGGGGACAAAATCTGTTATTGGTCGCGTGGAAAGACGGTGTCTCAACCTTAACTTTTGCGCAATTGTCTTCAGCAAGGCGATTTGATTCTGGACTTGGGTGGTTTCCTAATCGAGTGTCTATCGCTGACCTTTCTACTCACCGAAAACAGAACGTCCCTGAATATTATACAAAATGACACGTAAGTAAATACTGCTTTCTTTTAGCGTTCCGATGCTGTCGGCTACCCAATCTGCTTGACAAATAAATACAAATTATTATTATTGATGTTGCATTGACGTGTGCCGAATTTTATTAAAGGGCCTTAGCAGGACCATGTCGTGCGGTTGTTCCTAGAGCAGATTTTTTTGAGAAGAAAAATATTCCTGCGTTGAAGCGTTGCTATACGACGCACGTTATATAATTGTTGTGATATTTACGATGCGATGAAAATGGACGTATCTGCTTGTATTTGTAACGGCTTTCAGTTGTTGACAATTTTCGTAAAAAAAAAAACGAGGGAAATACAGTATCGGTTAGTAACGCTTTCATCGCTTTTCAAAAACATAACATAAGCGTTCATCTATTCCAGCGTTAACGTCACAGCACTGCCGTAGTCGATCGCTGAACTTTTTTCTTTTTTTCTGTCAAACTTATGCTGGAGCAATTCGGGCTTCTGCTTACCTATCGAGATGTATCGAAAACAGCATAGGTACATAAGATCACATCAATTGCGATAGCAGAAAAATAACGTAAACACCTGCCAGTTAACAACGATTTATCGAAACGCTTAGATTCTTATAGCGAATGGAAATCAAGATCGTTAGTGTGTATATCAGTGTTCCGGCATGTTGATACCCAACTCAGAACGACAGCGAAGGCCACCGGTAAACCTATCATATCAATATTCAGTACTATTACGGAGCTAAATGTTATCAATCTCCATAACAAGTTGTCGACTACGGTGGGTGACAGCTAATAAAACAAAACAAAAAAGCTTTATAATCACTTTCTGGTGAAATTAAGCCGTTTGGAGTAAACCTCTTAGTATTCGACCATATATTGATATCACATGTATTTGAAATATATGTTTCCGACAATCGTGAGGTGTTTCGCGACGCCTAGAAGCAACCGTATATTCCTGACAGAGCGGAAATCACGACAACGAGTTAATGGACGATTCACGGGGGATATTTGAACGATATTGCGAGCTTTGTACAAAGGGATCGTAATTTTTACATAGTTTGGTCGTACTATATATAACATCCGTTATTCTGAGATACCTTGCAGTATATATCATCACATAGGCGATGGCAAAGTTGGGACAATAGAGTTTCGACGCGGAGTTTGTCCCTGCATCACGCGAAGCGCAAGTCGGCGGGCTCTGCATGTACTTAGTTAAGCTGATACGAACTGACAATAACTTACATCAACCGATCACGGATTATAATATGTGAAAAGTACAATAATAAATAATAATTGTAGAAAACCTCAAAACATTTCATCCTTTCGCAACCTAGCGTCCATGGCAGCCGACAAGCAACACCATTTCACTACCGCTAGGCAAATTGACAACCCGCTGTCAAATGGGGCCACCCCCCGATTTATGTATTAGCACAAACACGCACCGTGTGCTTTTCTCCTCGTTAGGGCTTGCCTATGTTCGATAACGTCGCAAAGATACAGTACAAAACAGTCTGAGGGCCGAACCGACGGAATTGCCAAAATCCAAGCTTCATGAAAGATCCTCAGCTGTTAACCGTCGCTCGACTTTATGGCATTGGGAGCCATGTCATACGAAGCCCATGTCGTCGTAGCAATGTCGGACGAGCTCAATTCCCTCATCAGTTCTTCACACGTGAATTCTATACAATCGTTCTTGTCATCAAGCAAATAGCCGTTAGGACGTTTATTAAAGCTAATTAAGTGGAATGCCCTTTTCGTCAAGCCCTGTTCTATCCGCACCAAAAGGCTAATTTGATATTGACCGTTTGGCTTAGGTCGATTGTAGCAAAAGTAAACTCGCGCCTGAATAGACTGAATTCAAACTATCTTGTGTTGGCTAATCTCCTTTTAACGGCTTCAGGTACTCCTACTGTTTGTGGAAGTTCTCAGAATTATCTTTTTTTTTTTCACATCGTATCCAGGACTCACCCTTGTGAGAAAGCCTAGCGGAAGGTTTTGTTGACCCATTTTGGGTTTCTCCAGCAGACCCATGTGACAGCATAGTAACCATATGTTATGGTAATCTTTTGCCAACGCAGGAATTTCAACCAGTCACGGGATTGAGTGTTATGAGGCGTTACAAAACGAGTCATGTTTTCGTTTTGCTCTCCGATTTTTGCGCTGCAAGAAGGTACATGTTCGGCTATATGTTCCCGAAACGTGATTTGAATGCGGAAAAGGTGCTTTGTAGCGGCTGGCTGCCTTCTCAGACAGGCCAAATCCATTTATATATGTAAACTTCCACGGGTTAGAGACCTCCCAACGGAAGGCCGAAATGTAGGTTCATTCTCCTCTGGCAAACGAAAACTTCGAATATGATAAAAATGTCGATGAAGGGGAAAAAACTAGTTACTGGCCGCTTGTTATCGATCACACCCCTAATGACGCGGAACCGACAAATCGATACAAACTGGTGCGACGGCTTCGAATTTTATGGGGTGCGTTCAAGGAAATCTATGCCACTATCGATAGCTGTTGACGGTCTAGCCCTAACATCTGAAAGAGTGTCAATGGTATTCTTTGTTCCGATATAATCGACCAACCCAGTTAAAAAATTAAAGTCGTCCAGCAAACCTCGACGACGCTATCTACATTAAGCGTCTGTACGTGAGCGCTGACTGACGGTGTACACGTAAATAACACCACATGGGATTAAACCGCTCAGAATGTTAATTTTACGTGAAGCGTAAAAAACATGGGCAGTGAGAAGACAAAGCGAACGGTGCTCGATATTTAGCAAATATACGTAAATATATTTGCTATAATTACGAACAATCTCGAAGTTGGAAAGAGGATGATAAATTCCAATTTTAGTTCGAGACAGAAACGCGATCCTTGTCTTGGTGGTGGTGGTGGTTATCGTACGTCATAGCGAGATTTATATCGGCAGATACCCAAACGGTTTAGCAAACGTGATTTTGGCGCAGAATTGAGGAAATAGCTTGCCGTTCCTGCCAAACCGCTAATGTTAATACTCCATAGTATTATTAAAGGCCAACTGAAGAAAGCGACGAGAATTAACTGCCAAAACTGTTTGCAGGGCATCTTTTTTTTTCCTACAAAATCAGTCGTCATGCTTCTCGTATCGTTAAGAGTACTCGCCTGGTTCTTCCATGACGTTGATATAAACAGGTAACAATACGAAAACAATCACATTATTACCAAATGCGAAAATAATGCATGGTTAAACTGACGGAACAAATAGCAATATGCGCCAGAACAGGGTACGCTTTTAAGCTTATCAGGATTCCGACATTTTACGAATATATTCAAAACGTAGATTTATTTATTCATTTAGAAAATATACTTTGCTGGCCGAAAATGGATAAAGCAACTTCGACAAAAGGGTGTTCATTTAGGTAAATTAAATCAGGTTACACTCGATCCTGTTTCTATGATCGAATATATTTTATGAAGCATGTAAAATAGAAAGTGCAGCCGAATTTCCACGTTCGACTGAAAAGTCATGCTGAAAATCGACAAGACACTGATAGGAAGCACCTATACAACAGAAAAAGATGTTTGATACCACCCGTCTAGTATGTAAACAATAATGTAGGTGAACGTTTTTCCTCTAGAAGAGGTCTTCGTAGAACGTATTCATATATATATATATATACATATATTCTTTCATACGCAGTGCGGACCTGAGCTGATCGTCTAATACTGGCTATAAATGAAACACCTTGATGCTACTGTTTACAGTCTAGGAAGCAGAAATAGGTCCATTAGGAAGGCTGATGCCTAGTGTTGATTGGCAACAGTTATTATAGAGTACTGGTGACACTGGTCATAAATTTGGAAAACAAGTAACATATGTATTGACGAATTAGGGCAGGCAGACGGGTTAGTTGTCGTTCGTTGGGTTCTTTAGCATGAAAACTCCCACTTAGGCCATCATGGAAGTTTGGCCGGGGTGAAATCGTTCCATATAGCTATATAGTTAGTATTAGTTAGCGTAATATATATATATATATATATACTGTGCTACGTAATCAAAAGTAACAGGTTCTCAAATCGTTTATTCAAGTCAAATAGTTTCGTTAGAGGGTGTGATAGTGAACCGCTTGAGATGAGTTAACGTTCCCAAAGGCGGCGACTGATAGGTCGGGTTCTACAGTTGTCATTTGCCGAAGACAGACCATTTTAGGTGGTAGTTTGGTCATACAATTTGACTGAAATACGACTCAGATGATAGTTCCCTTTTACAGCTTAACTTACAAACGCTAAATAAATAAAATCGACAGATAATTGATTTTAAAAAAAAAGACCAGATTTATGTGTGAAACTGGCACTTCTTTAATGTTAATCGGAAAACTAATGTGAGATAGTGACGCAAGGGGCATTTGTACGGCATGAAACGCACTCAACACCTAGAGATTCGTAAGCAGAAGGGTAACATTGAAGAGGACCCATGTGTCCGGGTCAGTATCGCAGGGAAGGTCTAGGGAAGCGACCAATTTTGTACGTGCAGGATCCTCGTAAAGGGGTACGCTGACCATGTTGGAGTGGCTGGATGACTGGAGTCGTACCTAAACGCAGCAAAATAGTATGAATCATTCGAAATAAAGCTGATGAAATATGAAAAAGAAAGCGTTCCGAAAGCTACCTTTCAATTTGAGTTTCAGCAGTCAACGCTTACTTTGCCAAACCGTTACCTTTAATCGATCAAATCACTAAGAACAAGGCAGCTATAGCTTTGCAGTTGCTCTGGAAGTGTTGAATATTCTCTGTATATAGTAGTTAAGTAAATGAGTAATGGGCACTTACATCCGCGATCCATCCTAAGTGGGCGGTGGGCAATAACGAAGTTGTGGCTGATTTGTGCAAGCACTCTGATAATGATGTCCCATCGAAGACCGCCCCCTCGATCAACAAATTCTCGACTTTAACCTGCTTTCGTAAATACGAGAGCCAATTTTTGGCCAAGACATTTGTCATTATTATTATCATTGGCATCACAGGCCGAGCGACACTCAGTCATTGTTGTTTGTTGTTTTAGGTTTTTCTTTTACGATGCGACCTTAGACAAGGCACAGTTTATGCATCACATTAACTGTGAAGCGTGTCGTCGGCTGTACGGCTAGATATTTCCACAAACCATAAAACGAAATATACTATAACTAATATGATCGTTTCTTTTATGAGGTCGGTAAAAAGATCTAGATATTACAATTAAGCGAAATTTTGATTTTCATCTTTATATAAACCGAATAATTACATCAGCATCAACTACGATAGGTTTCTACGTCTTTAGATTCTTAGTAACCAAAAAAAAGAAACAACATATTTTACATTTATTTTTCTACGAAAAGCTTGCCGTTGTCCAATTCCAATATGGTGCCGAAATATGGCAATCTCTAGGAAAAAAACACGTGGACGTCATTGAACAAATGCAAAATCGGTTTGCTCGAAGAGTTGCCCTCAGAGGCGGCGTAAACCACATTGGCCTACTTCTTCGATCTACATATAAATTGCACTCTAACGCAGATATTGCCATGGATAAAAGGTTGAAACTACTTGATATGATATTATACTTCGTTAGCATCGAATTTAACGCGTTCCGCGCTAAGGACGCGGCAACAACGTCCGAAATAGCCTGAGTTGGGACGATAAATGTTGGAAGCTGCTTCTATGGAGAAATATTTTTGAATTTTACCACAGATAAGTCAAATAACGTTACCAGTAAGATCACTATAACATGGTACTATTTCTTATACTGTTACTGTTATAATATATTTCTCTCGTCGCGATAAACGTGATTCCGATGTAACTTATAGAGAAAAAACAGAGCTGGCCATTCGTAGGTGGTGACCAGGCATGCTGGAAGATGACAGTTGAATACTATACAAAAGCTTTAAGTTTTACGACCAGTTGGATGGTTTATCACTGCAATCTCGAGCAATGCAAGCCGCTAAAATGTCTAATAGTGATTGCAACAATGTTAACTTGTCTTAATACTAGAGATAACTATTGAATTTTACCAATTGTTTGTGGTGGCGCCCACCTGAATCTGGCATGACAGTGGTTTCCGGAACGAAACATCAAGACGCAGGCTGTTGATGGCGCTCTTGGTTATCCTTAAATATGGTTATCGATTAGAAAAATATGCCTTAGACCTGTCCGTATAGAATGGTACAGTCCGCAACTCAGATTCAGGGTTATGGGTTGCGTGCCGTATCTTTAGTTGCCGCGATGGCTTATGGGGAAGCTACTTTAAAACCTGAGATAATTTTCAGCTTGGAATAATTATCTAATAGGCCTAGGAGCATAACTGCGCTACATCGACGACATAATAATTTCATTTAGTTCTAGGGCATTGCTTCTTTTTGTTACTAACGTTTCGCATATGGTTTGATGAATAGCCAATTTAAAGGGAAATTATGTGTCTGTGCTCGCTTACCTAGCTGTCTGCTGCCGGAGAGCATTAAGGAACTTATTTGGGTGAAGGAGTTCGGCGAGGTCGAAAATGGCGTCAAACGAAAAACCCGATGAAGACATCCATTTGTTCTGAATGGCAGACGCCTTAGATACTAGCTGACGCATGTAGTTGTATGGGTCTTCAGGACCACTCCATTGCCGTTGCCATTCCAGCGGTGTCTGTTCAAATAGATCGCAATTGTTATGGACATCTTCATACTTAGTTAGGAAACACGAAAACCATCAAAATTAGAATACTACTACTGATAATAGGATTAAGCCAACTTTTATGACAAATCGTCCTCGTCGATGAACCTACCTCCAGTTTAAGTAGTTGTTCTGCTATTGAGGCCGAACTGTTTGTAACCAGTATGGTGCCTCTGATCGTTTTACTGATCTCAGCAAGATCTGAGTGCACCGATTGAACTAGTCGAATAGCCGCGTTGTATTCATTTAGCATGAACGTCTCCAGAGGACTGTCCCCCTCAGTAAAATCGTCCAACTTCTGCTGGTGGATATTCAGTCCTTCATTAAGTTTTTTCCAAAAAGCAAGCAACGGCCCGACGCCACGACTCCAACGTTCTATAGTTTTTTCCACTCTTCCCTCGATTTTCGCAGTATTCATTTGTTTTAGCCGACTGATAATTTCATTTGCCTTAACTTTCTGCTGAGTACGCTGGATGTTTGCGGGCAAATTAAGGAACACGGGACGGTCCTCATCGGGCAAGGCCTGGATAACCCTGAGGTGCTCTTTCGTTGTGGTATTGATCGGCATAGACACGTTTGGGGCAACTCCTTTCGATTTCGAGTTACCAGTAATGACGAGTGGATTAAACAGCCGTTGAATATGGGCTGCCAAAATACGAGCATCAAACTCTGATTCGATTCGACCCCCATATATGGCGACATCGAGAAGACCTCGAAGATAGGTCCACTCGACGGACCCTGAGCAGAATTGCTGCTGACAGACTTGTAGGGCGGCTTTGAGATCGCCTGTAGAGAAATCATACTCCTTGGACCAGCCCTGAGGAAGGTAGGCTCTGCGTTGCTGAATAATGGCATGGAACCAGGCTAGAACAAAGATACACTGCGAGGCTTGAAGGTTACCTCGACAGTACACAGTATCCTGGTTCCATGAATCATAAATTCGCTGCAGATTACGTTTGATACCCGGAGGCGTTTCGTAGGCGATTTTCAGAGACATTTCCAACAATTGCGGAGGAATGGTTTCTTTCGGTTCGGTGGTAAGCCACAACCTGAAATCGGAATGCGGCTCTAACATACTCCACTCCTTGAGTAGGACCGGAATCCAAGCCGTAACAAGGTGTAGATTTGTTAGGCACAGCCACTCGCCATCGACCGCACACCTTTTAAGCGCTTTAATTGCTTCAACAGTCTGTTCATGGCCTAAAGAGATCTGGGTGTATTTTCCACTGCCAATTGTACTGTCTGCTGCCTCAGCGATCTCGATACTGGGATCGATCCCCGATGGCACCGGAATCAGTATCGGCACAGTCGAAGAAGACAACTCGACGAAAACACGTTTCAGTGATCGGATTCCCGCCGATAGGTCCTTGACGTTTATAGCGGATGCAGCGAAGTCGTTCATCTTCGAATAGAGACGATCCGGTCGAAGAGCTTTTATCAACAATACCTCGACAAATGGCTTCAGTCGAAGTTGCGATGGAATCTCATCCTCGCATTTGCTACTGGCGCCAAACTGGCTCCACATATCTCTATTATGCAGTTCTAAGGAGGGCCAAATATCCATGTTATTGGCTTTGAAGGTAGCTATCGTAGGGAATTGGTCAGGCTCAACCCACGGGGGTACTGAGCTCTTTGACACTTCCGCTTTTGTATCGGAAAGTCCCATGAACGTGTCCCATTCCATCTTTGTAATGTGTTCCGGCTGCATTTTGCGTACGATGTGGAGTGCGAAACAAATTCGGTCTTCTTTGAACAGAGCCCTACTGAAATTGATAAATGTTGCCTTTTGAAGCTCATTGCAGAGTTCCTGTATGTTCGTCTCAACGTTCGGTGACCGAGTCGTAGTTCGGAGAACGTTTTCGAAAACTTCAACAAAATTGCTTAGGTCGAAGAGATAAATTGGTGATAAATGACGTAAGTCTCGGGTCACAAAAAACATATCACTGGCGAAGGATGCTAGTTTAGAGTATTGATGACGTTCGAATTCCGCTGAAGCCTGCAGCTTCTCGGATTCTTTAAGCGCGTTTGCAATTGTAATGCTGTTCTGTTTGTTCTGATTTAATGACGCCAAAAGTACTCTGTTGTCGAGCAGGCTGCCTTGAGACGACGCCAGCTGATTTAAAAGCTCGTCTTCCATTTTCGCAAGTTCAACCCTCATCGTTTCCTGATTTCTAATGAGCTCCATTCGTTTTTTCTCGAAATCGGGATTTTCATTGTGGATAATTTTGTCAAGAAGTTGCTCGGATAATGCTGCTTTAGTAATTGAGAAGTTGACAACCTGCACCAGAGAATTTACGTAAGGTGGTAGTACCGTCAAAGGGTTCTGGGTGTGAAGAATTAGTTCAAAATCCTCATTCAGGTCTACAAGTTTATCGCCAAGCTGCACCATTGATCTGGAGCCTTGCGCTATAAGGTCTTTACGCAGAAGGGGGATAAGAACGGGAGCGACTGTCTGTGTGTGGGGAATTATTAGCATTTTCCCAAAACGTATTGCCAGCTCCAGCACTGTCAGGAAGCGATCTTCGTTCTGAGCAACGACCTCGACTATTTTTGTCTTGTACGATTGAAGCCATTTCAGAGCACAGTTCGTCGGATCTATAAGAAACGTTGCTATCGGTGAGCTCTTAATAAATACACCATTGTCCACAGATAGCTTATCGGAGGGGAGGTTATATTGCCTCCAAATAAGTATTTCTTGCTCAGAGCATAGGAACTTGCTGGTGTCAAAATCGCTAGAAAGTTTCACAGTGTTCAACCACGTGGTCAGCAAGCTCTGCCGAACGTCTTCTGGAAGCTGACCCAAATAGATGACAGACGCTGCAGCCATAAGGCAACGGAGAGGCAGGTCTTGCAATTGAGTATCGATATCACTTAGTTGTTGCCGCCATCTGGAGTATTCGTCTTGTAATTGTGCCACCAATCCTTCCGCAGCGTTCAACGTATCCTGGGCTGCCTTAAGACCAATTTCGATTTGAGCTGCTTCGGTCGTCAGCTTGTTTAGCTGCTCTTTAAGTTCAGCTACTTGTTTATCGACACCTCGAAGGGCAGACGCGAGATCCTTGGATCTTTGTTGAGACTGTTGAAGATTTTTCGTCAGTTCGGCTTGTTCTCTTTCGAGTGGTTCGATTTTCTGAAGTACCGCCGCATACTTAACATTTGCGCGTACCCAGTCGGCCAGAGGTGCAGATGCAGCCGAAGCTCTTTTAGCATTTTTAGGATCGAACGAAGTGGCACGCTTCTGTAGGAGTGTCTCGACATTCTGTCTGATATCGGATGTAATTTGATGAGCGTCAAAGTTCATTATTTCGTCTTTCACGCCCCGCTTTGAGAGGAAGCTTTTCATTGCAACCCATGAGAGATCATTGGCGCCCATTAGGCTCAACACGCCTTCCAAAATGTCTCGGATGACATCTGGTGGAGCTCTAAGTGATCGGATCTCTGAAAGAGACTCAGCCTTAATACCACCGACTGCTGCTTTGGCCTGACTAATCAGGGGCTCAATTTCGCTGAGTTCAGTATCAATTTCCTTCTTTCTTTGTTCAAGTTTCCTATTCTCGATTACCATCTTCTTTTGTAATATTTGCATTTCCGTTCGTTGCTCGGTGGTTCTCGACACGCTATCGGTAATAGCCTTCAGAGCTTCATCGGCCTCAGCTCTTTTCTTTACAAGCAAGTCCTCTTGGATCTTCGCGTCTGCTCTAAGTTTGTTGACGGTCTCCTTTGCCTCATCAAGTTTCTCCACTCCTGCTTTTAAGTGATTTTTCCTTTGTTTTAATTCTGTGTATTTCAGCTGGTACAAACTATCATACGCCTTAATAAACGTTTGATACGTTCTAGGCGAGCAGTAATCTTCGCTGACGCTCTTGTGAATTTTGCAGAAAAGCTTGGAGAATGCGTCCACAGTTCGACGATCCGAATTCGCTGTTTTAGGCCGGTCGTTAGACTCGATTATTAGCATGGGCATTCGCTCCATAGTCTCGGTGCTCCATTCGGTTGTCCAGATAACACAGCAATGTTTATACAACGCTGGATTGTCCTCGATTCTTCTGTCAAACCGCGGGTCAGTATAATTCATACTTATAATTACACGCAGGTTCTGCTTAACCTTTTCAGAAAAATATGCAAACACTCCACCACGGAAGCCTTCATCCGATGCCACCTCTTTGAGAGACTCCAGCTCTTGCGGGGCAAACAGTCCAGCGAGTTCTCCGGATGCCAGGACGCCACAAATTGTGTCCAAGAACTCTTCATTTTCAATCTGGTATTCCTCAATAAATAGAATGGTCGGTTTCCTCTCAATTCCTGCATTTTGTAGCGCAATCTTTAGACTGTTGTTAAAGTTGACCATTGAGTAGCTTAGTGTGGTTCTAGGAGTCACAAACATATAGTCGTAAAGGTGGGCCAACAGTGAAACGCTTAACCGCCTGCCAATACCAGGTTGTCCGACAAGAAGTAATGAATTGTTGTTTTGTGTTAGTAGACGATCAATTTTAGCAGCTAAGTATAGGAAATCGTCGTGAAACACAGGTTTGATCTGGCGGATTTCACTTGCGTATCGTGTTGAAACTTTTTGCAGGCTAGCTTCCCAATCGTTAGAATGAAGTTTAATGAGATATCGACCTAAAGGCCCGGAAAAGCCATCTGAAGATACAAAAAATGACTCCTTTGTCAGCAAGTCGACCAGAACATTTTTATATCCACTACCGAGATCGTTATCGAGGACTTCAGCAAATAACGTAAGGAAATCCTTCATATCAGCGTCAGTGGCCAACGAGTCACCAAATATTCTCAATGCTTCGTGACACCAAACCACAGGAAGTTCACCTTCGGATTTTGTGTATCTTGTCATAACACGGGCCCACGTGGTTAAGTTTCGAGCAGTAAAAACGTAATGCTTTCGAGAATCTATTGTAAACTTTTTTCGTATCCTTGTAAGCACGTTTGCCATGGCAGTCGCTACGATATTTTGATCCATGGACGACTCTTTGAGGACAGGCGATATGAGGGTTGAATAGATTTGGGTCAGCTCCTCGCGGTCAGGATGTTCGAGTGAAATAATTAGCGATATAGAAGTAAGTCGAGTCGAAATTTGGGCCCGATCAGTGACCGTTGCGATAAACTGAATTCGCTCGAAAGCTATCCAATTCAGACAATCATCATAGAAACCTCCGTAGTTTACTATTTGTTGGAGCCATTCGATCAACCGACAAGTGCCCCATTTATCTTTTTTCGGTACATCAATGTCTTTAAGTAAAAAAACTAATTTTTCACTATCTTTCGGCCGAAGGACCTTGCTTGTACTGCCCGAGTTTACGGTAATACAGTGTTGTAAAAGTTTGTGATGAACATGTGATGGCTGCGTCTGCGATGAACAGTACAAAATAGCCATCTGGACTGAAGTTGATGATAACTTAGAGAAACAGTGTCGAACCAGAAGACATTTCCCCGAGCCTTGAGGGCCAGCAATAATAATAGGTTTGAGCTGGTCCAGCCAGGAAATCAGAATGTCCGCAGCTCGTTGAAGGTGGATCGTCTCAATGACGGGGATCCTGTTTATCGGTCCTGTGAGAGCTGAGATGTCAACGCTCTTTGTGTCGGTAAAGCTGTAAACATCGAGGCGGTCACGCTTCCTGTTATAGAACGTAAATTCAGCCTTGCTGGGGTCAGGGATCATCTCATTCATCGTTGTGAGCACGAGCTTAGCGAAAGGCTGTCTCGCCAAAGGCTTCAGATTCGCAGCAAAGCCTTGCAGGAGGGCAGCCGTAAACTCAGCCTTGGATTTAACGCCATGCAGTAGTGACAATGCACTAACAGAGGTTCCAACACTAGTGGTTGTGATAGCATTCTCGTTACGTTTTACTACCCAGTCAAGACAGCTAAAGAAGTAACTATCCAACAGTGGTTTGAGCGCCAACTGCACGTCGGGCCTTTCTTTCTTTAGCCACGCCGAAACGATGTTGGCCGGGTTTATATTTTCCGCGCTTAGATGTATGATACCCATACGCGAAATGGTTGCCGGCGAAGCGTGCGACAGGTCGTGTGTTTCGAAGAGGAAGTTCACATTCGGTCCAAATTGAATGCGCTCTCCGGAGGGCATTGTTAGTAGACGATTATCGTCGAGAACAGAATTGAGCGCCTCAATCCATTCCGGATCCACATCACCATCACAAATTATCCACGAATTCGTAGAATGCTCTTCTTTTATTACCTGCAGCACACGCACTGTTTAGTTTACTTGTTTCATAAATTGTTTCAAAGATAAACGTAAAAACATTTATTTTCGAAAAGCTACTTGCCTGTCTAGCAGACAGGGTGAGCACTCCGTCGTGCCACTCTCTCGTGTCAAGGTCGACTCTGCCTAAAAGTTGAGCTCGGCCCATGGCCTTAGGATTAAAGACGTGTGTTTTAATATCTATGCCTTGCTTGAGAAGGGCAACCTTTAACGTTTTCCAAAGCGTAGATTTCCCGGAGCCTGCTGGTCCTACAACCACCACCCCCATCCTTTGTCGTAACTGTTCGCTTAACTCCACCATTTTTTTAACCTGTTTCTCATCCACCTACGGGCCAGGAAGGAACAAAATAATCAAAGCCTATAGTATTGTTTTATGAAAAGGGTCTATTGGTTGTTTGTAATATATGCTAACTTTGGTGACCATTTCAAAAGCTAGGATTCATACGAAATACGAAGGGCTATTTATGTTCAAGGGTCAAGTAAGGCTGTTTCGTGGTCAATATTGTGTACTGATCTACACTGAAGAACGGCTGCTTTCAGTATTTAGATAGTGCGCTTGTTTGATTGTGTTTTTTCTTCAATCATCTCTTCTTTTACTTCCTGCGGCTTACCTCAAGACGAAGTTCTTCGCAGGCCTCACGGCAGGTCTGTGCAAGTTCATCGTTGGAGAAGTCTTCTAGCTCTATTCCAGGAAAGATGTCACAGAGGAGGTCATCAAACAGCTGGCAGTCTCGATAGGCAAGCTTCGATAGGGTATTAAGACGAAGCGCCCGAATAATGACTGCCGACTCATCCTGTTCTCTACATTCTTATTCATGCACAACATAAAATACAACAAATTTACAAGCGGTATTACATCTACAACTTAATTAAGCGAGGTCAGCTTCCTACAGCTTTGGAAGGATAATTATAAGCAAAGGAATTGCATTCAGAAGCATTTATAGGTCCCGCTATGCAAGATGTGTGCTTAAATGGAATACATCTATCAAATATTAAGGTATTCCTCCGAATTTAAAATTGTCCTTTTTTTGAATAGGAACCTGTTGTTCATGTGGTTTACCAGTCATTGTTGTATGATGTGCGTATTGCAAATACGATGTTATTTATATATGTACAGCTGCCAGACTCTACCGACTCAAGTGTTGAAGGGGAAGAAATGGACAAACATGTACTGTTAATATAGCCATTTAAAGATGTTTAACTTGTCCGGAAATACTAGCATTGTTATCGTTACCTGCGTCGTAGTAGAATGAATATCATTGAGCTCTAAACAGATGTATTTTAATAACATTAACATCTAAATGATTCATACAGAGATACCGTTGTTTTTCAAAACTGTGGCGCGAATGGCTTATGAAAGCTACAAACGGGCGCTGTTCATCGCAGTGATCAGTGACAACGCAATTCCAGAACGGAAGAATATTTCAGTAAAGATATACTGATACAAGATAAAAGGAGAAACAGTCTTTCTCATATTTAACGTAGGACAGCCAGAGAGCTGGGGCTCTCTCTCTCCTCTTCCAATTCGTACACGATTCGGTCATTTTTTTGCGAAAAAAATTATAATCGCTAACCAACTTTAGTTGATGATACCTTACATTTTATATGCTATAGGAAAATAGCGCATATATATGGGTCATTCGGAACGAAATGGTTTGGGCAATCTATTGCAAAGAGATAGTCAGTCAGAGACTACTCATGCATGTTTTCTGGCTACATGGTGAGCTCTTTCCATCCAAGATCAACTTTGGTATACTTTAATTCGGGCGTAAGTAGCACACCCCGAACTTTAACAGTCATTCAATTCGGTTCCATCATAAAAAATTTTACACTTTATATCAGCGCGTACAATCCAAACGTCTTCAACACGCTATACTAGCACGGAGTATCAATGTTAAGGTGATAGCTTTTGACTGTATGATAATTTTATCGTATGTTAAAATCCTATCATGCTACGCCGCGGAGCAAGTTGAAAGTATTGAAACTATAAGGATAAATGATACGTCTGTCTATACGTACAGCACCGAGAACTCGTCGCAGTGAAGGCTGTGTATTGTCTTTCGATCTTAGTTGATCTCGAGCCAATTATGTCAATTCGAATATAGGACAGGTACTCACCTCTACTGAGGGCAGCGTGACGCAGCTGAGTGCCGCACGCCTGGATAACGCTTTTGAGACTACGCAGTCCCCAGTCATAATGTTGTTGCTCCGAGAGAAACTCTTTAGCCAGAGTGAAGACGGCTACAAGTTTGGTACTAAGTACATTGGAGTATTTGAATCCTTCGGCGTAGAGCAACACTTGAGTAATAACAACATTATCAGGGACGGTCATCGCGACAGGTCGAAAAAGCTGTTTAAGATTGTCGGGTAATTTCTGTCGGCCGCCGTAACCTTTACCGGCCGGATTCATGGTAACAAAGATGCCGGCATTTAGATTAACGTCCACCTACAGAAAATGTATGTTTTGAAAACAAAATATTCCCTCAGATCTTTATACGTACTAGAAATGTACATAAAACCAGTGAAAAAAACTAGTTTCTAATTAGCCAATCGACATTAATTCGAGCCACAAACGTTGCTTATACCAAGTAGCACATTAGGGTCCTCACTGTGATACGGGAATCAAATGATTAGCAGGGATATGAATGGGATGAGGTGTCTGAGACCTACGCAAGGCATAAATGGTGATTATTTTGCATTGAGAAGCTTCGAGTTTGTAACGACAAACCTGTTGGTTAGACAAGTGGACTATTTTCTTTTTGTCCTTGAGAGCGTTTTGGATGGCCTGGATGTTAACGGATAGGGCACTCAGTACGCCTTCTTCGAGTCTGTTGAATTCATCAAAACAACCCCAGGCTCCGCATTTTACCAATCCTATAAAAATTCGGTTCATGGACTTGACGTCGATCCCCTGTAAATGCGCAATAGTATCGAACGTTTTGCTTCTTTTGTCCTCTGGCATTTACGATTATTATTAAACAGTAGTTGACTTACTTAGAAAAAAAGGCACTGGCAATTTTCGATAATTTTCCTACATGAATCGAGAGTAATTCTCAACATTTTTTGTGGATGCACTCCTTGCTTATATTCCTTATTCTAGAGGGCTCGGTCCTATAAACTACTTCGCTTTCCAAAGACCCTCCAGAAAATAGTTGATCGCTACGTTTGACGCGTTGATGATTGACATGATGACGAGCAATACATATATCTAAGCGGAGAAAATCGTATTAGTCCTATTAATTGGCCTACATAATAATGTTTTTTCTAACGAGGTTTGATTAAGGATCGTCGAAGCGGCTTATATGCCGACTGTTTTGGGGGACTACGAGACTTTTGAAAATATTCCCTGAAAGGCTTTTCGAAAAAAAAAGAAAAAACATCAAAATATCGAAAATACTTTTGCTATGAATTACGCCGCACATTTTGCCATTTTTCTTCGATTGTATTGCTAGAGTTCGGCAAGCTGAATAATGGTGCTATAATAAATAAAAACTGTATTTGAAAATTAAAATATCAGATTATTATTAATTAAAATAAGCGTTTTAAACTTCTTGAGTGAATCTCTAATAAATATCAACTCGAAGGCTATACGAGGTGTAACACGTATAAGATCTGTTCATTTTAGGGTAGGCTGATCAAAGAGCTGCTAAGCGCTTTGGCCTAGGACAAGATCGCGCGAAGTACCGACGAACCGAATATACGTCCGTTAGAGTAGAAAAGATTACGTAAATTACTGCAGTAAAGTGTGAGGTTAATTGTGCCACATATTTGAAACAGGAACACGGTAATAATATTTTTCTATTTTTCATAATGGCATAGCAGCATTAGTAGATGTCCAGAATGCAACGATGCCATGGCTACAATAACGACTCCCGATTAGATGATGGATATGAAATGTCTGACTTATACCATGTACGGTACATTAACGCTAACTTATCACGTCAGCTTTTAAAGAAAAAATGCTGGGAACACGGTAAGTGTTACTTCTAAGTACCGGATCACATAATTGAGCACAAACGTTTTCGCCTATAAGTTGAAGCTGTTTTCTTTTCGTTTGATCTTTTTGGTTGAGCTTAATAAGGCTGCCCTTGTTCAGTATTTGTATATACAAGGAATATATAGAAAAAATAATAAGTAACGGGCGAACAACTTACGGTTGTGTTTGTCCCGTAGACATGCTAACATAGAATCGGGATGGAGTTACAGAGATACACAGACACACTCGATGGATTTAGTCGGAAATTGTGAGTTAGAGATCCAACGCTAGTCAACTGTAGTTCCTATAATATTATACTTCACAATATGCTTGCAGCGCGCAGCGTTACGGCATCTTTGCTACAAATGTATTGTACAGTTGAATCTGCCCTTCGTTACATAGTTTGCTTATTTTTTAGTACTTCGATAATGCAAAAGTGAAGCCTCTGACAAAAGATCTTCGCTCCACCACGCATATGTATATAATTACCGGTTAGTTTTCAAGTTTGTGCAAATTTGCCCAATCGCCGTAAATCATTTTTTCGGATGTTATTTACCTGTTATCTGGTGGTATATTGTGACCAGCCAAAGCGCAAGTTTTTCGAGTTTGAGATACATGAGAGTAGGTCTCTGTGCCAAGCGTCCCATCCCTTCTTGCGCTTTTATACGTCACAGTCAACACCATACACGCACTACAGTTTGACCTTGGAACTACTTATGTATTTGCACCAAAGAAGAATTATACTACACCAAGTTTGAATCGGTGTTTTTTTCATTTTATGGGCTCTTGATTTAAAGCCGCCTCATCTCACCTCACCTTCCCCATACATATATACATACTTTCAAGTATTCTTATCTTTATATAAACACTTAGCAATTAAACTACCTGTTAGGGAGTCACGACTGAACGGGAACCAGTGCCTGGCTTAGGATATTCTAATTGGTCTACATGCCATTGTGCAAGAAATATGCTACAAGTACCCATAGGTACCTTTTGCGCTAATTTTGGGCCTGCTTCTACAAAAATGAACGCTCTCATAGGAACGAAGAACCTACCTCGTCACAGTTGAAGACCAGCGTTTGCCTTCCGAGGGCCGAACCCAGCGCTTTTACCGATTCCGTCTTTCCTGTTCCGGCTGGACCATAAGGATTGCCGCCCATTCCCATTTTCATACCTTGCATAAGTGCTAAGAAGCACTTATCGGTTAGTGGCGTTTGCACCAGCTTTGGCACATTCCCTTGATACTCGTACGTGTAGTCAAAGGCCGCGTCTAACATATGAACGCAAACTGAACGATTGTCCTCTTTCATGTAGAATCTCAGTTGCTTCTGCCAGCACCAGTCGCTTAACGCGGTAACGTTATGCTCGATAAGCTGTTCAACGACCTCCATATTGTGGGTGATGTCGAGCACAAGCGCTTTAAGCTTGAGGGAATTCACATGGTTTGTGAGGATTCCTAATCGAGATGTATGGGACGAAAGCTTCGTCGTCAACTTTGCACGGAACTTATCAAGCTGCTTCGATGCAATCGCTTTCTCGCAATCCCGAGTGAAGCACAACATTTCGAATAAGCAGAGTACCTAAGAGTAGGCGGTAGAAGCATTTTGTGATAGAGCATTGCATATGATTTTACCGTTATCTTACATAAGTGTAACAACAGGTACATTGAAACAACACAATTGAGGATACAAAGGCAAAACTTCAACAAATGCTTATAAAATAAATACGACGTGTTATATATACATAATTTTTTCTTTTTGTTTTTCCACGTGAACATTGCATATTTTATTTTTCCTCTACGTTCTCTACTCTAAGTTCAATGGCAGAGTACACGAAGAACAGGCGCACCTGCGACGGAAATTCATCGAGGCCAACTTCCTTGGCCTCGTGACAAAAGCATCGATAGGCCATATTCCGTAACGTGCTCTGCATTTCTTTGGCAAGTTGTGATAGCCATACCTCGACCTCTCGAACTACCCTTATCGGTTGCTCCAGCCGAACTGATTCGCCTTCCTGAGAAATAATGGCTTCGATTTGCAGACCACCTTCCCCTCCGTCGTTAAACTCTACCCGGTGAATACCTGTTGTTTTTAAAAAGTAAAATTTTCTATTAAATCGACACCGGTCAATACCTTATTTTTGCGCAGACGGCCACATTTATACTTCGGTTAAATTTTGGACTATTGGTGTATTTATACGTTAGACGTGATTAGTACTGAACTGATTGCAAAATCTAGCCATGTGTCTGTTACATGATCTGCATAGCCTACCAGAGAACAGCTTCTTAAGGTGCGACTGTATTATCTGCGGTCGTGTGGCTTGTCCAAGGATTTCGAGAAGGTCTTCATCGCCTAAAAAGTAGAATCGTGGAAACAAGGACCGCTTCACTTCGAGATACTGGTTTAGGGCCTTCTGTGAGCGATTTAGCTGGTCCAGCATATTGGTCAACGATTCTACCAATCCCATTTGATTTGTTAGAAGCGCTACCCGTGAATCGCGCTGAATTGTACGCATAAGGTTCCTGAATAAACATTTCAGATTTAGCAATCCATCAGCATATAGTAGCAATTGCATGGCTTATATTATTAAATTATAGTTGGACTCCTGACTGCGCAATCACCAAAAGGCCTTCATGGGTTTTATTCGATTCGTAATGAATGGTAGATATTTATTAACGTATCATCTATGTCGGTGAAAAAGCCAAGTAGAGGTAACGTAAAATATCCGTAATGTTTGCTGCATCGAGCGAACGAGTGGTCTTACTTGAATTCCTCGCTAATTGAATTGAACCTGGCGGATTCACTCGGAAGGGCCCCTTGGCCCAGAATTGGATCGAGATATGTCCATCGTCGTTGAACCTGTTAGTTTATTATAATGATTATTATTATAACGAACGTAGCGATGAAGTCCATGCTATGTGCAGTGTTTAAAAGGAAACTGTCCTATAATAGATTGCAGAATAAGGTCGCGCCTGAAGTCATCAAGTGACCAAGGTCATCTTGACTTCCACACGAACAATTGAATTCTTTTTTAACTGACCTGTTGCATAATGTAAAGGGCCGTGTCGAGTGTGGAGAGACGCTGGGCCCAGATATTAGCGCGGTCAGCAAAATTTGAGTAGAATATTGAGTCTTTCATGGCCTGAAGCAGGCATTGGTTGTCACCGATTTTCGAAGTCACCTCGGCCCAGTCACGGATTAGCACAAGCAGTTCTCCGCGGGAGTCCCGTTGTTCCACGAGTGTAAATTTGGCCGTATTTGACCACAAATCCAACTCGTTAAAAGCTTCCCGGATGGTCACCTCACCATGGGCACGATTGTTGAGGTCTGGCAGAATATCATAAAAGGTTCAATCTCAGAGTTATTTACTGTTCGTTCAGTTTATGGCCTGGTCGATTTTTTGTATCCTGACAATTGCAAATTTCCATCCGAAGAAACATAATTATACAGTTAAACAAATATTCATAGTGTAGCCTTGTATTTCTGATTTCTGAGCAAGACTGTAAGCAAGGAAAGGACTGATCTATGTGATGTTTTATGGCTTGACCGAACGTTAATACGCATTGCTTCAAATGGCTCTAGCACCAAAACTACAGAGCTTAATGTGCCCCTAAACATACAAAGGGGTCTGATCGGTTTACTCTAGGACAGCGTAAATGCTCTAATAATCAAACATGTTGGGTTTTCATCTATAAACGCTGGTATCAAGACCTAACCGACATTATTTCCGCAATGCCGCTTTATCAAGTGATTCAGTCAAATTCCAACAACGGTCTCCCCCTCCTAGACCGACTCAGCAAAATAATAAAAAATCGTTACTGCACTTCCTATACCTTATTAAAAAACTCGAATAACCTGAAAGTTTAACGATTGTCGATACCAAGGCGGTGGTATATATACGCAGATATATACAGATATAGGAGAGGTTCGATTGAGAAGAAATTAAGGCTCGGACGGTGTATGCACCATATGCCGTGTTCAGCGCTTTGTGTAATGAAGTGCTGTTACCGGATGTGGAAAGTTACCTTAATCATCCCGGAGACACCCTTTGCAGGATAAGTAAATAAAAATTTCGCTGCCCCCAATGATGTACATGTGTGATACATGACACAGGTCATGTTTCACTAGAAAAGCGTTCACCTCGTACTGTGCTAGATTCTAGCGTTGCCTACTCTAACCCAAATAGCCTACTCTAACTTTACTCGGCCTGAGTACGCTCGCGGTGGTCCGACCACTGGCCGCAGAACATAATTTCCACAAAGGTCGACTTAGTCTGCAGGACTCAGATGACCAAATTCGTTTTTGGAAGAATTGTACGACGGATATTGACGACCACACGATGTAATCATGAGTCCAAGGACAGCGCGACATAACAATTCGAGCGATCCGCATCGTGTTAGTAACTCAGTATATCCTTTTATGTAGCCTGCTTGCCTCCCTATGAGGGTTTGTCACAACACCTTTACTGGCGATACGGATGGGGCCGTCTCTCGTCTGCCAATAACATAAGCGACTATGTTCTAAAATATCGGCCTAGTTTCGAGTCGCTTTCCGCCTATACGCGATGAGAAATAGAAGCATGCCTACCGTGATGCTTTAGTCTATAGTTATTGTTGGCCTGTATATTACCTTCTGGTAATATTCTTAATGGAGCTTCACTTTGCAGTTTCGTAACAACCACTGTAACTTTCAGAACGTAACGACATGCATACGCTGAGTCAGTTTGGTACGTTTTCAAAAAATAACATGACGCCAAGTATTTGTAAGCACTCGCTCGTAAGTCTATCAGTATAGAGTGAAGTTCACTTTCAAACTAGTCCTTAGTTCTGTCGCTGCTAAAGGCATAGGCTTTTTTTTTTATTTAAACAGTGCACAGTAATATAGCCTGACCCGCCGCCGCATATATATTTTTGTCTCAAAAGCCCCGGAAGTTTTCACAACAGGTCTACTTGCAGCCCCTCACTCAGCAATCAGTGTTAACAAGGCACCTGTACAGCTCTACTTGCCTGAAAATATAATCCAGTTTTAGTCAAATCAACTGTTGGCTAACGTAATATAAAGTTATAATGTAATGAGTCATCACCAAGCCAACTTATAGGTCTAAGTTTGTGGACGTAAGTGAGGAAACGTTGTACAGACAAACATAGAAACTCTTCCTTATAGCAGAAATGTATGAAGTGTTTCCTTGCACTTCGGTCTGTAGCGGATCTGGTGACCCTGAGGCAGGGTCGTACATCCTAACAAGATCCGACCTGAACAAAATGAACGATGAATGCAATATGACCGGAGTACATTCCGGTTAGAAGCAACGCTTCACGTCCGGCTTTCGTCCTAGTCCCTTCAAATGCTAGTCCGCTTTGTGCTATTATGATTATGACTTTCCTAGGCCTACTGCTCTATCAACTCGAAAGTTAGATGCGGTAATCGGTAACAGTGACTATAACGTAGAATAGCAATAGGATACGGTTCAGGAATGATTTGAGAAAATTCATTTTAGTTTTGTACGGCTATTGCTTATTTCCTGGCTTTTGGGGCACACCTCGACACGGCCGCTTATTAAAATGTATCTCGGGTGTAGTGTACTTTAAGTGAAAATTGTATAGGGCAATCGATAGAAAGCGTACTTGCCGCAGACGACACAAGGTCGACTATGCACTATACAATGTGTATACTAATGTGAAGCCGTTCGGATGCAACGATAAGTTGAATACACTCTTACGCTAATTGTTTTTGCAGATCGCCAGCGGCTACGGCTCATGGCGTTCTAGGAATTTTCTTTGCAAAGATACTTGAACTTGCCAAGAATGGACCTAAAAAGAACCTACCAAAGACCGACCTATATTTGTACTTGGTTGAAGTGAGTTAAACTTTTTTCCTAGACTAATGGCTGACGCGAGAAGGTTCACGACTTAGAAACTTCTTTAATAATAAAGCTTTTTTTTTTTTGTCTCTAGTATATAGAACAAGTTGTTATTTTTCAAAGGGGCACAGCATGTTAATATCTCAAGCAAATGAGCTAGTTAGATGGAATATAAGTACTTAATCTCAAACTATGTAGCTAGCGAAAATATAGGCAACGTCAGCTTGCGGTAACAAGCAGTTAGTCCAGACATTTTTATCTTAAATTGTAGCTCGTAATTTACAGAAATCGCTACTTCAGAACTGGTTCAGCCTTTAACGGTAATGCCCTCACCGTCCATCCATTTGACCCTACATTCGAAACTAACCAATTCAGTTAATTCCTGAGCGAGCTCATTTTATACGTTGTTTATTAATATACCATAATAATATATAAATGGCACAAGCAAATTCTGAGTTTTATAAAAATATTTACATTATTATCACACATTTATATATACTGTACTAAAGGCTTCTGTTAACGTGGTACTATATATAAATCTATGCTTTTGACAGACTGCTAAAAAACTGAAAAAAATGCTATTAACCAAAAAGTATGAGATGATTTCTAACGAGCTGACGTAGGTGAGGTATTTGGATGGAGAGTTTCAAATAAGGAGTTCTATGCAACTGTTATTTGTAGTTTTACGTCGACAATATCGCGTAATGTCTGCTCGAGACCAGAAAGGGTACACAAAGGACTCGACTGGTCAAATATACAAAAATGGCCTTTTTCGGTCCTTACAACGTCACAGGGAGAGTTTCGTTCTACGAGTCAAAAAGACTGTCCCGGGGGCTGAATTGGGTCAGGAGAGCTACTATTACATGCAAAGTGCGATTTTATAGAACATCTTGTCTCTCGCTGCGGAAAGCATGGCTTGCATCCCAAATCACCATGGGACAAAATTATTGCCTATGTCAAAAAATATCTGTCATAGTAAACTGACCGACAATCAACGATATGTATCAAACGAGCTAGGAACAAAGTTAAATTATTTAAACGCGTAACTGTCAGGATAATTGAGCTTCATTATACAACAAGAATGGACAACAGTGTACAATAGATCGAACAACACTGTACAAATGAGCATTTATGCTGCTCATTCGGTACGTGTGTCTTCATCGCTATAGTGTAAAAATCCGTGTAGAGGCTATCTGAGGATACACGAGGGATTATAACTTGGAAACGTTTAGCTAGCATTGCGCCTCCTAAAGAGCAGTATAAAGCTTCATTTTCAGATGAAGCAGGGCTTTAGAATCGTTCGCATTGTCGAGGTCTTTCTCTCTGGCATGTTATCCACTACTAACAGCGCCCGATAGGACATCGTATCTTTCATCGAGCAACTGCATGACAAATAGGGCCTGTTTCGCTGAATGTCAGAAAGAATCAATGAATTAGTGGTCCCAGATTCAAATTCGAGTGAAGATTTCTCATGAGATTATCGACTGAAGGTGATATTGCATCAAACATTACGCCAGCGCTGGCTACCTATGTACGTAAATTATTTCACGATTGTGGTTAACTCTATACTGTTCAACAGTATAACATAACTACGATGAATTTAACTTGACATAGTTAAAACTAACTTATTTATTCGGCTGTGTGAGTTCGTACAGTTAGTCCGTATTTATTAATCGAAACAATTTAATTCTTTAAATTAATTCATGCTACTAATGATGCAAACGAGTCATTTACGTAAAAGTTTATCAAAATTGAGCCTACCCAGTTAAGTATTAAGGACAGTCGTCTTATACACAAGAAGGTCCATTCTAACGTATTGGCCTCATAAAAATCACATTTTTTTCCTTTGCGCTGCTGTTACCTAAACGTTTCTGAAATTATAAAATTTGGCTTTCTCAGAAAGAAATGCCTTACGGTTCTCTCAAATATTTATTGATATTTGGATTTTCTTTTCACTTCGATTTACCGTGTCCGTCTGTTTAGATACAATCTACCTAAGCGATGGTGCAAAATATATCGGCCCCTACGGCGCACGACAACGTTCAGCTCTAAATCCGTATATGTATGGTAAATGTGTATTACATATAGGAAGCTGGGTGTCACTGATGACTGAACAGATTTTGATTATTGAAGATAAAAGCTGAGCATTGAAATTTTTATCTTTTTGTTATATAGAAACATACCTTTGAGTTGATCCGCGTTATTCAGCAAAGCTGCCTTTGCTTGTAGGAAATCTCTAAATAGCAGTTTGTCGACGGTTTTCACTGGAATCTGAGTGAGATTGAACAGATCTGCCCAATGTTGCGCTGAAAACTCTTCGCCTTTACAGAACTTGAGGACAATGAGCATCTCTCTGTAAGAATCAATCTGAGCGAATAATGGATCAGCGACGGCACTTTCCTCGATATCCTTCAGACGACGACTCCAATCGTCTAATAAACTCTCGAAACGATGTAGACGGCCCCTACGATGTCACACCAAATAGTTGATATACTGATGCTATATCTTGAAGTTCTTACAATTATTAGATAGCTGTATTGTATCTCTAGAAAAATAAACGTTGCATTGACTAGGCTCAATCCTTAATGTAATTCGTATAGCATCATTAGATTCGTGTTTCGTAGAATCATGCACAGACTTATGATACTGATTCGTACTAACCTGACCACAACCCACTCCTCGTCGGCCACCTTATTAATATCGTTTTCAAATTCTTCGAACATCAGCCATACTTTTTCTTCATCATCAAATGCCCTTGCCATTGCTTCTAACTCGACAATATCGGGCGGTTTCAGACCGAAGTGCACAGTTTCGTCCCTGAAAATAGGCAGGTGGATCAAGTAGTAACGTATCAGTGGTGGGATCATTTAATGGCAATCCTTCTCTATACACGTGGTAGCTCATAATGAGGATGAGTGATAAAACATAAGGCACTCACATGAGCTCTGTTTTAGTTTTTAGCAGGGCATTAAGCTCCAGCCGAAACTCTTTAAGAAGCTGTGCGGTTTGTCCAGGATTGTCCTGCTTCTTTGGTCGACTGTTTTTCCAACGTTGTCCAAATCGAATGACATCACTGTCAAAATTATGCATCTTTGTTAGGACGTTAGCCCTTAGAATTTCGGTCTGTTCCTTCACGCTGACCTCGAAATCTTCTAGCAGGCGATCCAGAGTATCCCACTGAGCGTTTAGTTGGCTCAGTTCCTTAACGCTTTTACGGCTCCAACGGCCGAGGATCTCGTTTTTTACCTCGTTCTGCTCGTAGACACTACGAAGCTGTAAAGTTATACCATTTGTATAAAAGCAATTGGAGCTTTATAAGTAAGCGACGGAAATTTCTTATATATATATATATATATATATATATATATTACACATATGTTGCACATGCATATGCATGTGGCAAGGCCATCAATCTAAAAGGACTCAATGGTAGGTATTGTCGTTTGGCTCAAGCAATGGTCCGGTTAAAAAACTGTATTATTATGCTTTGATAATACTCATACTAAATATTGGATCAATGTGGTATTGTGACACGTCTATATATACATATATAGATTATACTTTAGTACTACATTAAGGGTTTCGTTATCAGGAACGTCCAAGAGGCAGAGGGAAGGACATATTTGTGACCATCGTTACCTTCACATTCAAATTTTTCCTCTAACCTCAGATTTAGTCAATTTGATTTCTTCAAACTTTATGATTGATTCGGTCATTTCCTCAACCGTTTGCGACCTTCTGAGTAAAGCGCTTGTTGACTCCTGGATAAACACTTGTATTCTGGATGCATCCTGCGATATGGTTCTCTGCAGAACTCGAACCAAAGTGCTGTTAATTTCTGACAGCAGGTAATCAATGTACGACTTGATCGGAGCATAACTCACAGTTATGCAATCGAACTTTTCCTCTTCACTGAAAGGCACCAATGGTTCACCATTAACTTGCAGTTTTTTTTAATTGAATTGGAAGTTCTTATAGGCTAGCCAAAGTTCACTATTAGCATATTAAAGACATACCGCGCATGTTTAATGCGCCTTTCACCAGTTCATTATAGCAATCATGTATTAAACACTTAAGTTTAGAAGTACCCTCTGAAGAAGACCTTCCCAAATTGGTAGATTTAGGACAACAGACTTTTACATTCAACGTCGGCTAGAATAGGGTTGTCCTGTATAAGGAAACACTTCGGCTTAAAACTCACTAAGCAAGTTTGTAAGTCTTACAGAGGATGAACCTAACTCGAACGCTTCAGCTACGTCATATACATATCACTGCTGGTAAACTCCGACTGTCCAATAGTCGTTTTTCGTCTATCTAAAAGTCAACTTAGGGATGGATTTAACGGAAGTAGCATGCATTTACCCCAGAGCTTATCTAAAATTACTACGCGAATTTATGTTAAATATGAGCTTTATGGTACGCTAACAAATACACCACTCATACGTATTTTGCCAGTCTTCGATTAAAAAAAAAGCGAAATCTGCATTTGTTCTTACATGTTCATTTTGACAAATTCCTGACTCTTAATTTTCACCATCTTTAGGTTCAATCGCCACTCATCGGGGGTCTTGCAGAAGTCTTGAACAACGGCATCTAAATCAATTCCACCAAACGCTACCCAGCTCTCAAAGCGGTCCCGTGTTCTCTCTACCTGCTCGAGTACCTGGCTAGCATCAGCATAAAGCTGATTTATTTTTACCTAGAAAATAAAGAAAAGTGTATAGACATATTGCACCAGCTCCACGCTGTCCTTAAACATGTACTTCTCAAATATATGATATATAAATGATGAGAGAGTTTTTCGTAGTAAACACGAACCTCATTACATTAACCCTTACTGAGATAACTAGCATTTAATTAACTACACATATTAAACGATATCTATTTTATCCGTTGAGCGTGAACTTCTTGCCACTGCTGTCCTGGTCGCCATTTCCCATAAGACCCTAGACTGCTAGATTCTGTGCGGTCTACCTTGATTAGAGTATTTGGTTTCCTTTCACATCCCATCGAAACAGATTTCATTGCTATTGAATATATTTCTATTTAGGAACTTCGGAGTGAAGCCTAGAACCTTTGTTTTGCGCTGCAGAAAAAATAATTAGTTAAGTTTGTCTGCAGAGGCCCGTTCCTGCTCCGAAACAATTTTATGGCCGTAACCCCGTGTAGGTGAATTTGGCTAACTGTAAAGGTATCTCTTTTTGCCTTTGAAAGCGGTTGTAGACTTCTGAAGACAATTCTATTCCTAGAGGTCCTGAACACTTTAGCAATTAGATTAGGCCCAAAAACAGACTTCTATAGGAACGTGATTCCTGTCAATATGTAAGTTTGTTTTCTACTGCGTCTGGGTCAAGACAACAAGTTTAACGCCAGAAAAAAATAGTAAATTGGGAACGTATGGTATTGAATCGAAGGTTCAAGGATATTTGGATTCAATCAAATACCCAGCTACGTTCAATCATTGCGATGTTTCTTTTGTGAGACTTCCTACTGCATAAATGCCGCCTTTAACAGATTTTAAAATGTATGTGGTTGAACCACCATATTTGGTTTGTCGATAACGTTGGCTGCGTGCTTGGCACTATTTTTTCCCATGATAGAAAAAAAAAACCCATCAAATACATTTAATTTTGCTATTATATATTCATACAGCATGTTTTTCGATGATTGATGCGAAGGCAAGCGTTCCTTCGTTGGTGTTTGAAACTCCTTTGAAGTGGTGAGGTATTGAAAGAAACCTCTTGATCTGCAGAAAGTACTTAGCGCGAACCTCCTCAAGTGGCGGTCGGAAAGCGATTCCTCCATTTCTGAAAAGAAGTCAAAAAGTAAACATATTCATTGATTTGCAGTGCTCGAGGAAACAAACAAGCGAGCTCGAGTGAAGGCTCGCCGCATGTACGTAGAAAGAGTCGAAGCTCTTTTGTTCTCTTACTAGTATACTGATGAACTGTGGAGAAGCAGCTAGCCGTAACCGATCTTCCGTTTTCATTGAGTTTGAATATTGCATTGTGTAAAGCAATGGACATCTTTGACGTTGAGGATCGTTTATATTTACTTGTGCCTGCTTCATAGAATGATCTCCATTATTATTCTTATCAATGCGCCATACTAGATTTGAGTGGTGTTATTAGTGCGGTTTCAGAGTTCCCCAACTAGCGCTATTACGTCCTTTCCCGCTGTAACGGGCAGCGAGCCAAATTATTTTTTACTATAAACTCGATTTGATGTTTTCTGCAACAAACCATATTGCCGCCATTATTGACCTTATCGCATTATATTGAAGCTGCTTATGTTGAGGCCTATTTCGAAAGTAGTTAGAGGATAACTGGTCAAATGTTCAATCAGAATTTATACTAGAATCGATATGGAAACAACAAGGTCCACAGGCCCAAACGTTTACCGACAAATTCAGGTTCAAACAAATGTTACGACGGATGCCAATAAAATACGTAGATCCAAATTCGTCATTTTTATAAAATCGTCTCACTGTAGGAAAGAAATAAACACGTCTCCTTGATGTATTCATGTAAAAATTGAGCCCTCGTAGTTAACTGGCCATAGGCACAAACAACACCAGGAAAACGTGGACATAGTCCTATTTGAGAAGGCGTTACGAGAAAACAATAGTACATAAAATGACATTTTCTAAGTTACAATCTCATAAA
>NW_019211457.1:40163484-40186626 GCF_002443255.2 Varroa destructor
TGACACTGATTAGATGGCGGATGGAGGGTACACAACGTCGATCAGCAGTGTTGCCATGCTATCCTGTTGGGATGCATTAACCGCCTGTCAGGATCCACTGACAAGCATTTTGGAACATGTATTAGTATCGCCTTCGTGAAGAAGCTGCATTTGCTACTTGGAGACTTGACGACGCCCATCGAGAACTATTTCGGGTGCCTCAATCAATTGAGGCCATCGCTCAAGTGCGTAGTGCTAGGCTGTCGTCAACAACGAGCAATTTCTCCCAACATCTCCCATTAAATATCACTAGATTATTGTCGTAACGATCATTTCGCAACGGATCGTGTTTGTCGACGGACGGATCGATTTGAAACAAATAAAAACATCGAGAACGGTGTAGATTTATCACTATGACTGAAACTACTCAATATTTTGAAATAGCTCTTCGATAAATGTAGTAAAGTAAGTTAGCTTTCAGTTAGGTTAATTTCACCGAATTATACGATCTGTACAATCAGTTTCGGATAGAAACTTTACCGAAGCAGTAGAATAGTAGAAATAAAGTAATACACTATGATGTTTTTTTTTGTTCAAATACACTGCTCCTGTAGTAGATATCGATGATGAGTTTTGATTCTTTCAAGTGGCACAAGTACTCGATAGTGATCAAAGAACTGCTCGAGACTCACTGGTGTAGAATTCAGCATTAACGTCAATTGAGCTTCAAAGAACCAATGTGAGCAATAAAGTTAACGATTATTGGGCTTCTTAAGTGAAGACACGAGTGATCTTTGTTCCAATCCCGTAGCAAACAAGATGTACGATACAGGACGACTAGATCGGTTAAAAGGTACATAGCTAACACTCGATTCGTGGCGCTCCTCTGAGGATACTCATGACGCTTTTCGGACGTCTCCTAGTCCAAGTCAAGTATTAGCTGAAACTATGTTTGCTATCTAAGTAAAAACAAGGAAATATGGCGTGTCGATAGACCAACAAGGAACGTCCTACTGACGTTGTTTTTCTTTAAAAACAAGACTCTACACGCGCAAATGGTGAACAATCATCGGGCGATTTACATTTTTTTATTCGATAACGAACTAGTTCTAAGGCAATATGTCACAGACACAGACAAATACGAAATCAGATGTGAGCCTCCACGGTATTTCCCACGTAAAATCAGCTTCGTTTGGTAGTGGTTATTAGGTTAGGAGGGTCGGCTGAGCCCTTCAACAATGCAACAGTCCTGAATAAACGCTGTAACGAAGCACAACAAAAGTGGGTTATCAAACACAATTTGACCCGGTCATCGTCGAACCCCAACTGAGACATAATAGCAAAAACAGATTTGATACAAAAATAGGCTAACAAGCTCGTTGGTGAAAGTATCTGTTTGCATGCTCGCTTATTTTCGATGCCAGAGCACGCAAAACTATTATACTGATACAAAATAATTCCCTTAAATTAGGTCCGAAGAGCATTTTCGATTTTTTTTTTGGTAGGACATACGCTTAATTCGTCGATATTCCCAGCTAAGTAAGGCCATAGTTCGAACAGAAGGTTTGACCGTGAGCAGCGAACTTGTGGATAATTCTTATAGAAAAATACGATACAGTAACGCTTTTTTCCCTCGTTTAATGAAATTAGGTGTGCAGTATCTAGCTGCTGTACGCGCTAGCTAAATTTCGAGTGGTTACAAATTAGCAGGACATCTTAAGTTAACCTGTATACCTGATGTTGTGGATAGCCTACATCTAAAATTCCGAGCCTACTCGAGGTGCTCAAAGCGAACATTTTCGAATGCTCGTTTTCAGGTTACGCACAGAATACGGGTCACCTTTTGATCGTGCTGATAATGTTGACTACGATTGTTAAGCATGACTAGATATAGGAACAAAACATACCGTTAGCAGACAGCTAAAGCATTTTTATTTAGATGGGTTAATACAGTCATTATCTTTTTAAACATTTTAGTGTTTTCAACGGTATATTTTTTGTGTGAGCTCAAAGCTACTCACCAAAGATTAGTGGAATATATAGCATAGATCGAGTATATATTGTGAAACTGTACTTATAGTTTCGATTTTGTAAAGTTTAGTTCAGTTTCAAGTTTTTGATAAACTTAACTTGTTCTATAATTGCTAACATTGTACAAATTCAACACCTACTTTATTACAACACCTACTTATAAACAAATGGTCGCCTCTATTTACACATAGTTCTTAAAAACAATCGGCCATCTTTAGTGGACGATCTTTTTAGTGAACTCTTTAGGAAAATACTATCATTTCGGCTACGTCGCCTGAATATATTATATTGCCTTTGATCTTATAGTAATTCTTACCTCTTTATGCTAACTTTTCTGCGTCTGATACTTAAAATTTGCAATTGATATTATTTTGTAGAATATGATCTTCATTTCATATGATCTTAATTTGTAGAATAGGCGGTCTGCCTTTTCGAATAGCTATAAAACAGGACGCTGTGTTAGTGTTGAAAATGTCTAAACAAAGCTGATCCAAGTGTGCCTTATATCGCACGTCGTCCTTTAATGATTCTTGTAGCTTTCCGATGGGGATGTGCTTTCCAATTTCGAGCGTAAAGGAAGAACGTAGTATAAGAAATAACTCACATGCGGAAGGAAGAATTGGTAGTGGAAAACCGATGTAGTTCGCTCTAGATAATTAAGCTGAAGACTATCGGAGACTTGGGCTAGGAGCCAGTCAATAAGGGAATCTCAAAATATTTCCGACTGAAACATGCGTCAGCATATTGACTACAGATTAATAATCAATCCGGAATATAATCTATGGACAAAAAGGTTTTAAATATAACTGCTACTCTTTTTTAAAAGTATTAACAGATATTCCAAATGATCTATACAATCTACCGGTGATATTAGGGGGCAGTTTATTTATTCGGGTATTCATTTTCATAGCTCTAATCGCTGCTTTTTCTTTGTTGTAACAAACTTTTTTAAACTGGCTAGCTTATCTCAGCGGACTTCTCAGGCCCAGTGCATCGAATAGCTTATAGATGATAAAAACGCAATGTCCGTTAAAGGTTTAGCTGTCAACTACACTGACAGTGTGCCCAAACATTGATGCTCTCAATCGGAAGGCACCAATTAACACATGTTCGGAAGGGCGTAGGATTCGAAGTTGTTTCCTCGCTGGCACGCTTGATAAGGAAGTGCAGAGGCCCGCAATACCTTCAAAATATTTCTCTGGTAATTAACTACGGAACCATTGGCAGCATACTCAATGTGCTAATGATCCTTCTTACATTCTTCCCCTCTGCCCGTTTCTCTCCCAGTTCAGAAGAAGCAAAGGGGTACTTTAAGACGAGGTGCTATAAATGTACAGGATTTTAGACCCGCACCTGACATGTTTAGCCTTGATCGCAAAAGCATCTACGAAATATCGGATTTGACCTCCGTTCGTTAAATACGTGTACAAGTTTATTTTCGACACTCGTTTGAAATATGAGTCAATGATCTTACACAGCACGCGTCGAACCCATAACGTATACGATAATTAGAGAAATTATAAAAACATCGGTAATCGATGTTCTTTGACAAGTTAACTCTAAATTGCGCACTTCCGACGACTCAATGTCTCGGAATCTTGCCGCAAACTAGTGTATTTCGCTGGAGGATCATCGAACAACGCGATCGGAATATACGTACTGGAGACAACAAAAGCCATTATGAGTAGTTTTAGGCGCCCAAATTTTTACTTTTCTACCCAATTCAGGATGGAGGATAATTGTATATCATTATTATAAGGCTTTGGACAGATCTGCAGTGGGTTACAGCTTTGATGCGGAACATTATCTTATCATTATAGTAACTTCTACGAATAAAGCTGTGTTTTGGCTTAAACTTACCTCCAAGATCGCTTTGTTTTGCCTTAATTATACCTTAATCATCCTATGCCCGTAAGGATCGTTCTGCCATAGTAAAGACAGATCAAGATCACTCTGAGGATGTTGTGATTGATCCCACCCTTCAAATTGGATCATGCGAAAACTAATTCTTCACTAATAGTGGCATCGGAGTAATATGCTGTCCGACATCTCATTGTAGCAGACTGCGGGGCATGCGGATAATTTCATCCAGTTACTTATCAAGTTCGGCTCCAAACCTCTGATAACGCGTCCGCCATCCGAGTGTCCAATTTTCAGATAACTACAAATAGTCGCTTTTGGTTGCAAGAAGCCTTGTGGTCTATAGCCGTCGGATCCGGCGATAAAAAAGTCGATATCGGACATCGCCTGGCGAGGCGACAGAGGATGCCTCCGAATGCGGCGAAGTAACGTGAATTCTTCCCACAGTTAATCAATGCTTTCGACCAGTAATTAGTCACACGAGCTGCAGACGAGCATGCTTATAACGCGTAGCGATCCTTCAGCGATATCAGTGCTTTACCTTCTGGCAATAATCCCGCTTTGCAAAGGATGAAGCCACTGCCTTTAATGAGGACAAAAACAAAACACAGTAAAAAATTAATTAGAGCTGAAGCTGCTAAAACAACACCATAACGCATTCATTTTATATTAAACGTCCATATTGCTGCTTTAGAGGGGCAGCTGAAACAAACAGTATTGGACTACCTTCGTAAAAAAAAGAACGAAAACCTGTAACATTGCCTAGCACAGAATCTGCTTTTCGGGCCTACGTACCTGAAAAGGTCAACCTCGTAGCAAGCTAATATGGAAATAACTGCCAGCTGTATGCTCACTTCAGGCGATAATAGTTACAGAAACTGAAACTCTTAATCACACTGATGTCTTTAATGGATTTACTTTGCGATGATTAGGTAAAAACTAACTTGTGTGTGCTTCGAAAATGAACACATCTGAAAAAAATCCTACTTTGATATTAGCATTTAAGGGTGTACATTAAACATTTATTTGTTACAGTGGTTGTCAAGTCGTAAGGACCATTTCTTAGTTATAGGAAGCAAACCGAATTTTCTTTAATCGTTTTATATGGGAAAGGACAAAAGGGTTTGACTGATCCGAACTTAGATTTGGGGATAGAGCTTAGGTGAGCCACGTAAAAGTACCCGCCGTATCACGTTCTTTACTTAAAGATGCGACCCTCGTCTGGAGTGCAATTGGCAAACATTGGCTAAATGAACTAACTTATTCGTGAGAGCTCTTTTATTGACGGCTATATCTAAACTTAATGTCAAAGGGTGGCTGTTTTGAAAGGGACTCTGCGCTGTAAAAGCTTAATTGAAGTTTTTAAAACGTGCGTTAGTTTTTCCGCAACATGGATACGTATGTATGCAACAAAACAATTCTAACAGACCAATGTTTTCAGCCTCAGCTCAAATATCTAACAATCAACTTAATATATAAGTACCGATTATTCGTTCGGTCGTGCGTTTACGTTTTTCTCAAAGGAAAATAATATATTCGTCTCCGACAGATCAGGGCGCTCGATCGTGTGCACCTCAAAGCAAAGGATCGGTCGACTGCGGCCACGTCTTGGTCAACAAACGTGCAGTCATCCGCCACTGGTGGACAATTTAATACGGGCCTGCCCTGTCAATAGCAGCAGCTTACTGATTGTGCCTTTTTGTCATCGCCCCTTAGTTGGAACCGGGACGAACGAGGTTTACGTGCCGGAATGCCAATGTTGTCCAGTATAACTCGACCTACTTCTGTCTCCGCAAACGCTGTTGTATCGGCAACCAGCCCCAGCTTCGTCTAAATCAAATACATCCAAGGCAACACCCGATTCACCATGGACAACACCTAGCTTAGCTTTGGAAAAGCCTCACACAGGTACGATAAAATTTGCTACGGTTTCTTCAAAGGGTAAAGCACTGGGGCAACTTTTCGGCAAAGCCCAGTATAATTTCGCTAAAACCTGTAGCACTAAGCGCTACACTTAGCTTAGCTTCATACGTCCGCAACAAGACCTGGCACAGATTTGTCGAAACTTACTGGGGGCTAAATTTCGACACCCTAAAATTCTCCCGAACGATGGATCATAGGAATTTCTTCTCAATAGTTTCTATGTAAAGCAGTAGGCATTCTTGTTCTAGTTGACATTCTTAATAAAGTTGTCCTGATTAGCAGCGATTTTATGGTCGATGTCAACGTAACATTCCTAAAAATGTACTAATGCCGTAGGGCTACAGGTCGATTCTTGTAATCGTAATTGATTTGCTGTCGGTGATCACGTCGACATGTTATTGCACGGAGTTTCGACAAGTGTATTTCCCCCCGGGGGTCAGTATGAGGGAAAACATCATAGGTGCAATGCGCAGTTCGGAGACCAGACCGTGAGGAAAGTCATTTTCTTATCTGTATCGTGATCAGGGTATCAACCTTTAGGTTTGTATATTTTAGGTTACTAAACTGCTAACTGTTTTGGCACTAATCATTGATAACGTGATTTATATAGTCGGGGATGCGGTTGCGGCAATGTGTATTGAGTGATAGATAGGTACAATTTGAGTTTCTATGGAAGTATGATTCGACTGTAAAGGTACAAATAGAAACAATGATCCCAAACGAAGCATGTCGATGCACAAGCCAAATGCAAGAAATGTAAACTTATCTATCTATCTATTTATTTAATCAAAAAAGTAACGATAAATTCGCAAAATTACCTATGAGGTCTACAAAGACGTATGGAGTCTGCCTTTTAAGGCAGTACTTATTGTCTCTGTAAGCTACCTTAATGAGTAAGCATGCTATCCACGCACGGTATCCTCAGAAAAGCGCAACACGATATATATATATATATATATATATATATATATATATACATGTGTATCTCGATGCAAAAAAAGCAGCGAGACCGGACACAAGAAATGGTAGAAGCATATTGGTAAACAATCGATGAAGTAGCAAAGCGATAGCCCGCCTAAAATCATATATTTGGGTTATACAGACGCGACCATACAGGCATATGAACCAAATAAAATATTTCAAACAATTTATAATAATAGGACCAGCGGCGCCGATCAGCATAGCATTGCTGTGGCGAAGTCTTACTCCACAATATTACACGGAAAACCGTAAGAATACTTTTTGGAACAGTGGGTTTGTGTGGCACGATTGATATGGTCCCCTATGGAGGTTTTGTTTCTATGCGTGCCGGCTTACAGACCCAGGACGGGTACCACCCGTCCGGAGTCGCACCCGGAGTGTGCGAGAGCGCTCTACGCTCTATAACGTTCCCATAGCAACCGACCCTCGAATCGCCCAAACATCACTGGACCACCTAACAACAATTCCGATAACTGTTGGACGACATGCCTGGACGAAAAATAACCTACGGCGTGCAGCACAACGGTAGTTAATTTCTTCCTCTCTTTACACCCGTTTAAAGACAATTCAAAAAAATACAGAGAAAAACGTTGACGCACTGAAGTATAGTAACGAAAAAATATTAATTAAAAATCATTCACTAATATAATTAGTTGATTACTAGAATAATTTAGGCTTCCTAAAACAGAAAGGCTTTGTCTTAACTTACTTAATAACATACGTAAATATCGAGAAGAAAAGGGACAGGTACGATGTGTATGCATCTAAATTTGCCCATATTTAAAGATCAACCATTTACATTGTCCTGTAGCAATTTCGAAACATACCATTGCCTTCTAATAGTAGCCAACCGACAGCTTTCCAGTGTGCCCCCATATCAACGGCGGATGCAAAAGAGTAGGTAAAGGTAAATCGTGCACCATCATCGCCGAACGTTGAAAAGGTGCCTTAACGGACTAGTTCTACCCTGGCCAATACTGCTATAAACTGTGTAGGATGGTGTAGCATATTTACACACTAACTGGATCCGTACCATGGTCAAAGTTTAAAGCAAAAGTGTATGAAGAGACAAAGGGATACGAACCGTAGGACAAGTACGCTTTCTCTTTGCGCGGACCTCTGTTCTACTAAGGATTATAATCGATGGTCAAGACAAATCATCTGTAAAAAATCATCTATAAGGATAGGAAAAAGGAATGTGTTTGTTCATTCATCGGCGTGCTTTTCAATAACTGGGCCATTTCGCCCATCCTCCTCCGACACGGTACATAGAGGTGTACGCCCAATCGTGTGTACCTTTGTACATGGATAAAGTGAATTAAGAGAAACAGCATAAATACAAGTCGCTGAAAACGGAAATTAAATACTTCTGAGCGACATAGACCATCGCAATGGACAAACGACAGCACCTCATCCTGACGATGTCGTCTATATACTTCGAGCAGAATAGCGACAAGTTCGAGGATAAGGTACTCAAGGTAAGGTATTTTTAATCTAGAATTGCGTATACAATAGCTTAATTGTCCACTATGCACGCAGTAGCTTGGGACAGAACATGCTTGTCGCAAAATGACAAGAACGCAAAAGCACGCATCGGAAATTATAAAAACGCTTTAGTCGTTATTACCGACTATTTGTTGGACTAAACGATGGGCAACGCTATATCTAATTGCTTTGCAAAGATTAACGAGAAGTATTTTTTCGAAAAAACGATTTAACTTTGCGTATACGCATATTCGGCAAACAGTAGCTTTTCGAAAATGTGCAATTCAAGTGGTAAGGCCAATGCTAATGGAAATATACGAACGCTTTACATAACACACCCTATCGACCATAACGGCTTTCAGCATAATTCGAAATAGCGCTTCGACATTATCCAATCTTTTAATTAAGATTTACAATTAGGTGCCAGAAATACATGAGATCTGCAAGTTCATCCGTGAGTTTAGAATGCATTGTACATTGCATTATTTATTTAGAAGCCAAACTTTAAACTTACACCCTATCTATCTTTATTTCAAAGGAGAACTTAAAACCTTCACAAGTGTGCATGTTCATACTGTATAGTTGTCACTTAATGGCTTTTGGATACGGACAGCTAATATCCCCCATAGTGAATTGTAGGGTCTACGTAGGTCATAATAGATACTGGGACCATTCCTTGAACCTGATAGCACTCGTTATGAGTTAACTTCTAGTTGCTTAATGACAATTTATCATTCATCAACTGTTTCTTATCTTTGAGGATCTTTGAGGATAAAAACCGCTTAAACACACATTCAGCTTCAGCTCTTATTTAAAACTATCCATGGCATATTAAAACACCTATCAAACATTTATGTCATTCTACCTATATCTTATTTTTCTTAGGTTATTAACATCTTCCTGGACACGCCAACTGTGACAACGCTCGCCATGTTGAAGAGACCCGATTCGAAGGAACTCGTGTCGACTATCAATGTAAGGAAATGAAGAAACGTATGACACATTTTACGCGTCGGGCTGTCTTTATTCCTGGTTAAATACTACCACTTAATTAATTGGAAAATTATGAAATTGTAGTAATTCCGGCCCGACTTTCCAGGGGGCGTAATAGTTTTTCTACGACACGTTGCCAGTCGGGGATTTCAGTTGAAAATGAATCACTACCTGTTACTTCCTACCCTTACTAACAACGTGGCAAGATTCTCACGCCTCGACGAGTTGGGTTTAATACTGGACCTGTCCGCATGCTATTGACAAGCTAAAAACTTTAGTGTTAATGCGTAGGCAAAGCCAGCCCGTTTCTATATAAAAGTCAATCCTTGTGAGTACGTAATGTGAAATAATGTACTCTATACGTAAATATGTATATATTTATGGATCAAATCTATTCTATTTGTTTTTACCAGATGTCAGACATAACCAACGCCATCGACAAAGGCCTGGTGTTTTTCAAATTGAACTCCGTTGTAATTACTGAAGATAATCTGCAAGAAAATTTACATATCACGTCGTTGGTAGACTCGCCACTTGCGTCTCTTTATGGAAACCTTCATAAGGTACCGTCTACGCGAATTTACCTAGACTCTCCCAGCTGTAAATGCAAATATTGCGTGAACTTAAATTAAGAAACATACGCGAAAATGGCGTATGAGTAAAAGGCATTAAAAAACGTCCACAAAAAACGCAGCTGTCAAATATTAAATTATAGTCAAATGTAATTTATTTCACTCAAATAGGCACTCAGGCTGATACAATGTTACAGAAAACCTAATTACAATGAACGCAGCGCTCTTCTCATGGAAGCCAATTTCGATTGGAAAATTGTGCGCTAGTAAATATCGTTATTTATACTATAGGTATTCTCCCCAGTCATTCTTGAACGCTCCAAAGCTACACCGAAATTGCAAGAGCTTCTTGGCGAGTTAGAGACAGGCCTAAGCGCTATCCTAAACCGACCCCGCAGCGGAGCGCCTCGAGGAGATCGCGAGCGTCTTGCCGCGATTCTAGAACCGCTCGACGAACTTTCGTTTTGGAGGGAGGTGGCCGCCACAGCTTGTTCTGAAGCGACGCGCGCTAAAATATTTGCCAGGTAGGGATGTACAGCGTCCGAGACATCACGGACGATGCCTTGTACCTATGCTAACGGGCATGAACAATATAGAGATCTGTTTATATAATATTTGTAAACAAGCCGTAACGGTACGAATTATCCTTTTCAAACATTGGTTGTCTCTGCTGCGACCTGATCGGTCTATGATGAGAAAATAGTGGGAAACATGCCCATAATTAATCATAACGACAATTCGATTTCACTTGCTTTAAGGTATAGAAAAAAAGCATTCTGAAACTCTTTAAATAGAATAACCCTCTCAGGACCAATTGATGCAATAAAGTACTGGCCTCACATAAAGCCCTTGTTCGATTGTATAATCAACTTCCGCAGGAAGATTAAACATCTATGACATTTATTTTCCTGTGGACCCTCTAAGGCCCTAAGGTTTACCGGCGAAAAATTAATCTACCTTTGTGTTTCGATAACGCCCAATGCAAGGTTTGAAGATTTTTAAATTGTAGCTGAAAGTATGATTTGCGCAAGTCACGAGTTACCAATTGGCATTACCATGTATTGACCTTGACATCTTCTTTGAACCATTTTAGAGTCTATTTCATAATTTGCTGCAGTAACTGCAGACAAGTTTACTGCATTAATAATAAAATTGTGCGCGTATCATATGTTTACCGTAAAGCTAATAGTTTCAATTTTAAGTTAAACGGATATATTTACTGTACATATATATATATATTTTTTGACTTTAAAGGAATTTGATACTTCTTTCCTAATTGTCATGTAACGTAACGACGTACGTTTTATGCGGCACAATTTAGTCTAAGCGGAGACTATGGAAAGTGTAACTTCAATCAATGATATGTATGCGTTATGACCGCTTTACCTCGAGGGATACGACGCTTAAGTTTCTAGTTCACGGAACACTAACAGAACTATAATAATTTTTATTTTCATTTCAACACTTAGTTATCTGGAGCCGATCGAACAAATTTATGTTAGCTCTGTATCGCTTGGCGAGCTCTCCGATAACGTTGATGCTCTTGTCAACTCCTTCGACGATCTTTGGAAACAGGAGCACGTGAAGCCGTCCTATCCCCAGATAAGAATGAGACACCTTTTCGATATCACCGGTAAATATTAACTAGATCACTTATCTAGATTAATATGTCATACAGTTTCAATAACAGTAAATGCACTATTTTATATATTCCACTATCCGAACTAAATAACTTCTTACTATTTAAATTTACCTATAAGCTACCACGTAAGCGTTAGAACGCTTTAACTAACGTTTCATTTGGTTACCTTTGGTTTGCAAGCTCAGTTAGAGGACTATAGCAAGACAAGCTAATTGAGTAGCAATGGCTAAATCTCGCATTTTGCTATACCTAAAGCTTCTTCAATCATAGTGCTAGTTTCCTAGACGGCCATTTGAAATCGCTGATTACTGCTCGGTACCTAGGTAGACTATGGACACTGAGAAAGTGATGTTGGGATCGGGTCCTTAAAGCTGGGCTTGGTCAACAAAAGCGAAACACAGCTAGGGTTGCATAATTTTAAACAACTTGTAGCTTTTCAGTGATTTGCTTGTAACAATCAGCCCAGAAGGCGGTACAGATACATAGCCAACGATCAATAAGAGCAGAATTAGACGCACAGAGGGACGCCAATATGGCAAAAAGGAGATAAGCATGCAACTGTCGTTCTTGCCTTAGACACTATTTTTGTCTATCTAATTTTTTTCTGAAGCCAGAGACTCAAGACAACCGCTGAAAGAGAAGAGTTAGGGGGCGAGATTTTGAGCTTTACGTCCTGTATCGCCGTTAGGTGTTCCATCAGGCAGGCGACTGATTGACTGGCTGGCCCCCAGCCGTCACGAAACACATTATGTCTATGCCCTATGCGTTCGAACTAATCGAAACAATAGCGTGTCCCTTAAATTAGCAGGTAAATAAGAGAAGCAACGTATTTGTAATGACTGTCATTAATGCGGACGCTTGATAGAGCTGGGTGAAAAACAACAAATTTAGCTTTAAAAACGTTTTGTATCAGTTGAGGCAAAAAAAAAAATATATATATATATATATATACATATATAATGGACCTACAGTTTAATTAATTCTAATTAATCTAATGAATGATAGCGCTTTTTAGCATACTTATACACTGAGCAGCGATTAGGGCGAGAATGGTCATCTGTTTGCCTGTCCGAGCTCAGGATCTGCCTCTTTGCGATTTCAACATGTCGCGTGTGTCGTATCACGTTTCCTGGTAGCAAGAGGGCGTTGTGGTGCGCCTTAGCAGCGCAATCGTCGGAACGCTTTTCTTTTTTTTTTTCCTCATGTATGCTCTAGGGGATGAAATGTAGACTTTCCTCCGAATATGTGACGATATAGACTATGCTTTATCGAGTGAATACATACATATACGAGTTAGTACGATGATTATCAGAGTAGCCTCTCGCGTGCAATTAAAAAACGCTTAGCGAAATTTGTAAGTATGTATCCTCAATTTCGTTTTAGGCATAACAATTACGACACAGATTCAGGAGTCGCTTCGCGAGATGCTCTGGACATCTCAATACGACCGTGTACGACTCGAGCTTGAGGTGGCGCTAGATATCTGCCTCAAATGGCAGGATGCTTGTCAAAAACATACAGGAGTATTTTGGCCTAGGGAGAACCATCAGTGGGATGGGCCCCCGTTTGTACCAACATATGTTGTTGGCTTTACCCAACGCTTACTCCATGTAGGTTCACTAATCGCGGCTTCCAATATTACAGAACATTATTATTGTTTGGATCCGATAATACCGTTATCGGTTAATCTTTAGATTTATTAGTAGGATTCTTTTGAAACTGAAATATTTGCATCGCTTCCCTTAACGTAGCAGAAACGGGAGATACGATTTCTTTGAGATCCGCCTGGTTATAACACAGTTCTAACTGTAACATTTGACGATAATAACATATTACAAAAGGTGCAGGGCTTACGAACAATCCATCAGCAACTATCTTTGCTAGCGAAGATCTCTCTTCGTGAAGACACTGAGGTGTTTGCTCCCCTGATGAAGATTGATGCCCTACACTTTAATCCCGCTACGCAACAGATCTACAATAAGGCCGTCATCGAATTCGAACATCATCTCAGGTAGGCGGTACGAAGCGTTTCAATCTATCGTCATTCAGAAGAAACATATTGCATATGATCATGTTTGCTGAAGCGCCCCATAATACTGTCGACTAGGGGCACTCAGTACGTCAACATCATGATAGAATTTCGTAAGAACGTGATTTCTTGTTGATTATTACTAAAAAGGCTTGAAATCCTTCCCTTATCGTTTGTTTGTTTGTTTGTTCTAAAGACAATTGAAGCTGTTCGTGCCCGAAATTTTTCCCAGCTATGAACGTGGCGCTAAATATGAACATTGTAAGACGGACCTGTCGATTAATTTCTCCCATCTGTGCGTGTTACACGTTAGCTGACCTATGTTTTATCGAAATTTCAGCGATAACAAACGACTGTTGGGTAGACCAATCAGATACAAAATCATCGTTGTTGTGTTACGATATGTTGTTCGTGGAATTCGTGGCGTGCACAGTTTTCGTGACGTCTGTAAAGCTAGGCGTGAGGAATTTTTCTATTATGTCGCTCGCCTTTAAGCCTTCCTAATTGCGAGCGAACCCTTTTAAAGTTTACTGCTTATCTCCGGTAAAATTAAACTAGCGTGTGGATGTTTAATATAATACTATTTGTATATGTATGACTCGTTGCAATGTATAACAGACCTTGCCTTCTATGTCATAGCTCAGCGGAAAAAGCAGCAGCCGTAAAGCTAAAACAGTTGCTGGCTGAGGCGGGAAGCAACGTCGACGGTATTCTGAGCCTTCTTAAACGTTACAAGGACGTAGCCGTGCGTCCGCAGGTCGCACTAGAACTTACCGCCGAAAGGTTCGAACGATTATGAGTTATGATATGGTTCTATTTTTAGTGTTCTTCTTCTTGTTATTATCGCACGTGGCATTGGGTTGTTTGAGTAGATCGGTATTATTCCATCGCATCAGCAATGGACGCAGCTTTCCCTGGCCAAGTCCACGACAGATTTTCCTATTATAGTAACACCCACTTTTGATTTCGACATCCGGATCACGTAAACAATCTCTGAACTACCTCCAGTTATCAAAAACCTGCTTTTTTTATTTGAAACGTCGAAGTTTTTAAGCATGTACTATTTGAGTTTACCTCGTGGCTGGCACGAGAATGTGACATCGATAAACAAGCTGTGACCCTTGCTCATATTTCGATACCTATGATAACGTAGGTATGCTTATGTATGAGACGATCCAAAAATGCTAAAAGAAAAGCGTTAATCTGCGTTCTGATGGCAATCTATATTAAAACAACTAAATTTGTACTAAGATCAATTGTTATGCTTTTCGTCAAGTACATGTGAAAGTAATTATGTTTGTTGTTTCAGTACATAATAGTTACATCTTACTTTGGATGAAAATTGGATAGAAGTTCCATTTGACACTGCGAGTAAGAGCACCTGTTTTAAATAGTAACTTTCCTATGGCTTCTGTTGTAACTAGGCTCAACGTGTATACAATGTTGAATCACCAACTCAGTTCCGTTCGTACCTCGGTCACTCGTTCGATAACGAAAAGTTATGCTGAACATAGAAGTGGCTCAACTTAAGTGAAACAGTTATGCCCGATTTTATCTTTATTTATTGTAAATTATGCTACAATGACGTTCTCAGATCTTCATTTTCCACATTGAATACGATGCCACTTAGCTTAACTGCCGTCCTGGTCATTCAATTTTTTATTAAATTCCCTTGTATGTGAATAGGTCCGGGTAAACAAAAGTACTCCAGCAACACGACGAGGATTTACAATCCATGTTTGCGAAGATTGTATTTGCAGTCCACATACAGTGACGTACAAAATAAGGTGCGTTATGCACGAAAGCGTGCTTCATCTTTCGTCAGGCCATAAAGCGAAAAAGCCATATAACGGAGACGCTGCTTTTTGCAAGTGTGCAATACTTCTCGAACAGAAAACATACAAAACCTCGTTGCCCCTTATTTTTTCTGATAGGCCCAGAATGCTCGTAAACCGATAGAGCCGACAGGTTTTTATTAGATAAACGTGTTTCTTATTCTTATTTAGTGGTAACCTAGTTTTTGCTAAGTGTTATATCCGGCAGATATACATCGAACAGCATTGCCTTTTATTATATTAAGAACGTGTAATTAGAATTTACAAGCTTCGTAGCGCTACTGGATGTTGGACTTGCAGAAATGTCCTAATCAATAATAATTCCCTAACTAATTGACGCGTTCCTTTAGACAGAAAAAAATGAGTTTTTGACTCTTAAGGTCCAACAAAGCCCGCGGCTTAATTAGGCCGAAATCGTCACCCGTACATTGACGTACTTATTGCAGTTCGCATAGGCATAATAGCCATCTTTTGTTGTTACGCGCCCCGGAACGTCAGGTATTCTAGGCAGTATAATTTTGCTTACTTGTTGCACTAGCGTCAATTAATATTAAGTACCCTTTGAATTAGATAGCAAAGTTTTTATGTCCGAGTAAGGGGCATTCATTTTGTGCTTTCTACAATATATACCAGGAATGGACATAATTTCGGGATCGTTAATGCTACGCAAACATACTTTTTGGTCGAGGTTATTAACTTAAATGGCAGAACTTTTTTTTTTTTTCATAGAACTAGATATTCCATATCATGTCCGCTTTTTACTCTACCATAACCTAGCTATCAGACCATGTGTTCGTTTATATATATAAATGCGTGAAAATGAAGATTTTTTTGTATGGCTTGTTTTTTTACGTTGTATTTTGAACGATTTTTTCTTGCGTGTAATAAAAGCATCATCTTTGGCGGTCATGTCTATGCAATAAAATTACTATTTATTGCGGTTACGGCTTCAATTCGCGATTTTACCGCTAACCAGTCATTTTTGAAACATTTTTCCACAAATCTGCACATCGAAATCATAGTAATTTCTCGAGAATTTTTCAAAAATACAACGGTTCGGAACGACTAAAAATTCAAAAGTTGGAAAAGGTCCAAACAGTTCGAGCTTATTTAGGCGACTCGTTTAGAAAGTGATACTCTGTTTTTCTAAAACGGCCATTAATTTTTGTATAAAAATCCGGGTGAATCAGAAAGGACTTTTGGACAATTTTAATATATTTTGAGCTCCCTAGATCTGAGCCCAAAGGACGATACTCGTTTGCGTCGCGGAAGTCTTCATCGGATTTTTCAGAAGTCGCATGAATACTGTCAGTATGAGAAACTTCCAATTTTAAGCAAAGTGGGAAGTTTTTACGTTGATGGAGTCTCGTCCCGCGCGGGAATATTGGGTAATAGCTAATCTGCAATCAAAAATATAAAAACAACACGCTGTTATTCCCTACGACGAATCTACCGTTAGAAAGATGAACGAATAAGCACACGCGCACTATACAGAATAGTTTGTCAAAGTTTTTCTAATTTGGACGCAACACCCTGTACATAGAGATATATGTCTGACTGAGAATATTTGATTGGTCCACAGGGAAAATATGATAGTTCAATTTAGCGAGTACGTTACCCACATGAGGCGTGAGTTTGATCAACGTATGGATCACGAGGAGCGAAACAGAGTAGCTCACATGCCCGCAGTCGTGAGCAATGTCCTCTGGGGAAGGCAATTAGAAACAAAGGTAGCTCACTTTCTAATTCGTTTATATGCTCGCTTGCCATTTGTGCAGCGGGACATCGTAACTTGTTCTTATTTTTGTATGTTTTATTTACGCTTTAAGAAAAAAGCAGTAGCTAAACTATCTAGCAGAAATAACATTATTATAAAGCGCGTCCGCATGTTTTTTCTGTGTTTTTATGATAGTTACTACTATGACTCTAAGTATAGAACATGTAGTCGACAATAGAAACGAATGAGGAGTGAACGATGAATGACGACGGACAGTTCACCAGAGATAGCACATAGTTAAATGATTGTTTGTTACTTTTGCATATAGATCGTCGACCTTCAAAACATGACATCGTCTGTATTACAAGGTCTATCGTTGAGTAGAAAATTAGAAGAAAAATTGCGTACTTTTCGCCTCGATGTTGTTGAGTACCAGAAGGAGATCTATGATTCGTGGTGTCGAGATTTACAGGCGGGAATACGGGACAAGTCACTCAGGTACGTGGAACGAAGGCTCATTACCACACAGTGGAACTCTGATATACGCTCTCTCTATCGAGCGCCGTTGATTAATTTCAAATAGCTATTATCTGTGCTAGTGTTGTATTGCTTCAAAAGTGATTTTTTCAATTAATTAGCCGAACGCAGCTTCGATTGGGGAGGCGGTAGATAGCATCCGGGAACTGTAGTAGATCTTTATAATGGCGCAATGGTAACGTGTGCAGCTATGATAGTCTTTGTTTGAAAGCACTGGCCACAAGCTTTTGATTTGACGCGATATTAGATTCCGTTCTGAATCAAGGCCCGAGGATACGGGGCCTTTTTTAAGATTTTAGTGGCTGGAAATCCAATAATACCAGAGATGCATGCCTTAACACACATTCGAAACCGGGCTTAGGCACGCTTTGTTTAGTTCGAGAGCCAGCCGTCTGAGGCAGTGCCAGTAACGGTAGTACTATAAGGACAGAAATGTTTTCCTTTGCACACATTTTTTATGCTTTTTTTGAGATTATTCATTCCTCTGTTTCACTTTAATGTCTATTGGCTAGTTGGTCAGGGTAATAAATGTCGTCCTCTGGAATTACGTTACCTCGAACTGACAGGACAAAAGTCCTACTATAACTACATAAATATAAAATAAACAATAGACAATTCTGATGGAAACTTGTGCTTTTTGTCCCGAAAAATCGGAACTTGCTTGCCCAGCATTTGCATTCTGCCCATTGCCTTTATCTGATCTTTGCGTGGCATGAACAACAAAGCCCAGTTGGGTTCAACGAACGCTAACAAAGACCGATACACATTTTTTTGCTATGAGATATCATATGAACAGTCTCGTCTTCAATACAATCGTAGACAGTTCGGTACACTATCGCTAAAAGCATTTCTGACCCATTTCTCACTGTTCTCGATCGCTTTGAAGGCAGAACAGAATGTCCCCTCTAGGAATGTGGAAACTGCATTCAGGCCACTTCGAGGTCGTCGGTTGCCGCCTTAGAATAACCAGACGTAGCCTGTTGAGAGCACTGCGCTACTTCGAAGAATCTTCACACTTATTAACCACAGGCGATTGATTTAATAATTAGTGAATATGTGCGAGTATCGTTAAATGAGTTGATTAAAGAAGCATAAACGCTTGGCCAGAAGCATAGCTTGTTATTAACAGAATTTAATTACAAAACGTATACGTTCGGTGAGTAGCACCCATATGGCCTGATTTCGATAACTTTAAACCAATTATTATAAACCGGGCTTTTCACGACATCGAGGTCTACTATACTTAGCTTATTTGTATTCTAATGAATTCACTCTATTGAACGAACGTTTCAGTGGTAGATAACCTCAACTGTCGGTCCTTTTTCTGCTTCGGCCAGAACAGGACACGGAATGCTGGTGAAACTTACTTTTTCTGTTACCTTACTTTGTGTCATGGCTTCAATAGAAAACATACGACCTATTCTAGAAATCCATAGCATATCAAGCACAACTTATTTCATAAGCTATTAACAGGGTTTCATCTATTTACAGCCTGGAGAAACTTCCGATCATTTAAAAAGCTGGAATAGTTGGAAGGTTTTCAACTGAGCTCGATCACATACTACTAGTCCAACTAGTACATCACAGAAAAAATGCACATTATGTTATAGCTCGTATGCCTTTGGTCCAGAGATTTGTGTGGCCTGCCTGCCTGCCTGACCTTTTCGGTTTTTTAGATATCATGACTTAGCAATCGTTAGTTCGAAGCCACAATGCGATGCGTAAAAACTTTTTTTCTTTCGTGCTCGAAGGTAGCCTAGGACTTAGCATGACACATGCCTATAAACAACTAGTCCTAGTCGCTTCATAATTATCGAATTATATTCGATATTATAATATTATATCCGATTTGTCATCTTTGCAACAATGGCTTTCCGCTTTTTTGGACGGATATATATATCATCACTGCTCTATTTTTCCGGACGATACACGGAAGTGTGCCGTAGTAATTTTCATTGTCTCCTCTGTGTCTCAACTGACCTCTAGCTCGATCACAGATCAACTTCTTCAACATTTGTTGATTTTATATTGTTTTGATGTTATTATCACCACTAATGCTCATTGGCTGGCCCCGTTGGTTGATTGACCTGACGGGTGGCCTTCATGTCGCCTGCCGATGCTGATCCTCTTGATGTGACTGCCAGCCTAGACACCAATCAAACTGTTATTCGGCTAGACGCTGAAGGCACGCCCCGAGTGAGTTACAGTCCCCGGTTAGTAACGCTGATACAGGAGGTGCGACAGCTGCGTGTTCTCGGTCTTACGATTCCGCCGGCCGTCGAAGAGGTTGACGCAAAAGCGAGACTCTATTTTAGACAAGCCAAGGTAGGTAATAAACCGGCTTTTTTAGGGCAGTCCGCGGTCCATTACATACGAACGACAGTAGTGATAATGCCGAGTGATAATGAATGTTATCTGTCAAAAAGCTCACTTTTTTATTCTTTTGCCTATCTTATTCATTCCGCTTCGTCTTCTATCAGCGCATAAGTTAGCGCGAAACAGATACTGGACATTATACTTCTATCTCAATCATTATGAACTGAAACTCAAGTTAGAACGAACAGTCCTAAATAGCATATAAAAGTAAAAAAAAAAACAAAAAAAAAGTAAAGTGAAGCTACTCGTTTGATGAAATAGATGATAAGTGCATGTCATTTGTCAACAAGAAGATGTAGTGTTTATGTGTATGAATCATTTATCGCTAAGCTGGGGAAGATTGGAATTGAAGAAACCAAAGATCAATTTTTAAAACGATTATTAAAATTAGGCTAACAATATTATAATGTCACGAACGAATAGGTAAGCTAGAGAAAATAAATTCTTACTGGTTTTATTCCACTTAATGTAGGATCTCCAGCAAATTGGAAACTTCTATATGACCATTGCCGACCATATGATCCTAAGTCAAAGGCCAATGATGCTGTCGTCGGCCCAGCAATTCACAAAGCTTATGAATAGCAGAGAGAAAACAGCTACGTGGAATGATCCGCAAGCCGTCGATGCCTACATTAAGGTATATTGAAAGGAAAGATCGATAAGCAACACAAGCTCAAGTTAGGTTAGGATCTTAATTCGCCTTTTCTAACAAGGGACCGATATCGAGCCGTTTCAAAGAAAACAGCGATTTCTATCGTAAAATGACGGAGCTAGTATCCGTAGGTGTTCACTAGTAAACGTAGAGGGGGGTCTTACCTAAACGTAGAATAAATAGCAGACGATATTTGGCATAGGGTGGTCACAATACGCACGCTAGGATGGTTGCCTAGTATAATAGCGTAACAATGAAACAGGTTCACAGGATAAACTGATTAGATAATCGACTAATACCGTGATATATTCATACATTACACTGTACGATAAGTACTGTAAATAAGCGAACATATCTAAAATCGATGAAGGATGCTTTACGATACATACTGTATCCGAAAAAAGAAAATGTCGAAAAAACAACAAGGTGCCACAACAGCTGCAATGGAGGATGACAATAATTTACTACTTATTTTCTCAGAGGAATATACCGAAACGTTATCTATCATTGTCGTTGTTAATTTACTTCCTGGATAATGTCGATATCGCAAATTTGGCATTTACCTGCTACTGTCGTGATGATATTCGTTATACAACAAAGGCTGAAGAACGAGGTCCCGCCTTTGACAGCCTTCAGCAGCCAATTTTTAGGTCCCCGTGACGTTGACTGGGTTCTTGGCCCAAACGTCAGATGACGCAGTTCAAAAGGCATGAATATGTCCTCCTGTATTAGGTCGTTCCGCATCCGTCCCTTAAGAGTTTTGAATTAGCGTACTGGCTTGTCTAAAGCGGTATCTAAAGGCAGATTTTTGTCGAACCCAGCTCTACTATCTAGCTCCCCGTAGCGCTAGTAGGCCCGATGGAGCATGAACGACAACACTGAAACCTCCTAAAAAAACTCGGTAAACAAGCGCATCGGGATATCTCCGATTGGGTGCAGGAATAGCAATCATATTTAGTATACGTTATTCTGCAGCGAAGGGCTGTAATAAAGAAAAATCTCAAGTTAAAGTCAATTGTTACGTAAATACGTAGTAAGATTTCGCTAGTGCGTCTTCGTTCTTCCTTAACGTCGTAAGTAACGCCTTCGCTATGAAAAATATAATGATTTCGGATATTCGAAATTATTATATTTTTCATAATCAAACAGAAATTATAGTTCCACCATTTTCTTTATATCCGAGTCAATGTCGACTCGAGCACGAAGTGCCGAGGAGACTGGCTATGCGCTTGATGTAAGGGTTATGGGCTTTTTCTAGTTTACTAGCTTCTAAACGAATTTTTCGGTTTGCACTATAAACAGTCATGTAATTAGTAAGGGGCATTTTATTAGTTAGGCCTAAACGACTCTGTAACGTTTCAGCCATGTCAAAACACGAAAAACCACTTTTCACAATTTAAGTTGTACAATTGAACGTTTAATCTTTACGCTGTAGTAAATGTAACTTTGAACCATTTTTTTTTTATGGAGCCAACTGTTAAATTTCCAAAGGCGATCGACGTAGATACCGCACTGTCCGTAAAGCGAAGTACACCTAGGGTGCCCCGTTGCAGATTCCTGCGCAGTGTCAAAGTTGAAAGCATACAATTAAAAACAGCAAAATATTTGCGACGTGTGTAAGAAGGAGTTGAATCTAGCGGCTAAGAAAAGACCGGGGGCACTTTCCGGGCAAGATCTAATTGGAGACTATCTGTCCCTCCACATTTACGGAATGGTAAAGCTGTAGCGTACGCTGGGATACGGTATTGTCCATACGCGTTGCATGTTGGGAACCGCTGGCCGATCTGGACTAACGGCTACCTCACTGACCATTCTGATGTAGCAACTTCAATTAAAAACGAACCACTCTTCAACCGCGCCTAAGGGACTAATCAAGCAGAAGATTTATCTAGCTCTAATCTTCTCTTACGTTTACATCTCACAGAATTATTTTTGATGATTAATAATTTCTGTTGATAATATAAAGAAGAGAAAAATAACGGGTTCTGCAAAGAGTAAGGAAAAACTTACGCCCAAATTAAGATCGAAGATAACCTTGTCCTGTGAACTATTTAATCCTGGTTCTAATTTGGTAACTTCAAAGCTGCTGTTCATTACCAAGTGTTTAACTTTCAGTATCGCTTATTTACCTTTCATTCTATTTAGAAACTGCAAGACGTAGCCGAGAAGTTCAGCCGCTTAAACCGAATGTTGCGACGCCAGCATAATGATATCACTGAAAAGGTTCTCCAGTTGATGTCAACGGATTTATTATCTAAGCAATCAGTATGGAAAGAACTGCTAGCGGAAATTCGAGGCATAATGAACAAACTTCAAGCACAAGGCTTCAACCCGGATCATATGCGGTCATGGAAAATTCACTGGGATCGACAGTTGTACAAGGTCCTCGATTATCAATACTGCGCTTGTGTCGGAAAATTGTCCCAACATATGGCCGAAATAAGGGTCGATCTTACGTTCAGGTATGCAACACACTATAGCCACAGTTTGCTTCTCTTACAAAAAGTGTTTCTAAGACGAAAGTGCCATA
>NW_019211457.1:40186651-40295173 GCF_002443255.2 Varroa destructor
TTTCGCATGATCCAATTTGAAGGGTGGGATCAATCACAACATCCTCAGAGTGATCTTGATCTGTCTTTACTATGGCAGAACGATCCTTACGGGCATAGGATGATTAAGGTATAATTAAGGCAAAACAAAGCGATCTTGGAGGTAAGTTTAAGCCAAAACACAGCTTTATTCGTAGAAGTTACTATAATGATAAGATAATGTTCCGCATCAAAGCTGTAACCCACTGCAGATCTGTCCAAAGCCTTATAATAATGATATACAATTATCCTCCATCCTGAATTGGGTAGAAAAGTAAAAATTTGGGCGCCTAAAACTACTCATAATGGCTTTTGTTGTCTCCAGTACGTATATTCCGATCGCGTTGTTCGATGATCCTCCAGCGAAATACACTAGTTTGCGGCAAGATTCCGAGACATTGAGTCGTCGGAAGTGCGCAATTTAGAGTTAACTTGTCAAAGAACATCGATTACCGATGTTTTTATAATTTCTCTAATTATCGTATACGTTATGGGTTCGACGCGTGCTGTGAAGATCATTGACTCATATGTAGTAGCTTTCAAACGAGTGTCGAAAATAAACTTGTACACGTATTTAACGAACGGAGGTCAAATCCGATATTTCGTAGATGCTTTTGCGATCAAGGCTAAACATGTCAGGTGCGGGTCTAAAATCCTGTACATTTATAGCACCTCGTCTTAAAGTACCCCTTTGCTTCTTCTGAACTGGGAGAGAAACGGGCAGAGGGGAAGAATGTAAGAAGGATCATTAGCACATTGAGTATGCTGCCAATGGTTCCGTAGTTAATTACCAGAGAAATATTTTGAAGGTATTGCGGGCCTCTGCACTTCCTTATCAAGCGTGCCAGCGAGGAAACAACTTCGAATCCTACGCCCTTCCGAACATGTGTTAATTGGTGCCTTCCGATTGAGAGCATCAATGTTTGGGCACACTGTCAGTGTAGTTGACAGCTAAACCTTTAACGGACATTGCGTTTTTATCATCTATAAGCTATTCGATGCACTGGGCCTGAGAAGTCCGCTGAGATAAGCTAGCCAGTTTAAAAAAGTTTGTTACAACAAAGAAAAAGCAGCGATTAGAGCTATGAAAATGAATACCCGAATAAATAAACTGCCCCCTAATATCACCGGTAGATTGTATAGATCATTTGGAATATCTGTTAATACTTTTAAAAAAGAGTAGCAGTTATATTTAAAACCTTTTTGTCCATAGATTATATTCCGGATTGATTATTAATCTGTAGTCAATATGCTGACGCATGTTTCAGTCGGAAATATTTTGAGATTCCCTTATTGACTGGCTCCTAGCCCAAGTCTCCGATAGTCTTCAGCTTAATTATCTAGAGCGAACTACATCGGTTTTCCACTACCAATTCTTCCTTCCGCATGTGAGTTATTTCTTATACTACGTTCTTCCTTTACGCTCGAAATTGGAAAGCACATCCCCATCGGAAAGCTACAAGAATCATTAAAGGACGACGTGCGATATAAGGCACACTTGGATCAGCTTTGTTTAGACATTTTCAACACTAACACAGCGTCCTGTTTTATAGCTATTCGAAAAGGCAGACCGCCTATTCTACAAATTAAGATCATATGAAATGAAGATCATATTCTACAAAATAATATCAATTGCAAATTTTAAGTATCAGACGCAGAAAAGTTAGCATAAAGAGGTAAGAATTACTATAAGATCAAAGGCAATATAATATATTCAGGCGACGTAGCCGAAATGATAGTATTTTCCTAAAGAGTTCACTAAAAAGATCGTCCACTAAAGATGGCCGATTGTTTTTAAGAACTATGTGTAAATAGAGGCGACCATTTGTTTATAAGTAGGTGTTGTAATAAAGTAGGTGTTGAATTTGTACAATGTTAGCAATTATAGAACAAGTTAAGTTTATCAAAAACTTGAAACTGAACTAAACTTTACAAAATCGAAACTATAAGTACAGTTTCACAATATATACTCGATCTATGCTATATATTCCACTAATCTTTGGTGAGTAGCTTTGAGCTCACACAAAAAATATACCGTTGAAAACACTAAAATGTTTAAAAAGATAATGACTGTATTAACCCATCTAAATAAAAATGCTTTAGCTGTCTGCTAACGGTATGTTTTGTTCCTATATCTAGTCATGCTTAACAATCGTAGTCAACATTATCAGCACGATCAAAAGGTGACCCGTATTCTGTGCGTAACCTGAAAACGAGCATTCGAAAATGTTCGCTTTGAGCACCTCGAGTAGGCTCGGAATTTTAGATGTAGGCTATCCACAACATCAGGTATACAGGTTAACTTAAGATGTCCTGCTAATTTGTAACCACTCGAAATTTAGCTAGCGCGTACAGCAGCTAGATACTGCACACCTAATTTCATTAAACGAGGGAAAAAAGCGTTACTGTATCGTATTTTTCTATAAGAATTATCCACAAGTTCGCTGCTCACGGTCAAACCTTCTGTTCGAACTATGGCCTTACTTAGCTGGGAATATCGACGAATTAAGCGTATGTCCTACCAAAAAAAAAATCGAAAATGCTCTTCGGACCTAATTTAAGGGAATTATTTTGTATCAGTATAATAGTTTTGCGTGCTCTGGCATCGAAAATAAGCGAGCATGCAAACAGATACTTTCACCAACGAGCTTGTTAGCCTATTTTTGTATCAAATCTGTTTTTGCTATTATGTCTCAGTTGGGGTTCGACGATGACCGGGTCAAATTGTGTTTGATAACCCACTTTTGTTGTGCTTCGTTACAGCGTTTATTCAGGACTGTTGCATTGTTGAAGGGCTCAGCCGACCCTCCTAACCTAATAACCACTACCAAACGAAGCTGATTTTACGTGGGAAATACCGTGGAGGCTCACATCTGATTTCGTATTTGTCTGTGTCTGTGACATATTGCCTTAGAACTAGTTCGTTATCGAATAAAAAAATGTAAATCGCCCGATGATTGTTCACCATTTGCGCGTGTAGAGTCTTGTTTTTAAAGAAAAACAACGTCAGTAGGACGTTCCTTGTTGGTCTATCGACACGCCATATTTCCTTGTTTTTACTTAGATAGCAAACATAGTTTCAGCTAATACTTGACTTGGACTAGGAGACGTCCGAAAAGCGTCATGAGTATCCTCAGAGGAGCGCCACGAATCGAGTGTTAGCTATGTACCTTTTAACCGATCTAGTCGTCCTGTATCGTACATCTTGTTTGCTACGGGATTGGAACAAAGATCACTCGTGTCTTCACTTAAGAAGCCCAATAATCGTTAACTTTATTGCTCACATTGGTTCTTTGAAGCTCAATTGACGTTAATGCTGAATTCTACACCAGTGAGTCTCGAGCAGTTCTTTGATCACTATCGAGTACTTGTGCCACTTGAAAGAATCAAAACTCATCATCGATATCTACTACAGGAGCAGTGTATTTGAACAAAAAAAAACATCATAGTGTATTACTTTATTTCTACTATTCTACTGCTTCGGTAAAGTTTCTATCCGAAACTGATTGTACAGATCGTATAATTCGGTGAAATTAACCTAACTGAAAGCTAACTTACTTTACTACATTTATCGAAGAGCTATTTCAAAATATTGAGTAGTTTCAGTCATAGTGATAAATCTACACCGTTCTCGATGTTTTTATTTGTTTCAAATCGATCCGTCCGTCGACAAACACGATCCGTTGCGAAATGATCGTTACGACAATAATCTAGTGATATTTAATGGGAGATGTTGGGAGAAATTGCTCGTTGTTGACGACAGCCTAGCACTACGCACTTGAGCGATGGCCTCAATTGATTGAGGCACCCGAAATAGTTCTCGATGGGCGTCGTCAAGTCTCCAAGTAGCAAATGCAGCTTCTTCACGAAGGCGATACTAATACATGTTCCAAAATGCTTGTCAGTGGATCCTGACAGGCGGTTAATGCATCCCAACAGGATAGCATGGCAACACTGCTGATCGACGTTGTGTACCCTCCATCCGCCATCTAATCAGTGTCAGATAAGATCCTTACATACGTTTGAATCCGTACGAGGATCCATCAGCGTTAGTTTTTGAAGTAGGCTCAATCTCACTGGAGCCCATAGGTACGCATCCTAGTGGCAGATAGCGAAGACCAGATGCAATACAGACGACGGTCGCACGTAGTTCAATAAGCAGATATGGCATCAACGTAGAGCTTCAAGAACAAGCGTTCCGTGTAAAAGTAAAATAGAATACCTCGAGAAGTAGACGGCCTTGTATGCAGTGACGAAAATGCACACTGTCGAAATTGAAACAAATGATACTAAGGGAGTCATCAATTACACGGAACAAAGTTCTTTAGAACTAGCAACTTACATCGGATACTTTATCACCGCTCTCGCAAGCGCTACCTTAAATAAGTCGCATGAGTGTTCGTTCAGGTTAATTTTATCAGGGAACATTTACTTGATGTAGAGTAACTATTCTCATCTGTATTGACGTGTGTGGCTCATATGATCGAAAAGTCTTTCGTTTTACCATTGCTTATATAGTACCTTTTGCTAATATAATATATTAACTTCCGCGAGCTTATATCAAGCGAAAATGCTCCAAAGGTTGAGAAACTAATATATATATATATATATATATATATATATATATATATATATGTATATAAAGATTAAGTTTCTTTTTACTAATAATAATTAGGGACATGTCCCTAAATAGGTGTATACAGGTTAAATAAATATAACCCATCTATTTAGAAGGTACGCGTTTAGATTACGATGATAGCAGAAACGGAAGGACTTTACTTTTAGGGAACGTTTCCGACAACCTCTAGTAAAGTCCTCCCACACATTTTTCATATATCACAGAATATAACTTCATCAGTTAGTGAAAGTTATTTGAAATGTTGCACCACACACCAAACTTTTGGCAATCTTGGGTGTGGCGTTGCTGCGTAATATGTACATTTCTAGTTGTCCGGTAAAGCAATTATGTCGAATACTGTGTATGTAGTGTACTAGAGTGAAACTTGTGGCACCCTAAATTGCGATAGACACTCGATTAGCTGATACCAAGCCTATTCAATTTTCTGCAATGACTGTCTAGTACTTTTTCGCAGCTAATGAAGCTCGTTAAATACTTCGAAATGTTGTCTGGCAACAACTGAAACAGTTCCGTCCGTTTCAAACGTATTTTGTGTCCTAGTAATTGCAAGTCGCGTAGATGAACCTGTACGAAACTCTGCAATATTGCCTTCATACTTCTGCTACACTTTCATACCCCAACAACATTTTTGTTTCCTTTTCAAAAATGATTTCCGATTAATAACACCCTAAAAACGAAAATTTGAGACACCACGTACAGTACATACGTAAAAATGGAGGGCACATAACCCCCCACTTACTTATAACTTACAACAACAGCTGTTAGGATAGGATACTAAAGCCAAATCCGATGTGAGGAGTACTGCGAAAAGGTAATTTTGTACTGACTGCGAAAAACCCACTCACAGTAATGCTGTAGGAGGGTTCTGACGCATGGATGAAGTATGTGATCTCATTCAGCCTATTTTCGGTTTTACCGGCGTTAGCTAAGCATACGCATACGATTCATATAAAGTACAATGTTCGAAAGCATATAACATATCGACTGATAGTTTAGCTGCATCTGCGGGGAGCTGGTGCTTGCTGGAGGATAGGGGGGGCAGCACGTGAAGCAAAAGACGATCTAAATGTTTGTGGGCTGCCTGGGGAGCTTAACATTCGACCCAGAGGGGTCAAAACGATGATAAAGCAGGATAGATTTTAGAGTGATGGCTGTATGGACGTTTTAAGTAGGCATGGGACCACCAACGGACATTGCGGCATGGGCTACCGCCGCTAGCGCACAACTTTCTGTCACCGAAGTTCTTGCAGTTGATTATTATTAGTCTCTCGTTTGGAAAGTTGGCCACTTTATGAAGTGGCCAACTAGCAGTCCTAAGCCAGCTGAAATATAATGGATACCATAATTTTCCATACCACTATTCTAGCTAAAGAGAACGTTAGGTAACATCCTTTATATCTCTGTCTAATCGATCAACGGTCCCCCTTGATTGACAATCTAGCAGGTTCGTAACCTGCTTTCGTGAGCACCCTGACATACCATCATAGAAAGCTGTTTGCCAGGCATCCTAACTGTTCGTGGTGGATTTCTCTAGTAGCTGCTAGATACTAACTGGCTTTGCCAGACAATGGACCGTTACCGCCATTGGGTGACGTCCTTGAATTCACCGCCTTTACAAAAGGTAACAGAACCATTACTACGAGACCATTCTTATCTATTTAAAGCGATTCTTCTCCGTTTCGTAAGAACCGCTGAGATAGATTAAATAGCCTTTAGATAATTGAGGGTAAAGAGGAAAAGATTTCCAATTTTTTTTTAAGAGATTGATAAACCAGCCGTCGTAGTATCCTCCTGCAGCCGAACCTAGTTAGTTTGCCCACTGCTTGCCAAGCTGTACATACACCAGCAAAATATACACCAACCTCTCAACGGTAGAGCTTTTCGGTGTATTAAAGTTCTTGCTTTTGCTTGATTATGTACTGATCGTCCCTCTTGTAGCCATATATTGAACCTGCTGAACTAAACACTATTGGGTGACCACTGTTATAAAAAGGAATCTCTAATTATTATGATTAATAGTAAGAGTAAAAACGCTTTTTAGATAAAAGCCCTTCTGCGCCCACTGTCAGGTGCGAAGAGGGAGAAATCATTTCTCACAAATGCCTAAAGGTCCCAATTGAAAGGAAAGTTTAATGAAAATGAAAAGGAAACTTAATTTTAAATTCGTATAACACATATATGTGTTATACGAATTTAAAATTGGAAATATCAACACCCCCACGAAATACACGCATCTGCGAAGCGAATAGGCATTCACAAATGACCCTCTATTCTTACTAAAAATTTTCTATAGGATTTAATATGGAACATTACGGCATTTTCTAATCGAACAACTTCGTGAGCTCAACTTAAAAAAATAGTGAATAATTCCAACTTATGTATATTACTAACAAAATCACGAGATACTGTAGAGACATAGCCTTAGCTGCGATGAATGCTTACTAACCCGTGGCTAGCCGTCAAACCAACGTTTTAAGCTTGATATACGGAATTTTTTAAATACATATACAGCAGTATCGAACTTGAAACATATAACATACATCCATGCACAAAACACACCTTAATCGTTCATGCTGGCTGATACGGTGTATAAGCCCATTCGTCCAAAGAGATAGGCCGTCGTATCTTAACTGCACTATTCCAGAGGATCGGTAAATCTGGAGGAGCGTTTGGTTTTGCTCATTCAGTAACACTCAGTAGCGCTCACTGTTTCCAGTTATTTCTGGATGGAATCAATATATTTGCAGAGCGGCCTTTATTCTCGATCTAAAGGAACTCAAAACTGCGTTCCATTGAAGGCTTCTCACTAGATAAACCCTTAGCCGGAAGGGTAAGAACTTTTCGCTGGTTATATTATGCTAATTGAGTTCAGGATTAGATTCGATTACAGGGCCGTTTACTGACTTAGGCACTCGTCTATTAGTGAATCAGCTTTGTGTTCGTCTCTGCATAGGTTCATACTGGACATCGGCTTTCATCGCAGTGTTCTGCCAAAAGAGCTGGGTATCCAAGCTATATTCAACTTTTCCGCGGAATACGAAGCGGTGTACTGAAAATAAGGTAAATTAAAGGCATCATTAGATTGATCTAATCGTCCGTGGGCTTTAAAACAATTACGTTGGATATATCGTTCAGAAAAATCCTGCCATTCTTGTTGACGGTCTCCCTGCTTGTTTGCGGTATTCTCGACCGTATGTTATTTTGCGAAGCCCGTCCCTTGTGCTTCTACCTTTTAGGTTAACGAAGACGCTAGCGTGTTCCAAATTGTGTCGTCAGAAATCAAGTACTCCCCGAAAGGCCACGGCTAACGAGTGATGCCGTCAGATCCTACAAAGGAGCGAGTGTGCTGGTTCCTTACTAAGGATCGTAAAAAGCCTAAACTGCCGTGATAGCCTGTCTTTCTAGGATGGATGTGAGCGTGTTTATTGGTCTCTGAGGCCAAGCGGTTGCACACCTGTGGCCAATACAAACAGATACTACACTCAGTTGCTACAATTTTGGCGACGTGTGTTGTTTAGCACTGTGCCTGATAATGGAGACAGAGCCACCTTCCATTGTATTATTTCGCCTTGATCACTTGCCGATATGAGGAATGATTCCAAATCTCAGTATTTCTTTCTGGAGATTTCTGTCGTCTGCTGCAGCTGCTGTTCTAGAATGCTCTGTTTTGGACAATGAAAAATTCGAAAGGCATGCCACGGAAGAGTAGCGCTAACATCGAGGCTGTTATTAGCCCAGGGCCGGTTTCGGTCAGGGCCACTATTTTTACTGCGACAACAATGAAACCTCGCTCGGTCTGTCCGTCGCCTTCAGAGTCGGTAGCGGGATGCTGTATTGAAAACTACGCAAATGCCCATCGAACAGAAGAGAGTAAAAATGGGCGGGGTTTGTACTCCAGGGTCGCCTGGTTAACGAAATGAAGCGACATCAAGGAACACGACCTTCAAGTTGGAAAGGGAATGGCGCAAGTGCAAAAATAACAAGTCACCAACCACATTGCTGCTGCTTCTGAGATCGACGGTACTAGAAGATGGATAAAAAAAAAAAAACAAAAAAAGGGAAAGCATAAAAGAGGTAGTGCTGGACTGAAAGGACGAGCTTGCAACTTACAATAGCATTTAATGTCTCTAGACACATTTAGAGCCATTTCAGCGGTTTGACATTGTTCTTCTGTACGAACAACCCAATCCCTGCAATTGTAGTTTAGATAATCTGCGATACGACCATATTGTAGGTTCTTCAGTCTCTTGCGACTGCTTCGTTAAGATAAATGTGCGACATCAGAGTTCCTGAAGATTGTTGCTAAAAGACATGATTTTATTTAATAAATGAAATTTCATTGACATATGTAGCAGGAAGTCAGGAACTAAGTCATGTACGAGGAGTTTATCAGCGTAACTCTAGCTGTTTTCCTTTGAATAGGGAGTGACAAGCGTGAGGCAATGAAATTCAAAAAGCCAACGAGAATAATATATTCGTATATAAAAAGCATATCGCTAAGATATTGGTGGTTAAAAGTATGAACAAGTCGACGTAGTATCATGCTAGGGTTCATATAATTTTATCTTTATCTTTAAGTATTTCTCTGACCTTGCACACTTCTTTGCCCTTTAGATTCCTGAATTTTCACAAGTTTGTTTCGTTCTCCGCTCAGTAACTAGAAAGAGAACTATTACCACTGTTTTGCCTTGCTGGGTAGCTAACGTCCGCATACAAACCAGCAGAAGCAGATATTCACTAACTGAACGAGTAAGGGTGGCGGCGGCGGCGGCGGCGGCGGCATCAGAAATCCGAGCAGTTCCTGGTCGTCTTGCTTTCTCGATAAAGTGGGTGGTAGTCAAACCACGATAGCCATTGGAAGGACCCCACTTTTTCCAGTTTTCGTTCAACCCACAAGCCGCACTTCGAACTCGAGTCACGACCACACAGTTGTCCCTTGAGAACTATAGGAGATTATTACGCTTGCTAACGATTAGAACTTTCGATCGGGCTAGGCTTGTCGCCAAGGCTGGAGAAGGTGACAGGAAGGCCGGGGCAGAGGTAATGGTAGCTGCTCCAAACGTCAAACAAAGGGACTTCCCACTTATTACTGACGGGTGAACAGTTGTGTGCTAGGAATATGGGAACCTCTACCGATGGGAGTGGACTGAAAGGGTGTCTTTTTAAAGGAGGAGAACGTCAAGATCTTGTTGTAAGATGACGCGGCATGAAATAGGATGGTCGAAATGACCGTGCCAGCATAGCAGAAGCAGCAGACAGCATAGTCGGGAAGTCAAGATTGGCACTTCCTCTGTCCGCCCATGAAATGAAGGAGAACTATTTTTTAATTAAAATATACTTATCGCTGCACGCTAAACTGGTTTCAAATACATTTAAGTTAAAATCATTTCAAATCTAATTTGTGTCGCCGCATTTTCAACTCCATGAACCTCGACCAAAGTCGATGTTTACCGAACTGCGTCTTTCCGGTCTACCCTGGTTTCTCAATGCAGCTTTGTTGGTGCCATTAGCCCCCAATAACGCCCTATGTGTCTACAAGTAGCCAACCTTCCTGCAATATGCCATAGCATATAAGCCGTAGGTATCAGTCAAATGCCCTAATCTCGTTTGGAAGAGTGAGAAGTCAATTTCCGAAAAAAAGTCTTCATTAAGAAGTGCAGTCCACGACTGCTTAGTACCTCACAGGCCCATATAGCTGCAGGCCGCAGGGGTTGTCCATGCGTTACGTGCTTATCGGATGCAAGTACCTTACACTTTTCATTAATCTACGCTCTGTACATCAGGTATAATCTATACAATATCGAGAACTTACTATTTAGCGGCCAAAACCCTTTTTGTAGTAGCACGTTACCTTTCTTGCGTATGCTAATGATGCGTCACAGCAACCAACGTCTGACGCTCAGGCTGAATCCTACCACCCACTTTCCGAATGCCAGCGAAATACCGCTTCGTAGTAAAGAATAACCTTGTCTCTACCTAGTCGCTCTTCCATTAATCCATCTCAATCAGGGTATATCCGTAAACAGGTAAAGGATTGTGTAGAGTTCAAGCTAACCATATGTTTCTACCTGTTCAATAGCTGTTGACTGTGTTCTTAAAAGTTAATTTTTTCAAAAGTACTTTAACGACATTTTAACAAGATTATATCTAATAACGTCGCTTGTCGAACACTTACTGCGGAAAGCTATTTGAATTTGGAAATGATCATTAAATAGTTTAGGCCCACGGATGGAAGCTCTGAATTCATCGAGATATGTTTTTATTTACTCACAATTTTAGCATTTACTAGTAACTATGTGTTTTACTTAAAGCCTAAAGCCCCTATATTACCTGTGAATAAGAATATATTCGCTTGGAACAGCCTGTCGAGGGATAAACTGTATTAGTACCGAGCCGACGAAGGCCGGAATGGATCAATAAAGCGAATGTAAAGACAATGTGTCTGATAGCATGCGTCTAATTTCGGTAAAACTCTTAAACAAAACCGTCGAAGAGGAAAAGTCGCTGTAATAGGCACATAATCGTTACAGCCAGAGCACGGGAAAGCAGTCTGTCTATGTAGCTAGAGTTTATTGATAAGTTAAGTACCAACCATTAACTAGCGCTAGTCTGAATTTAGTCTTCTCCCTGTTAGGCTGGTACAGCCGAGAGTATCGATTACCACTCAGCCTATATCTAGGATTCAAATACATCCAACTGTTTTTATCCTATGAAGGGTAGATGTAAGCACACGTCTTACAGAGGTAAAATTCGACGAACGAGTACTATATACTGACCTTTTCTCTGACAAAAAGCTCCATACTGCCTATATTGTCTAAAGAAAGGCCGCAGGGCATGGCCATGGCTTCAAAAATAGCCCACTTTGTATTATGCTACAATGTAAAATTATCAATAACGTGTTATTAATGTTATTTATTTAATCAATGTGTGTCACGCGTATTTTCGTACGTAAGTTTTCAGCTACATTTCTAGCTTGTTGTAGAAACAGCAAATCTAAACAGTAGAAAACAAGCCAAGTGTCATGAGGTGGAAGTCGTATTTAACAGAAAGATACACAATAAGGGCAGAAATCTCTACTTATTCAGATTAGTATTAAATCGGATACTGGCAGAAAAGCAATGTTGGCCCTCCACACTTGCTGTACCTATTGATGGATGATTCAGCGATCCGTATATGCGTTTTAATCTTCCGCCAGCATTCGATCTCGTGTGAATGTGTTCCTACCTCTAGCACCGAAACGGGCCTGCTTCTCACACAGGCATGTTTATGCCCATCAACGTTAGCACCAAACAAAAACTGAAACTTCATGCGGCCATGAGGACAGATTCACTATTCACCGTTCGGGCGAGTCCATTTCTGGACCTTCCTCCCGATTTGTCGGATTCCGTGTTCGAAGGCTCCATAGGTTGAAATAACTGATAATGTCCAAGATGTAGTCCTGTGACCGGTTTAAATAAAATAAAATGCGCAAAAATTTCCCTCGGCGAAGGTCTCAGCCTCACTGCACCACTGTGGATGTGTATTACTGATAAGAATAGTAGATTTGATATCCACAACTTTGCCAACGAGCCATTGTGCTCTAGCGGGATTCCGGGGGTAGCTACGCTGAATTTTTTTAATGTACGAACGCGTTCTGCTGCTAATGCTTCGTCTTCGATTTTGACAAAAACAACCTACTTGGGCGCATCACTGAATGAATACGACAATTAATCGAAGTAGAATTATATTACTCGTTCTTAACGTGTATGTATGCACAAATGAGTATTTATTATGATATGATAACGTAAAAGGTAAGTAAAGTCCGTCGTTGAAGTGAACCCCATAGAGATATAATTGCACGCTGCATTTTTTTCAATAGCTGATCTTCGAATTGCTTTCGTTTTATTCAGCGTGAAATACGCCAGGAAAAATAATATTTTCCTTTACGTTCAACACTTTATTCCGCCTCAATACTTAGGCTAATTTCCTCTTCATTGAACCTCTATTTAAGTTACTTTTCAGCAGCACCACGTCAGAATTGTGCTATCGTCAGCATCAGTCGGTCTTGAACGTTCTCGCTGTGCTACTTTCTGTAATAGATACTCATGCTGCATGCTCCCATAGGCACTCAAATCAAGCTTTGACAACGTGAACAAACAACCTAAGCTCGATTGATTTAGGTGATAGATATATTAAGATGGCACCTTTTTGAAATTATGTCAACTAGGTCTTCTTCGACTAGGCAACCTCTTCGTCAGACATTCATCTCACCATTATTAATGAAAACTGCCGCAGAAAAGTCTAATTTTTTTTTATGTACCTCTGTTTTAATAGACAGAACGAAGCGACAGCGTAACATGTCGCTGAAGTACTTTCGATATCTCTATGACACGCTTCCTGCAGTGGCTTGAAGTTAAAAGGTCGCGCGCTTTTACTATCACTTGTTGCTAAAGCTGGTTTGGCTCAAATTTCTCTTTCTTCCCTAAAGGCCTATTTCATGTTTTTAATATTTTCGTGTTTCGTCCTGTCTCTATTTATGATATTTATCGCGGCGCGTACTAATAGCGACAGGTTCAACAGTTATCTAAATTAGTGCAGAATTTTTTTACAGAAAATTATTTTGGGGAATTTATAAATTATTGTTATTAATGAGAATTTCTCACCATAAATGAGCGCCTGCCAGCGAATTCATGATTAGCAGTATACGTGTAGAAACATAGTTGATGCCCTTTGTAGATTCCGAACGAGTCGTACGACAAAATCAATTGCATTGATTTTCATATAAGACATTTGTTTGAAATCGAACAGGCCCATAGGGGGAAAAAGAATCCTCTAGCATATACATATTTCCCTCTCATGTCACTATTGGCAAGCAGGATTCTTCCTTTGACATGGACCACTAAGCACTTAGGGTCATCTTTCAAGCCCTGTAAGAGTCGAGCGCTCGAGTAGGCTAGGATCACCAGGCTTTGTCTCTGTAGATGACCTCATCGTTTAGAAATGGTGACACAATTGCGCCATCTGGACTTTTATAACATTACTATTTTTTCTATCAAGTATTCCAAATAAAACTTGACACGTGTCACTATATGATGTAAGACATACATTCGTCGTCCGCTGTTGGAGCCGGCCATCTATATGTATCTCTTACCCTTTTGTATACATTATTTCTCATGAACAACAGCGTTTGGCAGTACGTAAGAGGACAGGGACGCAAGTGAAATAAAGTACAAAAAACAACGGGCCTATTGCGAGAAAATCATATATGAGATTTAGCCTATGACGTTTGCGGTCATGGGTTACGCGTACGCAAACCAGCTGCTTTACCGGAATCGGCTAGTCGAGTTAAGGCAACACGGACACCATGCGGGCTCATGTCCTTGTTATTAAGTTCTATTTACGCAGAAGTTTATTTGCCAACAATTGTACATTGTATAACAATTGTAATTTTATAAGCATCATCCACTTCGATTGCCAACATGGACAATCGACACAATCTATTCATAATTAGGCATTTAAACAGAAGCTCGTTATGTGATAAATTTAGGTATTTTATTTTCATCATCGATCCGATATTTACATTAGCTCTAGTGCTTTACATGTTTACAACTTTACCAATTACAGATGTACCTAAAGACTTCGCTCAGCGCACACAAGTATCTATACATTTGAAGATGTGATGTCCGTGTAGGGGTGCCTGTTGACTGTGTTCGATTTATTTGCGTTTCAGCATATGGAGTTGTATAATGAAAGGAAGGTAATATTGCACTGAGTATATAGCACATGTACACTGCCAATACACTGCGAACTGATCGGTATAGCTTCGTTGCGGGGTAGAGGTCTTAGAAGAGCTAGACCAGTGCAAGCTATATGGTATACTAACAACCGAGAATGTTGTATACATTTTACAAGGGATTATCAAAAATAATCGATTTTGTCTAAAGGAAGATACAATTCAGTTCTCTAGGGCGGTATAAAAGGTCATTTGTAAAGTAAGCTATCTGTACGGGAGACATGTCGTCGAAAAAATCCTTGTTCCTATCGCGCTGTAAACGTACTCATAAACAACGAGTCTACTTAACATTGACAGCAACGTACCTTATTTTATTAATCGGTAGTGATTTCTATTTACATCACAGATCTTCATTGTCACATCATCAAAATCCTGTGGAGCTTTACACGTGAATGGTAACCGCAAACGTGTGCGAGTCCTGTGGTAAATACTACCAACTGATAAAATCAGCTTGAAACACTGCAAGACCTAGATGTGTGTTATGCGTCAGTCTGATTTGAAGGGAATAGTTCCTTGATTATGGATGCCATTCGATGTTTATGAGAACGCATTCAAATAAAGGTATCAGTTAAGTTTCGAAGTACAAATGAGGTCGAGAAAAAAATCGTCGCGTGTTTGACGCTGAGGTGTTGTTTAGTGGTACGATTTGCAAGCGTTTTCTGATCAGGTAAATTTACTGTGAAGGTCCTCTACCATGTGACAGGAAAAAAAAAAAGAAATTATTAAGTGTTTGCATGTAGCAGACGACAGAAGGGAATAAACAAAGTAATGATTGGTGACCGTAGACAAATGCACACAAATTTAATTCAATATGCTGTCTAAAATAAGTAAAAAAAATTAAAACACTCATCCGCAGCTGCAACCCAAGCTTAAATGGCCACCGAGCAATGTTATTGAATAGAGTTGAAAGCCATTCATTTGACTTGCTAGCTACATTCATAGGATACCTTAGTCTAGCCAGCTGGTACAAGTCATTAATAGAACAAAGTAACTATTTACACTGCCAGGTATTTGCCTTCGTTCGTTATTCGATAATCTGTACACTTTTACAGGGCCTCGTAGGCATCATATATACAACGCAATGTGCCCATGAAGCAGGATAGCCCCATATCGAGGAGATCAATTGTTAGCGCTCAGCTGATGAATTGGGGGCCGAATTGTAGTTGTTGGGGTAGCCGAGTAGAAAGATCTGTCGATCGTCGACTCCACTTGACATGAATAGCGTCCCGGTTTGGTCATCAACCGAGACCTTGAGCTCTAAGTGACTATAATCGATGTTGTACCACGAACCCACTACCAAGCGTGCTTTCATCGTCAAGTCTCTTCGTTAGCTTGATATCATTCGTATTGGGAATGTTCCTACTTTTTGACATGTACCTTAGCTGAAACCCGTAGGCCGACGCGTATGCCCAGATAGAACGATCAGACATTGTAAGACAGGCGCGACGCTGGTAACCGGCTAGCAGACTGACATGACCCATCAAATAGTCGTAGCGGGCCAGTTGATATTGTCGGTTAGTTAGATCGGCATCCGAAGCGACCTCTAGCGCTAGCGTCGAATTCACTTCCAGTGGATTCTCTTGCCTACTACCGATCGGGTAAACATGAAGACGGATGTAGATGTCTGCACGATACAAGCACAAAGTTACCTGGGTCGCTCAGATAAGCTATTTCGAGGCGTGATTATTAACCCGCAGACGAGGCTGTGCATTAAAAAATGATCAGTTACAATGCTGATTCGATTATCCAATACTTTTCGACTTCAAATGCTTGAAAATAACTTAACAACAACAACAACAATAACAACAAGTAAGTTTCGATTCTGTATCATGAGCTTGACGTCAAGCGCGCGAAGCACACTTTGAAGAACAGATGCCCGCTGACACGGTCGTCTTACAGAAGCAATTGGCTATGAAAATATATTTGTGGCTTACTGTAACAAATCGATTTAGGTTAACTTCAGCGTCGACGTTGTATTCCTTCACCAACCTATCTAACCTAGCTAATATCAGTTAACCTTTTTTTTTGTTTTTCTTTTTTGTGTACGTACTATGTTATCAGTGTTCTCGAAATCCGATCGCGACGGGTTGGCTATATTGACAGTAACAGTACCTAAGCGAGTTGCAAATATACCTGGTAATATAACATTCATGTTGAGAAGACCCAAATTAATCAGTAAGCACGGAGATTTGAAACATTGATTCGAAACGTATTTATGACAAACGAGGAATTAGCACCAGGGACAAAATGGCCAATTCTTGCACCCCGTGTCTTGTACGGAAAGTTCGCAAAGCTGAAAGAGACTCGAGATATTGATTCACCAGAAAGGTGATCGTTTCTGACAATTTTTTCCAAGTTATCTACTCTATTTTTTTAACGCGCAATATCAAAGTTTATTTTTCTTCCTAATTCCAAATGTGCATGTACTCTAAAAGGGTACGAGAGGGAGCCATATGCAAAAAAAACGGTAATGAATATGATGTGTTGTCGGGTCGGAGAAGGTCTTCATTGCAATACAGATCGCATGCAAAGTTCCTATATCCGCTATTTTCAACAGTGCCGTTGACCTAGCGTTCTAGACTATGAGTTTGTGTTATAATATTGTATGGAATTATCGTTTTCTTTTTTACATTTTATATAAAGATATTTTAATCGACACATAGCGCCTTAGCACTCAACATCAGCCAACTGATAATAGGAGCCCTCGACAAGGGTGCTGAAAATGAGCGTTGTCACAAACCTAAAGCTGCATAATTATAGCGAACGCTATACCAATTGAAAGAAGAAAAAACAAACCTATAAAAACAAGAAACGCTATAAGACAGTCGTCACATGTTAAGGTTTAAAAAGGACATAAGGTTTAAAAAAGCTATTTAGAATATAGGTGTAATTTAGTGAAAATGAAAAAATTGTTTATCTTCTATTGTGTACAATGCAAAGCTTAGAGTAAATAGTCACATTTTAAGATATGTAACTGTATGTCTATTTTCAGACTGTGGAATTATAGCGTATATGTAACTTATTATCAGTCAGATGGCTGTTCAGTTAAGTGTACCGAGCTTGTACGCTTACGGCCCTGTCAAAAAACACCGTCGTTTTTTCAAACATATATACATTGCCTGTGCTTTCTTTTTCCCTCTCTGTTTGCACTTCATAACTTCAACTAATCAACGACCTGTTTAGCTTCGGAGGGCATGGTTACCTAATTAGTTTAGCAGAAATTGCCAATTCGTATACTCGATCTACTGCTAAGTTCTGTATGAGTAATATATTACACAGCCTAGTGAATGCCATCAAGTAACTGGACGAAATGTTTTCCAACGCAACGATATGCCTATTTACAAGCTACTCGAGGCTATTGTAGTGTTCTTACGTATGAGCAACTAAACGTTCTGAGATGAGTTCTTAGTGCTGCTTCTCGATGTTCGATTCGTTTCGACCGAGGAACCCCTGCGACAAACAAATGTCTGAGATGTGAAACTCGTTCTTCGTGAAGGCTGATGAGTTTCTTGCTTGTCTGGATTCAAACGACTTCGACGCCGTTCATCGAAAAGGTGACCGTTAGTCGAAAAGGTGCCAAGCTGCGTCGCCGTGGTCGTATTCCCCTTCAGTGCTGGGATACTGCATAGCAGCACGTCCCGCATACACTGACGAAAATTGCGTGAAAAGAGCGCATAAATAAATGGATTGATACCCGAATTCAGGTAGAGAATAAGATGAGTTACCATTGTCATGACGACGTACGGCAGTCGGGCGCCGTCATACGATGAGCCCCAGTTCTGGTAAAGTTTACGTGCGTGGAAGGGAAGATTACAGGCGGCGAAGCATAAAAGGACGACCACAAGCAACCGAATAACGTTGCGGCGTGCTCGAAGGATGGTGATTGATGCGTTTGAACGCTGGCTGCTGCCGTACGACGTACGAATACGATGCTCGGTCACTGTAGGAGAATCTCGTGAAACCTGTCGATTCAACGACAGTGACGCTGAGCAGAAACGAAATCGAAAACGGGACAATGATGTCGGCGACAAAGATCGGGATGACGTAGGAGGCGGTGTGATTACCTGCAAACACACATAAAACCGATAAGGCAAACAAGAACACATAGAAGATTGTCAATTATACTAAAAGTAATAACAATTATTATGTTAGTGACAATGATACGTTATTGTAGATCTGCGTATCGGCCTACATGTTTATCATACACGAGCAAGACTGGACATGTTTTTCAGTGACTAGGCTAGCAGTAGGTATAACAAAGTGTTAGGCGTTCTTCATTCTTTCACCTTCTGGTCCGTGTTTAATATCTTTGTTCGATATTAAACAATATACTACATAAATAATAACTAGTATCTAACAAACAGACGGACATCACCTAAATAGGTAGAGCCTATTGGTTGGCCGACTTACTCCATGTAGATCGCGTCTATTTTTAGATGAAAATCATATTTTCAATCGAAAAGACTAACGTGAAGCTAGCTTTGAGTGTTGGCAAGAATTTGTAAGCAATTCTTGGACACTCAAGTTCATCTTTTCGAACATATGATTAAGGCCTAGGCTTTATTGTTTCTCATCGGGGTGTCCCAAACTTCAGTTTTTATTTATAAAGTCATTATTTATGTGTAAACGAATCTACATTAAACGTACGTGTATAACCTTCGGCCGGTCGCATATGTACAAAATTATGACCGTTCTGTCCAATACATTGCCGATAACTTTGAGTAGTGATTTATAAACATCAATTAGCGTTTTATTTGCTATTATGGCTTACCTTTATTCCATCTAAACCGTTTAGTATCGTTGGTTATTTGACGTGGACTTTATTTTTACCCTTAGGAAACAAGAACGGTATTCTCTTTATAGAAGTCATCTGTTTGGAAGGTTCTCTTTAAGATACACCCTTACATTATGGTCCTACAGCGTAGGTGACCGTTACATTTAAGCAAAGTAAGAGAACGTTATTTACTCAAAATGCCACGTCATTGCCTCCCAGTAATTTACGTGGTGATTCTCTGTAGTTATACGGATTTTAAGTTGATCGATAAGTCCGTTCAGTTCTATTTGAATGTAACTTTATCGATTTAAATGACCTATATATATATATATATATATATATATATATATATAATATTGCTACAATGGACGATTGTTAAAATATGTTTTTTTTTTGTACTGTTTTTAAATGCGGCTGACGGTTAATTTGATTGTGCTACAGATTTTGGGGATGTTCTAGTATACCTTTTTTAACATTTGTTCTTTGCCGGCGAAAATCGTTGATGTCCTTGGTTCTTTGGTTTCTTGGTCCGAAACTTTGCGTTCTGAACAATTCTATCTGATGTAAACCTATATTTTAACTGATTATTGTTAACCGCATAGGTGAACCTGCCTGCCTGAAACTTTCTGATGTGTGTGTGTGTGTGTATGTCTGCTACATTTTCGTACTTTCAATAACAATTTAAAGTAAATTTTCCTTGTTTTTAAGTTATTATTGTCAAACAGACTTATGACCCATTAACAGTATATACGTTCTATTGGGACACCGTACATGTATTTGTACATATATTATCTAATGGTCTGTATTTGCGTTAACGCATCTGGTCAAATGGCAGTTTGTCTTCTATACGTCAGTCTTATTGTTCAACGGAAGCTTATTTCTATGAAGTTTTAGCTCATTTAAGCCGCGCTCCAAGCATTACTATGCATTCGTACATGAACATGTCTATAATAACTTTTGCATTTATGTTTCTGGTACATCTACAAACAACACCATTGAAATTGTCGACAGTCAGAAGAGATGACCTACGACGAGAGAATCAGGAAGAAAACTTATCTTCGGATCGTACTTATTCTGTTCATATTAGTTGTATTCAACAGAAATATGCACCTGATGTACCGATCCTCCTTTGCGAACTATTTAGTTTTTATGTTTATATCTCACTCCGTGACGACCGAGCGCTCTTTTGACTTTTGATAATGTTCTGAGTGCAAGAGATCTCCTGCTGGGCTGTATGTTAACAGGGCGGAAAATGCTACCTGAACCTGTCCTTCAGATAGTCCTACGCGAACCGTGTTATTTTTTGTCGTTATTTTCTTCTGCTTTCCGTTACTTCCGTCCTTATTCTTTCTTTATATCAAAACGACGATACGATTTTATCAGATGTAGCCTATCACTAAAGTCTGAACTGGTTCATACGCTTTATCGCATTATAAAACGAATGTAACATAATGATATTGTACTCAGCTAATGAAGCTATCTGATCCAAGGTCGGCGAATAGTAAAGGCGTGCTATACTGAAACATATATTGAACATATTTTTTTTGTAAACAAGCATTATAGCTGTGCGGAATCCGATAACACGAGGAGCGTTATGCTTCAACAACGGATAGAACGGAGATGAGCAATAGAGACAGCCATTTTTCAAAATCTAGAATCTTTAGAACCGAAATCTGTGTATAACATTAACGACCCTGTAGGCTCGCTAATCAGAAGATTAGCGAAGACATTAGACAGGATTTCGAAGTTACGCAATCACCCAAGCAGACATCTAGATTCGCCCTGGCAGGCAGATTAAACATTTCAAGCAAAACATGCATAATATCTCTTGTCAGGCAGTTTTTTAGGCTGTATTTACTATGCATGTTTGAAAGAACTACTACAAAGTCGCACTGCGCTGGCTGGTAGGTTCTTTTGAAATCTGTCAAAACTTATTGCAAGACCCGACAAACCTTGTGCCTGTTCACTTATCAAATTAACCATATCTGAACATATATAGGTACTATATGTTCGCATAATGGTGCCGTCGTATCTAGCTCCGTCCTGTGGTACAACGAGAAGGTTCAACTTCAATTTAAACCCATTGCGAGTGGCAAATAAGTTAAATGCCACGCACCAGAGCATGCGTTTTAACTGTGTGTTGAAACTTCTGGCGGCAATAATGCCCCGTATATTTTGCTGCGCCCTTTTACAAATATTTAACAATATGGTACAAATCGTCAGTGTATTCAAAGCTATTACCTGGACTGATCATGAATATGTAATAGAAATGTATCTAAACACTTGAAAGTATACTCAATATAGTTGTATTGCTTGTTAATAGGGGGTCAAGAGCTTGTTTGCTATTATTAGTTGTTGATTATAAAGGGCATCTCCTTTAAACTAACAGGGACACCGCTCATCGGATAGACGATTAGTTAACCTAGCCTATTGATTTATCAAACATCGTTCATTTTCCCTTGCAACTAACCCTATGCAAGTGTTTGTGACAAAAACTCGATAATGGGCACATGGCCTTTTTTTTAGCTATTACTGGAACACTTTTCATGTGTCGATAATGTCAACATCTTATCCATCGATGCTTGCTGCCCTTTATATTTGAGCGTTCCCTGTCTTGTCGCACCTTTAGAGGTCTATTTTAATGGTAAGTCTATTTACGGTCTGTCGGTGCACTCAGTTCAAATGATAGGAATTGAAAAAAACAAACCTCTTAGTAATGATTTTCAAGAGAACAATGTACTAAGCTGTGTATATAAAGCTTCACCGTGTCAAAAGCATGTAGAGCGTCATAGAACGTTTAGAAAGTTCGAATTTGGCAGCCGATTCTTCCAAACGGTAACGGTTGATAGCTTCCACTCACTCTCTTATTAAACAAAGTTCGAAACAAATCAGTTACCAGTGTGATTATATTAAATGCAACATTACAATGGCTAGAAACCTACTAATGATAATGGTAGAAGGAGAAGGGTATCAAATATATCCATGCATATAAAGTTTCTACTGAATAAATCGTCTGCCGCTTTACCTACGCCGAATCTCTGACCATTAAATATCTATATGAGCAGAATCTGAGGCCGTTCATCGGTGTGTGAAATGATCTTGATTGAGGAGCATACTTTAGTAATCTCTGGCCGATATTCGAGGAATAGTTTCCGTAAGAATCTTCCCTAAATCTAACGACTATATCGCACGGGGAACTTAATAACTGATATTTCGTATACATCACAAGGTACGTGTGAATGCGGAAGGAAATTAATTTATCTCCCATTATGTTATCATGATAGAGTGTGCCTATGTTAATGATATTTTGGTACTGATGCAACAAATAATAGTTTGTAAAACTTAAACGAATGCTAGATGTAACATTATATATATATATATATATAAGTCAAACGTGTGTTTTTATATATATATATATATATAAAAACACACGTTTGACTCTACGACGGAGGAACAGGGCGGTAACATCACGAAAAGTCATCACCGTTACAGCTCTGCTATGGAAACGTACCAGTTAGGCATGTCCTTGTTATAAAATGTAATATAGCACAAAGGCTAAGTCCATACGCAGAAGTATAACAGTTCTGCTTTAACTTAGCATGAACTGACTTCTCTTAAGAACGGCCACTTATGTACAGGCGTTCATGCGTTTAGAACCTTGATAAAAATTGTCAAATTTGACAGATTGGCTAAGTTTTTCAGTAGTATGATAACCGTTGCGTATTGGTTATTGGTCCTTATCTTACGAGCGAGCGTCAATTGACCTCCTATACTCCTTTCGTCCGTTGCCGCAAATACCACCAAACTGTCACGTAGATACGCTCAAAAAAGGGAAACGGTAGCTGGCCATACCTTTTGTCTCAGCACTAGGCTTATTTCTGCTAATGACAAGGATATCACACAGGATAACAAAGAAGAGCCTAATCATCAGGGTAGAAAGTCACTCGTATCTGCAAGTTTGTTTAGCATCTGCACGGTCAATAAGGTACTTTGCCATCACCAACTCTAGCAGACATGAAAGGTCGAAAAAACTAGAAGGCGGATTCTGCTTCGCCTGACTAACCTATAGCCCCTTTCTCTGCTTTTCTTGCTCATCACATGCCTAATATCAGATGCCTTGCATTGGTCATTTTGTCCAAGTTCGCCTGCTGACCATCCCGGTTTACACCTGGCGCCACGTTCGCTTGCTGGCTTTCAGTCAACAAAGCGTTTTTTTCTGTTAGCAGGTTCACAAGATATACCATCGTTGAGAAAACCTAGGTCGGTGAGAAAAGTAGCGTTCCTCGTCATTTGTCTAAACGTGCTAGTTTTTATAGGCTAAGCAATTTAGATTGCACAAAGGAAGTATCTCGTTTATAAACGTCGAGCGCTTTTTCCAACAGGTAGATAAGCTTCATAATTTTAAGGGAAAAGTATATATATTTACGCAAATAAATTTTAGTCCCTAACACTTTTAAAAATTACCTATAAAAAAATGAAAATGGCTTACAATGGAAAATTAAAAAAATAAGGGACTGTATATCAGTTTAATGTAAACGATTTTAGGGGGCACGAGTTTCACGAATTTCAGCGTCTTGCTAATATGTCTATATTTGACATAATTCTGTTGGCAGACCAATGCCTATTACAGGCAGCTTAACATCAAGTTCATGCGTCTGAAATATAGGTCGGGTATTGTACTATTGTATCACTTACGAGTGTTCTGCCGTTGACCTGTACTTCCTGCTGAGCTAATGGCTGACTGAGTGACGATGGCAATTCCGAAAGAGACTCCCGATGTACTTGAGAGGAATGCGTAGGTGTAGCCAGTACGTGTTGACCTTTTTCAATGGCGAGAGTGCTACCGATACTCTGAGAGATCTCCTTGTCGTCAAGACTCGCTTGCTGGGAATCATTGGTAATCGTCAGTGTCACTTGAGCACCTTTGAGCGTTGTACCTGTTGCAATAAGGGTAGCTTTGCCGTCTGCAGTCTCATTTTTAGGCTGTATTGTGCGCAACATATCCTGCGATTTCCACAGTCGCAAGCAAATGAAGGTATAGAGAACGCTAATAATAGCTAGTGGGACTACAAAACAGACGATAAAATTGATAAGATCGTAGATTTTGTGCATGCGATGATAGGACGACTTTCGCTCGCGCCTCATGACGCACAACTCTCCCGGCTGGTCCTCGATGTCGTACCTAATAATCACATCAGATACGTATGAACCCATCATCATACGGGTTGACGCACCGGAAATATGTGTTCTACTTACTTATTGAAGCGAACTGTAATCATTATAGGCATAAAAAGTACCGACCCAAATGGATAGTTTACCAAATATATCTATAGACGAATACGACTATCTCCGCACAAAAAGTCTGATGCAATTTTTGCAAAGATGCTACAGTCGAATTCGACATATTGCAGTTTGGTACAGGTTCAGTAATCTCTTCTATTCTCGTTCACTAAAGGTTGAGCAAATTCTACGGTGTATCATATACGAATAAGTTTCCTCTCTTGCCCTTATTTCAGATAAGTTATTAGATTTCAAGGTTTCGAGTTGGGGGCATTTACACAGAGTGTACCGCGAGTGTTGTGAGGTAGAGATGATGGCTGTAGCAGCGATGCACGCAACGTGACCCGCCTACGCCTGTCGTGCTGTACTTACCTAATGACACCGTATATAATAAGTTTCGGCGATGAATATGCCGCAGCGATAAGCCATACGAAACAAACCACGATTCGTAACCTGTTTAATGTGATCACCTGGAAACAATAGCGACTTCAATTAAATTACAGTAAGTGTAAAGTCACTTCAAGTTTAACAGTTCTCACCACTTGGCCATCCATTAAGCCATACGCCTGGCGATACGAATTGCTCACTCTATTTTCAATGCAAACAGCCACTGTTCAATGACAATTTAGGACCCACACAGAAATACTACTTGGGTCAGCAATACAATGTAGCAATAACAGAGGTATTACTGGACATTTTAATCGACCTTTCTGATTTGTTTTTCTTCGTTAAAGGCAGACTATTTGCATGCATCGATTATAAACTGCTTTCAATATGTTCTACCCAGGCACAATTTTCAATGGCTTCTTGCCTTACCAATTATCCTGGAGACTGGTGTAGAATTCTTGAAGGATCTTTTTCTGTGACTACTACATGTTCATATACTAGGCAGACGGTAGGGCATACAACCAACCCCTCGAAGAACCCGAATAATGGTGACATATCACTTCTAGCAGAGCATACAGCAAAAATATAAAAAGCAAAAGAGGTTTGGGAACTTCATACAGATTGAGAGTATTTACTGTTCGCGCAGCTAAATTATATCTAAAAGACAAATAGGAATACGTCAAATACAGATACAACTGCGTAGTATTTGGGATAAATGGGTTTGTCATTTCTCGAAAGCCGATGGTCAAGTACTATAACTCTCCTCCTGCTCAACAAGATTATTGTCCTTGTTTCGTTCGGCCAATAAAATTTTAACCCTGACTTCAAGCCCCAAAAACAATTATGTCGGATGAGAAGGCAATGCGTCTCTCCATGTCAAGGAGTTGCGGAAACAACTCAGCTTCTGAAGACATGGCAGTCAGAAGACATGCGTTGATTTAGCAATTGTCTTCTTTGAAAAAAGTGACTTGTTCTTTGTATCCTTGCCACCTCTCAAAAAGTCAACTAATATTTGTTTGAAATCCTGTTTGAGTAGTCTTCCCAGTTAAAAAGCCTTCGCCTTGCTTCGGCAGCTTTTTCAGCTCGTCTAAAGGCAATTAAGTAGATAAAGGCCGACTCACAGGCCACAATGTAACGACAACGATCAAGTGCAACATTTCTATAACGTTTTGCATTTTGCTTCGAATAACTTGGTCGTCCTGTGGACCAGTGTAGGCTCAATGAGCGACAGTCCTGAGCCACATCGTTTCCGAGCTACGTATAATTTTTTAGCAATTATTCATTTAATTTTGGCAATAACGAACGGGCAGTTGTAGTCATAGGCTGTCATAGACGGTTCGCTAAAACATCAGTGGCACCCCTTTTCCCCTTCTCAACCGTTGCTTATTACGCCGACGTCCGTAACAATCTCATATCAGCTACTCGATTTCCGTTTCTAGCACAAGACAGTAGCTGAAACAGTAAGGATGACGGAAAAACCGCCTGCGGAAAAACCCCCAGGAGAGAAGCTCCCCGCGGAGAAATCTGGCCCGGAAAAGCCGCCCTCAGAAACCCCAGCTAAGGAACTGTCTAAGAGGGCTTACATGGAAAAGTTGACGTTACGACTTATGAAGTCCGAAGAACTTGAAGACCTGCCAAAGTACTGGAAAGATGAAGTTGGAATTGCAGTCGACTTACGTGTAATTAGAAGGTGGTACCGGTTGGACCCGGAAGGATTTCGTGTAGCTGTCGATAGTCAAGACAAAATTGTAGGTATGACAACAGTAATTAAACAAAATGATTTGCTTTATGTATTAGGCTATTTGGGTGTTCCGAAAGAGTTGCGTGGACAGGGCATTGCCAGCAAACTATTGCAGTACGCTCTCTCGCGGTGTCCGAATGCAAATTTCGCATTAAACTCAGACTCGAACAAGCTGCAGATCTATACTCGACGAGGATTCAAAGAAGTAAAAGACACCAATGGTTTCTCATTTATCGGGAAGTTCCCTCAGCTAGCTGAACGGAAGCCGCCCGAAACCGATCTCGAAGTCGTCACAATAGCGCCGGCAGCGCCTGACCTGCGGCTAGTAACCCAGTACGATAAGGAGGTCTGTGGTTTCGAGAGAAGCGACAGCCTTCTTCAGTTGACAGGGGAAGGAGTAATTGTACTAGGCATAAAGCAAAGGGGAAAAATTGTTGCCTATGGGAAGATTCAGCCCTACCTATTCGGCGGCGCTTGGCTAGGACCATTGTATGCCGATGGGTTGGAACTGGCCCAGTTTCTATTTTATCGATTGGTCAGGAGGTATGAGAACCAAGATTGTGCCTACTTGTTTACCATCGTCAGTGACCAGTTCAAGCCATTTGCAAAGACACTGATGATGAAACAGGCCGAAAAGCTTACACGATGCTACCTAAGACCGGATAATTTGCCGCCGGTTAAGTTGAAAAAGGTCTATACGTATGATGATCCGGGATTTGCGTTTGTTTAGTCGCGATCTCGATATGACTTCCATATGACGGGAAACGACAGCTTCTCCTCGTAGCACAGAAGATCAGCGACGAGCAATTGGGCCAGTTAGTCCTAAGAAATTGATCATATCCCATGGATTCTTGTAGCTGAGTGAGGTTGGCATGGCGTATTGCTATTCCAGTTAGGCGACAGATCGATTCGAATTAAAAAAAAAAATACGGGTAAATAATGCGAGTGCAAAAAGCGGATTCAGTGAATGATTCTGTCAAAAGCTTCCCTTTAAATTTCGATTTACATTTCCGACTTATGTCGACGACCAAGCGCTTGCGACCCTATTCGATCTCCATGTAACCAGCTTATAGGTAGTTCCGCTTGGAAAATAAATGATTTATACGTGTTATCCCTGCATTCCTCATAATTTTGGATTACGCAATGTTTTCAATAATGGAAAAATGGTCGATGCGACAAGTATACGATGATAATGTTCGACTAAAATCGAAGACAAACAAAATCAGAGAACGCTGTATGTAATGGCGTTTATACATTCCTGCAAATATAGAATCGATAGAAATATAAGGTATGAAAAGGCGGGGCATGGCGTTGTTTGTACATGTTACACGATGCATGTACATTCAATTTACCAAAAATATTGACAGCGTGCTCGCAGGAATTTTCGCTTTTTATACAGCGACAATTTCGAACAAAACCATGATGAAATGTGGAGGTGTCAGTGATCTAATTAGTATGATTCGATTCCTCAGAGATGCAAACGTTTTTTCAGTAGTTTTTTTGCGCATTTGACTGTCCCGGAACTTATCTCTGTCTGCCAATTTTTTTGACCATAAGAGAATCCGACACGCTTTCTGTCCATCGACAATATTTTATGACCACACATTTAGGTGCTCGGTTCATGTTAGACTATAATTATTAAATTTTACCATCGACGCAACCAGTCGATCTGCCTGCTTGGCCAATGGATATCCAACTGTGTCGTATATGATCCGCAGAATGTATGAAAAGATAGATAATTTATAATAATGCAATCGGTAATGATAAATTACGTGTCGGACAAATATGCAGTGAACGTTTATAGGAGATCCGTTTAGAAATTTAAAACCGTTTTTAAAAAGCAATGTAATGTAAACAAAGTACGGAGATGGGAGTCATAGCATTGGCAATATAAGTACGTATCTACTCACTGGTGTAGATGCTATGTTTAATGAGCGTTACCGTTGTTGACATCTCGATAATCTACTCTCTCTATGTAAAATATATCTGATAAAGCTATATATAGCTAAATAGTAATTATATTTTTAGATTGAGACCTACCATACTCGTTATCCGATAAAAGTGATATCTTTCAAATCAATTACGTTATTAGTTTTTGATCAGTATTATCTCAAAATATATTTACCCAACGTTAATTAGAGAATTCAAAACGCGGTCAGGTGTTCATTTCCAGTTTCCCGCTTGAAAAAAAATGGGTCACTTCTAGGTCATTGTGGACAAGCCAATGCAACACGCAGTGCACAATCAATTTCAAAACGTATCGTATAGGATTTGGAAAAAATTACGATATTTTTCAATGTGGATATAACAAAAATATTAAGGAAACACTGCTCATATACTAGAAATTGTTGTATCACAGCTACCCAGCATATGACGAACAAGGATTTAGACAAATGTTCGGAGACGTGCTACTACTAAAATATGTTATGTTTCTAAAGGTAATTTTAATATGTCCTACAGCCTGAAACAAACAAAACTCGTGAATTTTACGGTAGATCGCGGACCGTTTTTTTACCTGTCGCATACAGCCATTGCGCGAATTCAACGTTATGCCTCAATAGAAAACGTATTTACTTAGTAAAAAATGATTACTGCAAGGTATATATATATACACATTTATTCAAACGTATAATTATCAACTGAACAATAAATGAGTAAAGAAAAATGTCGTAGTACTAGCAAACAAAGGAAACCCGATTAGTTCTGTGAATTAGTGCTTGCCAACCACTTTAACAGCCTGACTACAAGGAGCCATTTTTAACAAATTGACATTTACGTAGATTGAATATGGTACAAATGGGGTTTCGTTCGACAATTGCTTATTGTTATACAATCTAACCAAAAATTACGATGCCCCCTGCGCCCTTCCCACTGAACACCTTCCTTTCGTCAGTGTCCATTACATCAATTTTCACCCAAGCTGATTCAGCACCTTCGTCAGGCCAAATCAGTCCTAGGCTACTGATGTCGTAGCGTGTACAGTTTTGAAAATCTCGTATCTTCGTCGAAGATGTACATAGGACTATGGTTTTCTTCCTAGTGACAGCTTACTAGAAGGACATAAATTACTATACACTCATCTATATCATTGTACCTCATTTTTATACCTTTTCTTCTTCAAACTTTTTGATTTTGTCTCTGCCGATATGACCGAATAGGCTGTGGTAGTTCTGGACGGAATAACGGTGTCCTAAGACATAGGCTTCCTATTAATGTCTGTTTTTTTATTTTCAGATAGGACAAACACCCATCTTATTTCACAGTCTGCTGACCCTGTCACTTCTTTGATGCAATTTTTTGCTCAGCCACTGGCGACATTAAGACGGAGTCGCAGTTTCAGGTAATTTATGCCGAATGTTTTTCGAGAACTTGTTTTATTTATCCTCGGCCTCCTGTTCATGGTACCTATATGTTGAGCATCGTAATGAGCATCCATGTAATACTAGTGTTTCCTCAATGAAAGATTGGTTTTGAAGACTCTTTGAGACACATGTTTTCATCAGCAATACGAGCCTCTGCAATCATGGAGAGTAGCGCTTTTTGTCTACCCACAGCGAGAAGCGGCCGTTATCTCAGATCGGGGTGCGCGAATTTTCAAATAAGTTGATTTTCAGTTCTTATCGGTATAACAGGTTTGTTTCAACTACAGCATAGAAACAATCTGAATGCCCTGTTTGATTGTCTTCCGTAGGTCTACTTAGTTCAAGCTACGACCGTATTGCTGACTGCGAGGCTGATGAGCAGGGCGTTGTTTCATCGATAGCTTGGCCATTATCGCTGTGGTTTTATTTGCCTCGCAGCCAGTAAAATTCCATAGTAGATCTTCAGCGATTTTTTTTGTAATTCTTGTTTGTAGATGATAACTGTCACCCCTCCGACCCATACTTGCTTAAGATTCTTCCATGACCTAGGCAATTTTTTAGACAATAGATAAATGGGGGGAGGGGGGGGGGCAGGGGCAGTGCGCTCCATTTGAAGGTTGGAAAAATCTGCACCTTTACCAAAATTGAAACATTACGATTGAAAACAAATCCATTGAAATTATAGGGAAATTTTTATATTGAATCCCCGGTATATTTATATTGTATCATGAATTAATCGATCGAACTCGTAATTTTCCTTTAACCTAATAGGTTTTCCTGTTCAAGCTGTTGACCTTGTGTCCCTTCGTTATTTTGAGTCTGTCGGGTATCGTTCTGTTCGAAGAAATATATGCAACGTTGTTTCTCAGACAACATAGCCTTTTCCGTTCGCTATCAGCCCTGTAGGACAGGCGAAGTAGCTTTTTCGGTATCGACATCCCTGTACACAACAATACTCGAATACTTCTTGGGATATTTTGTTTCACCTTCGGTATCTGATGCCTATGAGGTAAATCATATGAGCGTTAACACTTTACGTCCTAGTTTGATAACGATCGTTAGCCTTGATGAAAAATGATATTTACACGCCGGCCCCAGCTGCTCGAAAATTAGGGCTGTTTCAAAACGCTAGCTATGAGTTATGTCTTGCTGTACTGTACGCCATGTTAATATTATTGCCATTCAGTTAAAGCAAATACTAATACAACAAGCATAATCAGCAAAGGGTTGCTAACGTGAGTGAGGAAAGGGTGAAGGAGAAACACGGCACTTTTTAAGTAATCTAGAGGGAGGTATAACAAAAAACTAATATTTTGTGACCCCATATTCAGGTATTTCAAGAAACTCGAGCTCGACTAAGAGCGGACCCCAAACGACAAACTTGTTCATTCGTTTACGCACATGTTCTTATAAGAAGCATCCCGTTATTATGTAATTCGCGAAATAAATAAAAAAAAAAAGCTATCACTTTTATACAATAAGTAAACCTTGAATTAAGAATATGTATGTATGTATGTATGTACGCTTGATAGTTACTCCTCCTCATGGGCATCTGCTTTCTGCCGGCGTCAAGAGCTTTTGTTTCCATAGGAAGCAATTAAAAGATGGAGAGAGAGAGAGCAAAGCGCAAAGGACTAAAATACAAAAAATCGGTGTGAGAAAAAACAGGCACCTTCGCATGCGGAGTCGGAGAAGGGCAACTGTACATAGCAAAGGGGAGGAAATGTAGATTTAGGCAGATTTTAAGATGTAAAGGTGTATAATACTTTTCTAATCACTGCTTAAATAAAAGAAGAGGATAGGAGAGGAAGTTAAGCCAATGAGAAAAGGGTATGTTTTCAATGACTAGTTCATGATAAAATCATGAATTCTTCGCAGAAAGGCATTACAGAAGCACCAACGGTATATTTAAGCAATAGCTTAAATCAACTACTGAGTACTGTTCAGCGTTTTCAAGCGCAAATTTGACCTTGTCAACTCTGCCAGTTGTCTCAGTTATATCCTTTGCTTCGTGCTTTCTCCTTTCGTTTGAATCGTCTGAGATGGACGATAATATCATACATAATTTGTAGGTAACTTCTATTGTCGTCCACTAGTGGGCGTTCAAATCGCTTCGCCCTTTGATCTGATGTGTGGTACCAGACGGTATTGAAAGTTGAAATTAATTATTAACCTATTTTACCTTGTATTCTATTCTTACCCGTTTACTCCACATCGGGTGACAGATGGCAAGATAGCGTTCGACCGAAATAACCGTTAGGATGAGTATTGATGCCGTGTAGCTCATGCCGTGCACGAAGTGATACATCTTGCAGAGGAAGTTACCAAAAATCCATTTCTCCATCAGGTAAAGCGATATGTTTTGGTAAACACAAAATGTCCCCACGCATAAATCGGCTATGGCTAGATTAACCAGGAAGAAGTTGGTCGTTGTTCGCATTCGACGGTTCAGACACACCACCAGGATAACCAATAGATTCCCTGCAAGATTCCGAATCATAAGGACAAAAGACGTAACGGTATATCCAATCTGAGCCTATTGCTAGATCTGTCATTGTTTTAATTATCGTTGTAACCTACTATCTACGGTAAGTGTGCAGATCGGCTAAGGAAAAAATATTCTAGTGAGAGATTTTATCTCATCGTTGCTAAACGTCTTCGTGTGAAAAGGCCGACGGCTTTTTTTTTACACGCTCTTCCCACGGCTCTTATGGAGTGACTCGGTCGCATGCAGACAAAATGCAACTTCCGTGAAATGCATTTTATACTTGAGATTATCTTTGTTGTATTGGTTCTCCATTGTGTTCTGGTAGAGGCCAGCTGGCTGTAATAAGTTTCGTGTTGGGAACCAGCCGTTTGATACAATGTCTAGCCAAATGCGATACCGGACGTAAAACTCAAAATATAGAGGCCGTAGTAAGAAGAGATAAACTCGGTTGATAGCCACCGTTCCTGCGGTACAAATAACCAGAGCAGTCAATCTATGGGTCATTATGACTAAATTCTAGATTTTCCTCGAATTTTAATTCGGGATAGTAACGTGCCACGCGTACTCACAGCTTATATCTAACGTTCGGTATTTTGACCAAGCGTCTTACTGGTCGTGGTTGAGCGGGCTACGTCGCGTTTTCCATCCACTTTCATTCAAAATTATGACATCGAGGGAAACAAATACGATTTTTTGTTAATCAGGAATTCGTGTCGCAGTTGCCATAATTAGAATAGCTCCATGCGATGTTTGTCACTTTTCCTTCGTTTGTTAAGTACACCGTGATTTTTTTCGCATCTTTTTCGTGTCTACTTAGAATTTCAGTGTCAATGTGCTTCTGAAGATAACATTTGCCATGTACCGCTTTTCATAGCGCAACATACGTGTCCATACATGCTACTCATGCTAAAGCTATTTAGTGCTTATATTGCTATACTATGTGAGTATAAAATGCAGTATTACCCCATAGGTGAGTGTTGAGTTTTTCCCATACTTCCCCTGCAAGGACTGAAGTAACTGGGTTGGAAGTAATTAACTTGTGGTCCCTGATCTCTTTCAGAACCTGCGGCCTCTGGTTTGTTTGACCCACACATTTGGCTTTCGTTATCAGCCCAGCTGCGTCCACATAGCGCGCGCGTGATTTTCATGTGGGCGTACTCTTTCCAATGGGAAATACTCGCGTTCATCTCCTCGGTGGCTGTGCATAGTTGCCACTGCCCCTGACAGTCCTAGCATTTCCGCATATTATGACAATCAACGTAATACATCCTCGGCGTTTTTCTGTAAAATCCGGGTCTGTTTGTTTGGAACAGGTGTCAGGGTTTGGCCTCCTCAAAGGGCTCAGGCTTTGTCGCTGCCACTGACATCTGAAGGACTACTTCATTTGTCGGAAACTCACTCTCATATTGGCTAACAGCTTTGACCCTCATCGCGTCCAAGGCATCTGTTCGTTATTTGCAGTCTCAACAGTAACATCTATATATATATATATAACGATATTGGTATATACCGTATCAGGAGGTGACATCTAAATAAATCGAATTTTCGCCAATATTAGCGCGTCGCCATTACAATTGGTGACACATAAAGGAGAGCGGATCGTTCGCCAATTTAAGGATGGACGATGGTGGCTCAAGCTGCGATGCAAGGATCCGTAGCGCATTGTTTCTCAGAGAATGTGGGAGAAGTCTCGTTGGCGCTCAAATAACCATCTGTAAACTACTTGAGGCCTGGCCAATGGATTAGAACGTCGGGAACAGCGCCATTTTTTACAACTTGACGCATAAACGCCTGCTTCCAGGCCCTGTTCCAGAATGCTAGTTCCGAGTCGTTTGGGGGCAGCACGGGGGCGTAAGATGAGCTCAAGATCCGTCTGTTCGAGCAGTTTCCAGAAGAAGCACCATCCCACGCGGCAGAATATTATGTTCGTAAGGCTGACCAAGACCTGTAAACGTCAGATAGGGGAGAAGCAGATGTTGATAAGGGAGAAGCAGATGTTAATGGTATGCTGTGTCAAATCAAAGCGAACACAGTACCGTATCACACGAGCCCAGACCGAAGCTGCGATCGTGTCTTGCCACACCTGTCAGAGAGTAAAAGACGGGTGGACATGCAGGCATGCGAAAAACTGTGCAGGGATACTAAGCGCTCTCAATCGGCCCCGGCGTCTATGTCTAAGCCTAAGGGAACGAACGCGTATATTGTTAGATGTACTCCAACTAGAGATATCTTACAACTGAAGCGGCGAGCGGCTGCGCAGAATGTCTAAATGCGTACGCCCAAGTGTCCATGAATGTCATCTCAACAGCCAAGGAGAACATTTGGTTTAAGCACATAAGGACGAAACCCAGTGCGGACAATCATAAAGTGTGTTAGATCACGTATGTCGGTAGCGCAGGTAAATACGCACCAATTTAGTTCTAAATGTTTTCATCGCTGTCATTACATGAGGACGAGTTGTCACTCGGATGGACTGCATTTGAGCTCGTATTAGTGCGTTGTTACTATAACATACATATAGCAAATTTACAGGAGGCCCCAAATGCACCGGGGACGAGCCGTGGTCAAGTCGGCCAAAAACTGACTTAAAACATAAATCGTTCAAAATATATTTAGTTTTTTTTCGTTATACATTTTTATGCGAAATTTTTTACTTCAATCACCGACTTAGGCTTGCATAAAATCGCGGCCAGGAAGTGGACGTAAGTCAATCAAAGAGATAAAGCATGACAGATCAACGCGACAAAGGATTTGTAGATCCGGGACGACACGGCTGGAGGATCCAAGAAAATAGCGGAGCAGTGCCAGATGCAATAGGAGAAACAAAAGTAGCAGATTCAAAAAATTCCCGGCATACGAAAGGAATCTTCGCTATTTAACGAAGCGAGTCTGAACATGGTTCACACCAGCCATAGACTTGTTACTCCGTGCGCGAAAAGTCCTCCACAGCAGGCCAACGCCATGCACAAAAGAGCACGTCCTATTGGAGGTTCCTTGCTGTGAGATAATGGCATGCGGGCACTAACGGTAGTAGAAGTAGGCCCACTATTTTCCGGTGCGCACTCTGTCGTTGCCTGAGGTATTCGGGTAGACTCATTTGTCTTGCCTCCGAGCTCATCTCACTAGTTTATAGATGGTTGGTTCTAACTCAACTCTAAAAGCTCTAAAGTATATACGTGTCTACTTAAATATTGGCTTACGCCTGGCCCACGATTCTCGGTGAACAGCTTTGTTTCCTGTAGGCTTTATGGCCTAGCACTATGGCGTGTACAAAAGCAAATATAAAGCAAAAGGAAATAGATACGGGGATACACTTTCAGCACAAAAGTAAACCGACGTACAGCCGCATGTTTTTCGAGACAAAATTAACAGTTAAGGCTTGACACGTTTAGATAACTATTATATCAGAAAGAGCTGATTTTTACCAGCTACTCTCAATGGATAAACCACCTAACAGTACCTTGTTATGAAAGCGATCGGTATCCCATGACGCGACGTATAATTTCAAATATCTAAGCGTGTTAAACGATCTGCTGCGTAACTCTGTCTATCGTCTAATGACCTATAACATATTGTGGATAAATAACAATCGTGTGTGTTTTTGAGCTTTGTTAATGACTCTAATATTACAGTGTAAATCTACGAGTAACGGCTATATATTCTTCTAATATTATTTACTTACTGTAATACGTCAATAGGACCAGGACCGTATAATATGGTCGGGCAATAGACGAATCAATGTAAGTTTAAATAAAGACTTTTAAGGAATCCTTCTGCTTCTGTCAACTACCAAATACGTGTAATTTTTCACACCTCAATGATAGGACGTCACCAAATCCGACTACCTCAACGAGCCTGTGTCGCCTTGCTACCACATTAACTCTGTGTCTAACTTTTATAGACGCTGGCTGTAAGCACCTTAACCGGCCTTCGCTGCGAAACGAAACGTTGCTTGTATGGTAAGTAAAGCAGATCTTAGCAAGCTGCTATATCCTGGCACCACAAAATGAACGTGATAACGACGCACACTGCGTGACAATTCTTCAGTTCACTCCTCTTTTCCTTCACCTATAACTGATCATATGAGGCTGCTCGTAGTCTTAGGCGGGTAACTTGGCTAGTAAATTTCCAAATCATACTATTGAATCATTCCTAGTGAAATAGACTTTTATGGCTAAAGTTAACAAATACATTCAAGGGTTTAAAAAACTAACATCATTTTTTTGACCCACTTAATGTTTACCCGTACAGATGTTTTTGATTCGGGCTCAAATAGACATTAGGATGCACCGGACGAATCTACAGCTCGCTGCGTTATGTGAGTTAATTTTGTATCGCGTCACGTATAGGTATTTTGTTATACAATATTACGCGTCAATGAGCATCAAGTGGTGACCGCTGAAGATTGTTTCGATGTGTGTGACGGTACACTGTACAATAGTACGACCTGTGAACTAAGGTTATAAGGGATCCCATTTGAGTATTTGGATATCGTCCACCTCGTTTAAAGAAGAAATCGTTGGACTGTTGTGGCGCAAGCGTCCCAATATGCGTATTTTTTATTCAAAAAGAAACGATGCTATTGTTCGTTTACGTCTAGGGACAGCTTCTAGGGAAGCAGTGCTCACAAGCACAAACCGAACATCGTTGGAAATATTGTTCTTGTGAAACAGTGTTTTTAAGACAGCCAAAAAGTTCTACTTTACATAGCAAACAAGTATGTACATTTACTTTTATTGAACAGAGAAGTAGTTTCGATCAGTAAGAACATCAGAAGTCTTTTCGGCTTATTACTACACACTTATTGTGCATGCTGCGGTTTCAACACGCCTCCTTGACATTTGTTGAATACTGCCAGACGCAGAGTTATTGCCGATAGTTGGTAACGAGCTGAGAATCGGTCTTTATAGGTAGACGTCCAAATTAGTCGTTCAGAACTTACTCTGTTATCATAGCAAAAAGCTTTTTGCTACGTCCAGACCTGCATTGAAAGTAAGCTTGTCTAGTAAACGTCGATTCACAAACATCGTTGAGACGCTGGACGAAGGACAATTTGATTTATATATGCTTTGAGAAACAAGTCCCCTTCTCGGACGCGATTCGCGTACGCTTATTAAATGTTGGCTCGACCTGTTTTGCTAAGATATTGGTCTAAAGTCGTTCCGCGCAAGCAAGCTTCGGAAGAAAATTTATCCAGCCATAGTAATCTCGAATATACATTATATGACTGACTGAGTGGTTATTTATTGAAATAGAGCACTCTCTCCCTATTATATTACCTTCCGGTTATATCTATTTGACAGCAAGTCCAAGCAGAAGAACAGGCAGCTGTACCTTACAATAAACTTACCGAAAAAGCAGCAACAGAATACAAATGTGTAGGCTATGAAAAGACAGAGACTTGTCTCTGGAGAGAACAGAACGTTCGAGTCTGCCCCTCCTACCAAGCCTACTGCTCCCTGGCCTGTGCTTCCGTCAGCTCCCGTTGCGATTCCACTGAACGCACCGCCGCTCGCTGAAGCGTTGATCTCCACACCTGTCACGGAGAAGTCATCCGCGACGAGCACGTCCGCCGTCGAACAGTTGCACATCTGTAGAAAATTACGACAGCAGGAACAAGCGCCATGTTAAACATAATTCGAAAGCACGATTCCGTCAATACGTAAATATTTAAATAAGCAGATAGGTCTGTTATTTATAAAGTAATTCCTTTATCTTTTCAAAATCCTGGTTTGATTAGGGACATTTTTGCGATGACGTTACACGATACGAAAGTAGATTCCTCCGTACGCGTCCGATAGCCAAAAAAAAAAAAAAAACACCAGTTGACATCAACGGAACCAGTATTCCAGAAAGTGTTCCGAATTTAGTTACAGGGGCAACTAGTTATAAATTGTCTCTGACCCCTTGGTCCTGCTTGAAATAGTAATCATATGAGATACGCTGCATCTCACTATACTAGCACAGTTAACAATGCAATGCGCATAACAGATCTCATGCCATAAAAAGTAAATGGAACCGTTAAAGTTTATTAATGTACTAATAATGTGTACGTTGTCTAGCGAAAATACGTATACACCAAGTGACACAGACAAGGTCAAGTTTTTTGCATGGTATAATTGGACAGCTAATGATCCTTTAAGAAAGGTACATTCACTAAGCCAGGTTTCCTTGTTTATAACACCCCTATGCATCATTTCTGTTTTTCGAGCTGTATCTCTCTCTCTCTCTCACTAGCGGGTGTCATTACTCGCTCAAATTTAGCGTCAATACTTTCTTACAACGTCAAGACGTTGTTCAAATCACGCGACGGCATGCTTCTTCGCTATCGCCTTTTCTTCTGGCCTTAATACGCTATTTAAGCAAGCTCGTGTTTTCGCTGTCGCATGAATTATCTGTCGAGTACCGTTTTATGGTCCAGCGTTCCTGAAAACAAGGAACTGCTCGCTGGCCACAGCTGAAGAGAAAAGAAGCGTGACATTGGGGTATGAATGGCACGCATGCTTGACACACGGTGGTGTAGGATAGCCGACGTTGTTCTTAACACTGAGACAGATCTATAGACACACACAAAACACCTTTCAGTAACGATCAATTAATGGGTTGGCGCTCGTGTCTCGTAGCACACTCTCCCCTCTTGGTTCGCGCTCAGGTTTAGTGAAACTATGGAAAGGGAATACACTAGGCAAAGCAACACATAGAAGGTAGTCAGTAAACATTATATACTGCCTTCGATCGAAATTAAGCCTACTAAGGGATGGCTCGAAGTACGGCAGGCCGAGATTTTCTGACTAAGCCCTTCCGATATTTTTCAAGCGATTTATTTGTAGTAGTGATATGGGTAATGCGGTTTATTTATTTATCAATCAGCCGTTTCCTTTGTAAAAAGCACTTTTCATAGTTGTATAATTTGCTCGTCTGCTTACCTCACATATTCTAAAGTGATGCTTGCTTCCTTATGTTCTGATGCTTTCCGAGATTAGGGAGTGTGTATTAGTCATGTAGAAAATGTAATCTTCTTTAAGCGATTTCAGGTAGCGGAACATACGTGAGCGATGTTTATATAATCCTACATTGATTTCATTACTTCGATCTTTTGGAGAGCCGAGAAGCTATTAATATTTCTATAGGGCATCCGCAGCACGCCCCATATTATGTCCCTAGGAAAAAAAATCTAATAAGAACGAAATAATAGAAAAGAGCGCGTTTTCTTTTAGATGACTACATGTACTCTAGTAGATACGCCATATCAACTTTTAAAAAGGGCGTTTTAAGGCACAGTTGAAAAATGACAGGTGAACTTTTCTCCTATTTAATACGAATTTTGATTAAATAGATGAACGGTTTGATCGGATGTACAGGTTATTTCGACACATCTGTCAAGTCGTTATATAGTTCCCGGGTATATTTTGCATGACGTTCATGTTATGTAACCTATCAGGACAATCGATATAAACATATTAAATTCGTACGATAATCCTCCTGTACCGTAAAACGAGATAGCATTGTATCGTGGCTCAGATTGTCCTCGTCTTTCTTTTACCTACCGCGCACTCGTGGGTTCATATAAGCTGCTCATGTAATGCTAGCAGCAATAGTAGTATAATAACTCACTCCCAACAGTACTACTCATGTACTCGACATCCTTTAGCGAACAGTTGCAAAGGGGATAGGCTCGACTACTATGAGTTAATCGGCCACACGTCGCTCTGTCCTTTCGTTTCGTCGCTGCTATAATTGTTCTAGCTACGACCCCATGTTAAGATGGTTGTTTACGCTTGCGCGCGGTGCGCACAGCACCGTATCCCTTTTTTTTTTTTTTTCGCCATAACATTTAATTGTCATTTTTATACTTGTTGCTTTTCGATCAGCTGGATTCTCCGAGCTAAGCTGTATGCTGGCAGAATGAGCGGAACTCCGTTGACATGGAGCTCCGCAAGTGAGGCTTATCAGTCCGCGAGCAGCCTCTACCACTAGGAGAGTCTGTGCTCTTTTTCTTTACTAGAGTTGCTTTTATCAACTGAACAAGTTACTCTTCTAGCTTAAATACCAGTTCATAAAGTAAACGAGTCTAGTCACGTCCATGCCTTTTAAATAGTCACTCCATCTCCTTCATCATCAGCATCACGCTCTACCAGACACGCTTTCCAGTAGGTGGCACAGTGAGCCGGTGGGTGAAGTGATAGATAGGTGTAAAATCACCTAACTCATTTTTGCGTAATTTTCTCTGATTACCCGTTCCAGGCGCATTTTTTTTAACATGCTCTTTTGTTAACTCTTCGAGTTTTCCATTTTCTTTTTAAAGGGAGGTAGGAACCTTTGAGCCTAGCTTCAGTGGCCTTTGTGTAGAGCAAGAAGCCGCTGCCACATCAACATGACTCCCCTACGGGCCACTTAGTTCGCTTTCATACGTCCAGTGTCGTGTCGTGTACCTTGCAGTAGTCCCATACAATACGATTGTTTGATCCATTTACGAAGTTCTTGTATGTTTTTTTCTCGTACATTAGAATTAGTCTAGACTGTCTGTCTCTTTTCGATCTTGTGCTTGCAAGAGACTGTATTTGCAAAAACAAAGACGGCGGTTACCTTCAGTGTTCGATATGCGTGAGCCACCTTCAGTGCAAAGGTCTGTCCCAATAGCTTGTTTATATGCGGTGCTGCCTAGCCTGGAATAGTCCGCGCCGGGCCATATAAAGGGCTATCGACTCGGCCATCGACACAAGAAGTTTCCTTTTTCCGCACTTCTGAGAGTGAATATTTGGGCTTGATGCTGCATATTGTGCACACAGCTTTGCACCCTTGGCCGTATTGGCTACTCTTGGCTATTCGTACTTATGGCTTGTCTTGTATAACGAGACGAAGGTGCACCCTTGGGCACTCGTTACCTGACTGTTTTAACTAAGCGGACGCCTCTTCCTTTAGCTTAGGTGTACTTCACGGGCAGGGCCTAGACTGGACCCTGGGGACGCCGAACTCCACATCGGTTACACCTTTTTCTTTTACAGCATATGCCTACTCGTACAATCGTTAGGTATGAGCCCGACTTGTTAGCGTCTACGGCCAAAAAGGACTTTTGTTGATCGGGACATCTTCGCTGTGAATAGCCGACCTCTTGTAGTAGTTCTATCTGCAGCCTGCTTAGAAAAACTCTGACTACGACAAAGCACATTTCAGTTGCATACTTGGCTAGTTTTTTCAGTTTTGTAATCCTTTCGCTACGGATAATTTCTCCAAGGTCCTTCTTACATATTCCTGTTTTGTTCTGTCTCTTTAGCGCTTATCGACAACGGTTGATGGAGAATCACCCAAATACTGACCGAAGACCAAGAACAGATTCGAAGAGTTATATTGCAGTTAGAAAATAAGCGTGGCTACAGTTCCACACTACCGCATCAAAATACTAGGTGTGAGGCCCGGTGTTCCTAAACGAGTGTCGCAAATTAGCGTCGCAAAGAACCGCAAAGTAACGTAAAAAAATAAGTCTCGAATGACGAGCCTTTTTCAGGCTTGTCATTTTAGTCTTTAGTTGCACCTTAACTTAGCCTTCGTTTTTTAGTACAGCACAAAAGTGCAACATCCTTTCTTGTTTCCGTTAAGGTGACCAGCTTATCTTCATCCTTCACCATTCTGTACTTTGTCATTCCATGATTCTGTTGGCTAGGGTCACAATGTGCTGTAACGCATGTAACGTAGGTTTGCTTCTCCTGCTATGTAAGGACAATGGCCTTTTGCTCAGTGGATCGTTTCTTTAAGTCTAGCTTTTCTACTCCTTTCTTGCTAGATGTCTCTGCTTTTCTAATTCAGTTTTTCTACTTGACGCCTTTATGAACTTTTTTTTATTGCACTTTGTCATATATGACCTGCATATAGCGTGGAATAGACCTTATTACGAACCTATCGCGAAGCAGCTTGATTCTAAGCGCCCAGATGGCCTATTTTGAGAGCTATAATGAACGCTTCTTCGACTGTTTATTGTGCCCCCGTTTTTTGTATGAAGCAGGCTATTATCATACCAATGACTCTGTGAATATTTCTGGATGACACTTAGAAATATGGTACCGACGTTTATTTTCAAATGATATTACCCTATTACCTTGCAGGTGCAACTTCAACCGACATCAGACAGTAAATCGTCGAATTGTGTCTACACTACAGGGATGTGTATAAACTGGGCGTTTTTATCCTTTTTGAAACGTATTGTTATGATGGTAGCTTTTGGTCACTATGAGTCTCATTGTTAGATACACGTATTGATAACGTGATTGTAACGCAATGAATGTATTATCTGAAAATCTCTGTTTCACCTCTCTCTGAGTGTAAGCAGATATAGTTTCGCATATAGCTTTATATGATTTTTCTCACATAATGAGCAGTATTTTGTTATGCTATTCCATATTTCTTTTACCATGCCATCGTTGCGGCTATATGTTTTTTTCATCAACTCATCATCACCTTTATTTTATCAAGCTCGTAATAGTCGGTTTTTCAAACAGGCTGAAAATGGCGCACTAGTTCTTCTTTGCACCTCTTGCATTTATGATTCATTTATCTCTCTCATCCAGCACTTCCATGAGTCCGTGCTGACGTCATCGGCCATAATCTTAAGGTCTTCTTGAAGCTTCTATTATTTAGACCTCTACGTAGTGCAACCAAGTTTGCTTGCCAACATTACGACGTTTTTTTAGGGCGCAGATCCTCATTCGTTTGTGAGTTTTGGCTTTTAGAACCCAACAGGTTTCACCTGAGTTTGCCTCCTAGCAAGGCTCTCCAACCCTATTTCCTTTACCCTTGTCTAAGCCTGCATACAGGTGGGTCTCGGCTTTCTTTTTCTATCGGTTCCGCTCTTTCGTTTGCCCGATAAAATCGTGCACGCCAGTCATTCTTATCTGTTTTCCATTTCTTAAAATGAAATTGGAACTGGAGGGGCGTCAGGGTTCAATACTGTACCCTGCTCAGGTTATTGTGGTGCGTTTTTGTCTTTCAAGTCTACTTCCGTTGTTCCTTTAATTGAATGGTAACCGCAGCTGCTGCCCTTGCCTGGCATAGCCTATATGATCTTTTATATATAAAGATACTGTGCATTTACCTCATGGCCACACCCTTTATCATATGCGATTATTCTGGGTAGTGGTTTCGGGGCAAACTCTCCCTTCCCTTCTCTTTTCCTTGCGTCCGCAGTGCCCCCCTCCCCGACGGTAATCAATCACGACACAAAATCGTTCGCCAAAGAAGCACCCGATAAACAGTCCAGTTTTCCGCGGGGCAAAATTTCCTTTAAGTCACTGTGAACCATAGCAAAACAAAAAGGAAATATGTGAATCACTATGAAAAACCCTTGGATCGAGCCGAGAGTGCATGCTTACAGATTTCGATGCATGTCGCGCGAAGAAAAGCTTGTTGTAAAACTAATAATTGATAATAAATAAATGAATAATTAGAAATAGGTATTCGACCTAAACGAAAATTAAGCACATACATTGATTAGTTGAATAGTAAAAAGGTCAGGTCTCTTCAAATTTTGATAGCCCAGTTGTGGCTGCCCTGCTGAAAGCTGCTGTTTACGTATCGTGAATGGCAGAAGTAACTAACAAAAGACTTCCAGAGAAGCCCAATGACGTGTCCCCGATCGGAATGAGAAATAACCTGCAGCAGACGCGTCTTACGGTGTGGTACTACATTATTTTTCATTAACTTTTAGTTACATTAGCTTCATCAGTATCCTCAGATCAATTTACATAATTGAATAAAATAGAGCTAGCCATATTTTGGGAAACCACTTGACTAGGGGAAGCGGAGGTAGCTATCGACTTCACTGCAACATACGCCCACTGTAGAACCATCGAAAATGTTCCAGACAGGGATCTAGACATTTCGAAGACAGGCTACAAGCTCGTTTTCAAATACCTAGAAGAGGGATTAGTTTACGACACTAAATAATACAATAAATTCGATAAATAAATTCGAAAAGCGAATCTAACCCATTTATGTTATAATGCCGCCATTATTTTCTACTCTACTCTCCAGAAGTACTGTCCAAATCAAATTCTATTATGAGAAACACGCAAAGCACTCTAGTTCATTCAAGGTGCTACATTGTTAACCGGCAGCGAGACTGATCGTTACGGTACTGAAACTCTGCATTGTCAGTATTAATCATATGTATTATGAATATTCCTAAAGTGAACTCACCAAAACCCGTCGTACAATAGCTGATCGAGCTCAATGATGCAGCAGAACATCACGCCATATCTGCAAAGAAACAGAGAGTACAATAAGTTTGTGCAGTATGTGTGGAAAAAATATCAGACTGTTACAAGCGAAGCCGGCGTTCTTTGAAGTTAACTAACTTACAAAGCTCGCGCACCTCGAAGAGGAAATTTCTCTTTGAAAAACGCTCTAGTCTTCTAGAAACTAGTGAGTGAAAACCCGTTTGCATGGGAGAAATGAATCCGCAAAGAAAACCAACGATTCTTGCTCAACTTTATTCCTCAGTGGTTATACCGCTGCGATAATTCATCGAAAATCAAAGGAGTCGTTGAGCAAGGGCGGTTTAGGTGAAAATACAATAGTGAATAGTTAAAAAATTTCAAAAACGAACACTGGCTTGCTGACGACCACCGAGTACGTACACAGATATCGCGGCACTGAAGAACAAGAACGTATTGCCGCAATCGACGAAACTTTTTACAAAAGGGCTCGGAATATAAAGCTTCTGTTGGCCAAAGCTTGCATATCGCATGTAACGTCTTACTGAATAATAACCCAAATACTAAAAATGCGAAAATTGTAAGTAAAAATTGATTTCAGGTAAGTTAGAAATGCGTTTAGTCTTCCCACGTGCGATCCGCAGAGCCTTATATAATAAGGGAATATAATATCTATAATAAGGGAAACCCACCTACAGCATACGGCCGTCATAAACAATGCATGATCCAATCTTTACCGGCAGGCGGGGAGGAACCAGGCGAGAAATTGGCGTCGCCCTGGGAATAAATCGAGTTTGGCGGCAATACTGAGCAGGTTTACACGTAAGGTGATGGTAATGCTTTCGATAAACATTAGGGGCATCTGCTACTACGAGAATAAAACAACGAATGCAGCCCGCTGTCTCGACTTCCTCGAGAGATTCACGTAGCAGGGACACGACAGTCGAAAGCACGCGGTATGGTTGCTTAGTGACGATGCTAGGCCTCATCGCCATATCTCAATTACTGCTTGGATGAAGCCTAGACATGTCCCACGTTGACCTGAATCCGCCGACTGTCAAAATCCAAGTCCGTGTGATTACAAGGCTTTCGTTGGCCTACATGAAGCAACTGGTAGGCAAGCACATGTTACTATCGATTTACTGTGAGAAGCTACGGATAAAGAAACAGCATATGGGAACCCGAATGGTGGATAGATGGCTGTCCAGAAGCTACTGAAGCGCTGGGAAACATGTGTAAGAAATAACATATGTTGAGAAAGCATTACTCCAGCCCAACTAGTTTAGCAATTATTCTGTTTCCAAGACCACCATATTCGCTTGTTGCAACCTAATAGTATGCACAATTATATATATTGGGAACATAAAGACGAAAAGTGAGGCACTAGGTGCCGTTATCAACCGTTCTCTTGGCTCTACGTAAAGCTACGTAAACATTAGGCAGTACCCATTTGGAATTTTTTTTTATTTAGTTAAAAATCTATGCCGCTGTAAAAACAACGATCAGTTGTTAATACTGATATTATGCACAATCAAAATTATTATAGTCATCTAGTAATTTTCTGCTAATAGAAAAGCTCCTTTGTTACGTTTTGATTGTGTTCTATGCTGAACTTTACCGCGCTAATTATCAGCGTTGATTTATAACCTTTAACTCAATGCTAGTATGCATTTATTACGGTATTGCTGACGAAAAAAGGTCGAAACGACGAAAAACGCGGGTCCGAGGTTTAAGAAGCCTAACAAATGTTCCACCTGCTATCTTTATTCTTTCTTCCATAGGACTCTCGTCAGCGTCAAGTTATTTTCGCCGTTTGTCTTTGACAGAAACACTCCGTTTTAGCGAACAACCGTGATAAAGTAGAAGAACATTTTTTGAAGGAGAATATTGCTTTTTACGAGAATTCCTTAGAACCGAAACTGTTGTATCTTTTTTCTTTATAAGGTACGCAATAGGGTGTGACGAGCTTTGTCTTTTACGAAATCGACGACTAAGACATCTCGTGTGGCCGTAGCTCAGGCGAACTAACAAACTACTGCGCGCTCTACATGGTAACACCACGACAATCATTGTTACTTCGGGATCCACAGTGGGCTTGCAAGCTGAGGCACCGCGAGCAATTGTAAATTCGTGAACAGTGAATTTCAAAGGAAGCATTAAGGGATGGTTTGGCTACAGTGGGTTAACCTGGGTACAAGAACAGCAGTTCTGTGAGTATAGCAGCTGCTACTTTAAGATCAGGCGTAGTCTAAAGAAATGCAGCTCGCACATTGATCCTTTGCACTCTTCACCCCACACATTCGTTCGGAGAACCGTGGTGGACTACCAGCTCTTCCAGAGCACAAATTTATTTTTTGGTGGTTCTACGGTTTGAGCTTTACGCCCAATACCGCCGTTAGGCGTCCGATCAGATACCTGGTGCCCAGCACAAAACGAAGTGTGCCTACGCTCGGGTTTAACTCTAGACCACAACGTGTCCCCGGGCCCAACAGGCAAACACGTCACCCGTCAAGCCGTCACATTACCACGGGTAATATTTTTTGGTGCTTGGCACAACTCTGGTCAATGGACCTCTTTCTTTCCCACCAACGCCCCTATTATTATTACAGACGCATTATTATAAGTAAGGTAATATGCGCACTGTCATATTTAAAAACAGAATTTTAAACGTTTTACACATATCGACATGGCTCTATGTATGTATCGTAACGTTGGACCTGCATCTTTACCTTCTTCTATTGTGGTAAATAATTTTCAGCATTATTAACGCTCCCTTAAAATTGACTGCTTTTAAAATAAAACTTAGCGCATAGCGCATTTTCGCTTACCTTCCAACATACAGATTTAGTTTTCGCCTGCTAAGTAAATATCTAGCTTTATAAGCTGAGTAAATATATGTACACAGTACCGTAGCAAGTAACTCTTACACAAATATGAACCTACGGCGTTAGCATTAGCAAGACTTAATGCGGGACATGATTGGCCATTGCGGTAGAGGTCACGATCCTTACATGTAAGCGCTCTATTAAAATCATCCGGTTTCCTTTGCGATTAGTTGCAAATAATTAATTAGGAGTTGGTCACTGGGTGATATACGTTTAAGACTACTTAGAAGCAAACGAACGAGTGGCTAAACAAAAACGCTTTTGGATTATGCCGCTTGTTATATCCTGAAAAGATAGTTTCATTGTATTTTTCGCCTTTCGAAAACTGTAAATCTTTCCTCAAAATATCATTCATTTATGGTGGTGTGTAATTATTCCCGAATATTTAAGCGACTTGTTACCTTGAGTGCTAGCCACTTATATAGATAACCCACTTTTATGGAAACGTCCAGAAGAGGGGGAGGGTAATCTGTCTGGGCAAGTGTATCTCGCACGTCCCGTCCCTCGAAGGGGTAATATTTATAGCCCTTCGCGCCTAGGACAAGCAACACATAGGACAGCCATGACAGGTCACAGCAACGAACCCATTTCTGGACGCCGGTAGTATTTTAGCGTCAACAATCACTCTGGAAAAGACATTCAACGCGTCAAAACGAATGCTAAACTGTTCAAGTTTATTATCTGCCGATTCGAAATAGCATCAACCTGAACACCACACCTATAAGGATTTTTAATTAATAGGAATCCGATTAGACTCTCCCAACTGAAACAACTCGTTTCAAGTCGTGCACATTTCGAAATAGCTCGAGCCCCCAGCCAACCAGCAGCCGACTACTGCAAAAAGGAGGGAAATTTCTTCGAGGAAGGCTGCGTTGACAAATGGATACCTCGTCATGAAGACCTGCATGATACATGCGACCCGTCTACAACTTTTCCTGACCAGGGGGGGGGGGGGGTACGCCCTGGTGGCTTAGACTTGCCCTTGCCAATTCATTAAATATTGGCGAGACTTCAAAAAAATCAACGCTCTAGCGGCGCCTATTCAGCCAAGAAGCCACAAAACAAAGTTGATCGTCGTATAGGGACCAACAGAAACAGGCAAATCGGGGAGAAGCAATAGAACAGCTAACAAATTTGGGTTAGTTTACTACAAAAATCGTGGCTTATGGTGGGATAATTATAAACAGGAACGTGTTGTAATTGATAATCTTTACGGGTGGATAAAATGGGATGAACCTTTGAAGTTTTGTAATAAATGTTTTTATAGAGTGCAATGTAAAGGTGGATCATCGTGTACCTCTCTAACTATTAAGGTTCGTTCGTCCGCCTTGTTTCTACGAATTCAATTGTCATGAGGAAAGACAAAATTTGTAGTCCAAAAGTGATGATATTCATATTATTGAATGTAACAATGTTAATTTGTTAACCAAGTCAAGTAAGTTAGTGTTTCCGGTGGTAAAGAAAGACGACATTTTTCCAGCTGATTTTGACTGATAAACCAATTATATGTTAAAACAGCTTCTAGTGTCGTAAATATTGACGAGCCTGAATCGTGCTTTTATGGATGATTTTCTTTCGTGTTCTGTGAAGAACTGTAGTTCTCGTGTAACTTAACTCACCCTCAATAAGTTAGCATAGGAGATGTTTAATGGGCTTGTTGACATTCTATCCTTTATACGGCAAGACTCAAGTGAACATAATTTTTTAAGCTCTATAGCTGACCTTGATTTTGTCGGGCAAGTTTATGTTTGAAATGTAATTTTATTTGGTAAAAAGTTATATAGCAGCTGATCTTTTATTTGTTCTATTAACCGATCTTACGTATCACATTCATTTACCTAACAATTCGACTGTTAGAAAAAAATTTTTCGCCGAACTCTTTATTAATATTTAAAGTACTGCCGATTATAGTGTATCGTATACTATTACTGCATTGTATACTAAACGTAGCTCCAATTTGTAGTAGAACTGGATGAGAAAAGCGTGGATTCGAAACCGGTTGCTCTATTTGTTTAATTGCCCCCTAGGTTATTAGGCTAGTTGAAGGACGAAGGGCAAAGGGTCACCGCACGCCTAATCGCAGCTTAACTATCCTCTTAGACGTTCATATCCTAGTACTCAACTTCGTGAGGTTCGACAAACGATTTTCGTTTTGCACTGGAAACATATCATGTCATTTGCACTAACCAGGTAGTTGCGTTCTATCTTTAAACTGCACGGTGAACTAGGACATTCTGAACTGTACTCTACGAGAACGTGCTGCACGTATAGCATCTTTTCCACTGCGCGAATGATGTGGCTCTAGCTATCACAACAGAAGAAAATGTAAAGCTATTATCCTAATTGAATGAGAGGTCCCTTGAGACATTTGCCTTATATTTTAAGAACATGGAACTCCTTGATAAGGCAAGGCCTTATAATGGTACTGATGAGTATGCACCACATCAGGTACCCAGGCAACAAGGCGTCAACAATGTCCGCCGAACTTACTTCCATGTACGCAAGGAGGCGTGGACTTCGGAAGATAACTTCGTTAGTCGTCGATAGCAGTTTGCGACGTGAAGCCTCACTCTAGAAATCAGCATTTAAAAAATCAGAAAACTTAACGACACTCAACCTCCCAACAGTAGAAAGTACGTTTTTCCAAATATCACAACTTGGTCACTATTGTAGTTTAACTTAAGTCCCATTGAATATCTGCCTTACATGAATAGCATTTAGTTGACCTTGGCACTGATTGAAAAGGATTTAGGACACAATTATTTCAAATAGCCATCAGAAAACTTTCGGATCAGCATACCACTTTAAGTGTCATGTACATGCACATACTTCTAGGTTCATAAAACACTGAACACGACTATTTTCCTAACGCTGACCAGAAAGTTCCAGCCGATGATACTGGTCGAGAGAAGGACTGTACGCTCTGTAGTAGATAAACTGAACCTAACCACAGGAAAAATACCACATTCCAGGAATAGCAACACGAACAGACACACGCTGAACCAGGCCAAATCCAGGACAGCTGGATTAAACAAACTAATCCCGAACATGCGAGCCTAGTCTCACAGGTCGCATCGCGAACTCACGTATTACATGACTCAGACGCTTACCGGACAAGCCCAGCTTCAGATACATATGACCGAAATTTTTGTGGCCTCTGTGTTCCGTAAAGTTAGATGGACCTAGATATATAGCACTTATGCTGAACTAGGAAGGACAAAGAACGTGTACAATTGAGCAGACGCATATTAGTTATGAAAACTGTGAAAAAACAAGGTTGATATTACAGAAGGGTTGAACACAAATCAAAGTACTTGAAGGAGACCATAATGTAAAAAAAAGGCCCAATGAGAGCACGAAGCGCGTTGAAAACAATGTTGTAAAAGGAGTAGGATACCTGATCCTAAACGCGACACGCCCATCGGTCTTTTGAAGTAGTATCGCGCATCTATACCATGGCCCAGATGGAAAAAAGGTGAGATACATGTGATCGTAGGCGTATGAATATAAAATAAGTTCGTGTAAAAAGTGCATCATGAGAGACTTTGTGGGTAACAGTACAGACTGACTTTCCCCCATAGTCTCACAAACCAGACAGAGTCTGAAATCGGTTTTTGAAGGAGTCCTCCTGTCTCTCTGACACTGCGTAAAGGCATTATGCTTTCCCATTATAAAAAACAGACACTCATAAGCCTGGATAAATAAATTATTAGATAAATAGGACAATTTGTCTGAGCTATCATCATATGAGCCTTGAGAGCCATTTATCTCGAACTTTCCCTATATATGACTTGGCAATTTTCTCGTTAGATTAAATAAAAATGTTTCTACTGTACGTTCAATCTGTGCTAGCAGCAGAAAATATGCCGGGGAACGGGTTCTGATTTCGTAGCTTTTGAAGGCGGTATATCTATGATAAAACTAGAAAAGAAATAGCTCCACCCTATTCTGAACATAATATTATTTGAGTTATTGTTGAATCCATCTAAGCGGGTTTTTCATTAAAATGAATGGAAGAAGGCAAAGTCCAACATTACGGCTGCCGAAATAGACGAGAGATAGAAAGATTATGCTATAGCTGGTGCCATGCACGCGACTACACTGTACGTTTGCACCTGGCAGGGCTGGTCATCATATTCTCCTTGAGAAGGTGGTATCTACGAAAACTAATTCAAGGGTCCTCACACGGTCATATTTTACAGATCAGACCACCCTATTGCTGACTCTTTAGCTGATACTAGCGGCTTCGGGGCTCTTGCGGAAACTCTCGTCTATATGCAACTCTATATAGAGGTGTATTTCCAGCAACTAAATACCGCCTTTACAATTCACTGAAATTTAAAAATATGTACAAGTATTTATAATGGCGAATATACACAGATTTAAATAAGTTACTTGCCTGAGGCAGGTCAAATGAGATTATTTGCCTCAGAATGCGATGCTTTGGAGACTGGCCCTAACTCTGGGGTTATACTAGGTTTGTCAAGCTGTTAAAGAAGTGACTGTCTACGGAGGTTTAGAGCAGCATTTCATAGGTAGACAAAGTTTCGAAATCATATTCTAAATGTGCTTAGGACTGTTTACTAGATCAGTGTTCTTTGTGATCGCATATACATTAAAGTGAACTGTATCCCCTATTTCCTCAACTAGACATTATTTTATTTCAAAATAGATTTCCGGTGTGTGTTTTTACGGTGCAACATCCTTCAAAACTAAACCATCCTCGTTGGCATTACTGAACCTCAATCTATATTTGTGTATTTATTAGTTTTAAATTTCTTTTAAAGTTATAAGAATTTATTAGAAAATAGTTCCATAACTGGCTTTTATACAGTTGGATAAAATCTTGGAAAAGATCTTGTCAACTCAGTAGTCCTATCTTTGTTGCGCTGAAATAGTCCTTGGTATTTCAATTCAGGCCGGAAGGCTACCAAGGCGCTACAGAAATTCTAAAACACAGATGCTTCTATATTTCCAGGCTAATAATAGATACAATCTCAAAATACGAGAATAGCTATGTTAGTGAACAATTGTGCGTGTTTCCAGGATGCTAGTCGAAATTTGCTCCCTGATTTACGTGATTGATCAAAGTCTGGATTAAGCCAAATTTGTTAAAAGGTCTGAGTTTGTGGTTCACTGCGATTCACCTGGGATAAAGACTATCCTGGGAGGGAGGTATAGAACTTGCACTTCTATTATCAGCGGGCGTTACCTAGGCGAACTTAATGCTCTAAAAATACTGACCAATTCATCAAGGGCAAGTGGGTTAAATAATCATATGAATGAATTATGACTGTTTGGTCTTTCTCGCGTGAGGTAGCCAGTAGCAGCTTACGACTCTGTACGCTTCCTGAAGTAAAGCGTTATCATTAATCGGTAGTCAAAAAAATCGTCTCTTATGACGTCGTTCAGCAAACCAGTTACGACAATAGTTTATGTGAGTTCGTCGCAAAATTCGATGCCATACACGATTTCTGCGTATAGTACCTTGCTGGTTGTCGATCACCATAACAATCGCTGCAGAAATCGTACGTTGCCAGGATAGCATTTATCTGGGTTTTATCTAGGAACGACAAAGATCAAGTATTGTCACTGGCCCAGACACAAAACGCAAATACTGTTCCCATGCCTACGCCTAACGACAGACGTCCTAGCAATAGGTCATACGGTACAACGTAAGCGTACGACTGGCGAGATGTAATACAAGTGAGCGCAGTCTCGAGCTCGACTGACCTTGTTTTTGCGAGATCGTTTTATTGCCTGTGGCTGCCTTTCGACTCGTCGACCATACAGCATAACCTACGTAGTATTTTTGCTAAATTTCGTTCGAAATGAACACATTGTCAGGAGCAATAAATTGATAAACCAATTCTAAATCAAATAGACCACACGGCGCGTTAATGCTGATGAACCCCACAATATACGCACTGCGTAATTCCATTGTCTGCTGTTCACAGGCGTGACGATATGCCGCATTGGTTTAAGTGTAGGTGGTAGATGTCCAATTGAGGCTTGTCCTGCCCCAACTCAGCTTGGCTTCAATTAGTGCAGTACTCAATAATGGACCTATAAAGCCTCCGTAGGCAAAAATGTGAGGAGCACAGTTGGGTAGCTAACAATATAGATATACTGCTAATATGGTTTTAGTCCTTTTGCATATTGCTATAATCCTGACGCCACACACTAGAAAGTGTCTTGGGGGCTCAAATGGCAACGTATGTTAGGTGTGCCATTTTCCAGACATCAGCCAGTTTCGCCGAACTCTGGCCGAAACTGAGTCTTCAGGAAAATTACCTCATCGTACGATTATTTTACATATATTAGACAGAGCAGAGCTGAGACAGAACGCTTGTTCCTGCTTATCCATCATGGCACTGTACACCTGTTAACTGACGTAGCAAGCAGAACAAAAGCCGTCGTCAGCCAGTTATGTGAGGGGCAAATTTTTCTTAGCCTCCTCCTTTTTGACTTTTTTATTCCCGGAAAAATTCTCAGAAATAGGGACCTATATTCTTTGCGCTTTTTGTAAAACGCTAAGGTAATAATGCAGTCTTACTCTCAAACGTCGGCCATTTTACTATGACAGTTTTGGGTGCACTTTCTAGCGTGGAAATGAAAATACAACAAATCTAATTATGATCTCGAAATTCTGCTAACATTCTCTGCTTTCAGCAATAGTAGATAACTGGCTTTCTTCGAATCAACACTTGACTCATTGGGGTCGATTGATATCAGTCAATACAATTATGCCTTTGTTTTTTTTTTTTTAATAACACTAATGTTATAGGCGGACATCGTGCAAAATCTTGTGACAAAAACGTTCGATCTATTTTGGTTTCTTAGTAGTTATCGATGCGATCGTGACGCATGAAATATACGATTGGTGACAGAGCAATTCTACGGTATAGCGTTATATTACTGAAGTAATACGATTAGACGAATAACGGACACCATATTGCATACTGTGATTACTATAAGCTTCCCTTCGAGATATTTCGGCGACAAAAATCGAAGAAAGAAGAGTGTATCATCAAAACTCTGTTAGAAACGACTCTCTTACCGATTGCCTATTTACCTATACGTAAAAACAAAACGTTCCTGGTCGTTCAAGGACCGTGCCCAGGACGTTTAACCAACAGACTAGGTCTATTTAGCAATGCATGATACAGTAACGGTTGACCAGATAGAAAGAGGAAAATACCTATAACGAATTAATCAGAACGAAGAATGGAGAAGAGAGAAGAACCTGTCATTTTTTTCTCGGTCTTGCAGATACTTCATCCCTTGGACATTGACATTTTCCGTCTTCAGCCTATATAAGTCGATATAGCTACTTCTAGTCGCCTTTATCGGTACACACATGTCTGACACTGGCTGTACTGTTTTGTAATCTAGGCATTCGCCCATGCCGGCAGGCTAAGGTGCCGCCCTCCGGTTCATATATGCAGTCGTCGACCATATAGTGTTACGGAGAAAAACACTTTTATGGCATTCCTAGCGAAAGGGACTAGAGCAGAAAGATTCTTGTATGATGCTGGACATTGGATCCACTGTATGGATGGATGTATAACTCCCAAATACGCTTAGTCACAACGAACTACTCTCAAATACCATTTTCATATGCGGACCGGTGAAACAATTCACGTATGCGCGAAAATATTTTACCATAAGAAAATTCAGGTAAAGATCGGCGATTTAACCCAATTCAAATCACCAATTTTTCCGTATACCCCCGGTTTGCAGCTCAGACTATACTCATCGAAAATCAAGCGGTGGGTTGTACCTTCTGCCGCGCTAAACACAGTGTAACTTTAAGGCCTGTAGAACGGTAAGTGCCCAAACGTCCACCTAAGAATGAAGAAGTTTTTCTTCCGGCTATGTGTTCGTCTGTGTCACATTATTGACTACGGTGCTCCCGGAAGAGATGTTTGGCTTCAGTGCCTCAAAACCAAAGAGAACATCAGACACGTAAGGTGCAAGACCTTCATGTCAGAACTGATCACAGCTGGGGGCAATAAGAATTGTGTGATTGCGTTTTGAAAAAGCTCCCAAAAATCCGAAAGGGTTTTGAGATCATCGCCTTCAATGGCCGAAGTTGCTTATCCCGGCTGCCTATTACAGTCAATAGCCGTACTGTTACGACCCGTAATTGTTAAGGAAATCTCAAAAGACCAAAAATAACATAATTTCTTACATGTGAAGTAAGTATGAGCTCGGAAACGATTCAAACACTCGTGCATCAGCTGTGTTCCACCGTCTCCGTGCCACCGACTCGTCGTTAACCCTGCACATCTTGTGTATGGCGAATATCCCGGTTAAAATAGAACTCAGCAACTCTTTTTGGTCGTATTTTGGCAAAAAAAAACTATACACTTGAACAGGTACAGAAGGTGCAATGAGTCTCCTCATTGTTGGCGACTCTTCCTAATGTCAGATCTAGTATTCGGATATGTTAAGAAGATCGTTAAAAGATGTAAAATTGTAGTCACTTTTAAAACGTATCAGCAAACTTCTGAATAGCTCTCGCAAATGATAAAAACCGGGTGACGCCGCTATGTGATTTTGAAGATGTGACGATGAAACATTTGAAAGTGACAGAGCATTTCAAGCTATGAGAACGCAAAAAAATCAGCATCGCACTTCTATTACATATTTTAGGACAATGACACATTATGTGTGATTGGCCTGCAAGCAAACGTCATCAGTTGTATTCTTATCCTGAACGCTTTTGTTGGTCGATTCGTGCAAAGAGTTAGCGGTAGTGGTTGAAAGCTTCCATTGACTTTCACTTGTTGCGGAGGTTTCGTGCAGCCGTTTTACATATTTTTTACGTTTAGGGTATTACTGGCGCAATCCAAGGAGCTTCTTCGGAGGCGAAGACGGAAAGATCCTTTCTGGTTTCAGAGACGATTTAAAGGCATCAGGATTCGGAGTACAGCTGTCACTTTCTTGCCCCACATGGCAGGCTCCGCTGCGTGCGATGCTGACTTTTTTGCACTTTGATAGTTCGAAATGCCCTGTCGCAGACACTTTCAAATGCTTCATCGGCATTTCTTTCAAATCATACAGCTCTCCAGCATCGACCAGCTTTTGACATGGCCCAAAAACATGTTTAGGGAACGATTACGATTAGAAATTTAGATCTTTTAACGGTTCTTTCAATACATCCGAACACTAGGTGCGATGTTGAAAAAATGGTCAAAGATACAAAAGATTTGCTGCGCCTTTTGTGCATGCTTACGTGTGTGATTTTTCAATTAAAATACGACCATGAGAAGCATTGTTGAATTCTTATCTTGACCAGGACGTCCGTCAACGTCCTTATGATCTGTAATACGAAGACGGTTAGATACAGCTGACGCAAGAGTGTTTGAATCCTTTCGAAACACATGCTCACGACACACATACTTATTTCAAGTCAGACGCGCTTTTGGGGTTCTCTAAGCAGTTCCCAGACTGTAACAATACACTTGTTAACTTTAATAGGCAGCTTGGTCAGGCAACTTTGTCAATCGAAGACGATGATTTTAAGGCCCTTTCAAGTTTCTCTGAGATTTACGCATACGACTTTCTTAACGCGCAGTTATTATCTCTGTCCTGATATTAGCGTTTCAAGCTCTACGTGTTTAAAATTCTCCTTGATCCTAAGACACTGAAGGCAAACATCTCTTATCGAAGTACTATAACGAATATTTTTACGCATATTGACAAGCTAAAGGAAGATGGAAGGAACTTTTTTTCAGCTTCAAGTGGACGTCTGTTATTTTGCATAGCTGCAGTGAGACATTTACCGGACTGTGCGAATTTCTGCGATCATAATGAGAGTCGAAAACCGGAGGTGTGGGGAAAAATCATATTGAGCTAAATTGTCGAAATATTTTTGCCTGCACTTCGTTGCTCTCCATGCGAAGGCCTTCATTTGATAGTCACGGGCGTCGTGATTGACCAGATTTGAAAGCTATGCGTAGTGATAGACAATGTTCTTCTCCGCAGCACTAAGTGGTAGACAAGTGCGCATTGGGGCAGGATGGCAGCACTTGGGTCTGCAAGCATGGACGAACGCCTAGACTACAAAATAAAAGAAATATACAGCTAGAATTTACTCCATGTAAGCAATTATAGATCACTGTTTTCAATACCCATATAATTTTCAAACAAGACACGCGTCGATTGAATGGCCACGCCTAGATATAGGCTGAAGGCGCAAGGAGTCAATGTCTAGAAAGAGGATCCACAATATCGAAAGAAGATCTTTCTAGCTTTTCATGTTTTCCTCTGCTCGTTTCCACCTAGTAAATCGCTGTCATATCATCCATTTGCTAAACAGGCTTCTGCTATTTAAATTAAGTGGGGCTCTAAAACAGGCGTAAACATTTCGTTTTCACGGATGAATAAAACAGACCCTAGATAATAAAGTTACACCTTACACTCTCGTTTGCCGTCCCGCAGAAATGTCTCGTATATTTTTTTTTGTCAAAGGATTTAAGAGAAATCTCGTGGCGTAATAAAAATGGTAACGTTTCATGTCGATTAGATAGTTTTGAGAACGACTAGCCCCGACCAAGTGGTGCGCAGTGATGACCTTTATTGCAAAACTAAAATAGACCTATTCATCCATAAGGAAATGTGAGATGTACGGTATTGTCGAGGATAATATCAGCTACGTGTTGGGCATATCAAATTCGATAGAATTTTCAGTTTGTGAATATTGCAGCGGCAAATTTTGACGTATAGCATAATTACAGAAGCTTCAGTGGTACCAAGTTGGATTTGAAGAACGATGCGCACATTTCTACTTATCGCTTCGCAAAAAGAAAGAAGAGCATTTGAATGACTGACTTTTTCGCGCTAAATTAGCGGTTCCACGTGTCTGTCCTATATATATATATATATATATATTCAAGGCAGGGCATCTAAATGCCAATTTGCTTATTCAGTCTACGCAATTCCATTTTAATTTCAGGATAAATCACTCACCAGCCACTTTCAAAGTTCTTCTTTAATCTGTGAATAATCTTTTTTCAACAGTGATCATTTACCAAACAATATTGGTAGGTATAAACTCGCTAAACTAATGCTTGAGTACGCTATATACAAAAAAAATTGGCGTTGAAGAATTGCATTTTAGGCTGATAGCAGGCCAAGGGCTCCAAAATTGCTTGCTTTTGAAATGGCCTGTAAGTACAAACAGGTATAAATAAGCGCAGGAAGCTACAAAACGTCTGACCGCTAAGGCTTATTTGGATGACCCGATTGGCATTTAAAACGGCCTTTAAACGATCTAGTTATCAAGAATGGCTTTTTTCGAGTCCTTTAAATGCTTTATTGAACTTTATTTATCCCTTTATCGAAGATTTTCTGCATTGTCTCTTGAAAATGGCCCTTGGCTTTTTCAGAAGCCGCACAATAACGTAGACCGTCGATTTCAGGCAGAGACAGACAATTGAACAGTTTCAGTGGAAGGAAGCTTCGTATCGTACCAGCATGTCGAACAATAGCTGATTTTCCTTCAGATTTCGAACAAGTCTACTGATTTGTCTCAAAGACAGCTGGCTTTTTTTCTGCTAGCAAGAATAGCAGATGATAAGCAGCCAGCTAAAGCTTATTATCTCACAGTTGAAGTAGCGGAAAATACAAAACGTACCGCAATAGCTGCATATCTAATTCTGCAACACGTCTATATAAAAGCGCTTTAATCCCGTTTCTATATTCTTATAACTCTGTGATATACGTATACTACAGGGGACTCCGCTCTTAGTCGGCAAGGTCACCTGAATGGCCACAATCGTCAATATTATGCCTATTTTGAAGACGTGCTAACGCTATGGCACCATCACAAAGTCAGTTATACAGGAATATAAAAATAATATTAGGGTGCTCCTGTTGTAAATACGTTGCATAAATGGGCTGTATATTGTAGTAATTTGGCTATCTCTTACATCTTTAGCACCTGCAAAATAAAACTGTTTAATTGTCAAGAGATTTTCTCAAGTTGTCTCATCTTGCATATTTAAGTTCGTTTACTTGCAAGAAATAATAATATATAAATGTAGGCAAATATTTGTTTGCCTAGAGACAAGATCTCTATAATTTAATGAAGGTTCAACGAGTTATTATCTAGTCAAACGTTTGACACAAGGTTCGCCGATTTTTGCCTAAATTCAACTTTCTTTAATATGAGAACTTTATGCGATAGAAAAAAATTTTCGATAGCCAGGCAGCGTGCGTAGCCAACCGTCTGGTGCGTAATCAACAATCCCAGAAGCACTAATTGAGCTTACATGAAAATGCTAGAGCTATTGGTTAGCTGAAAAAAAAACCGGACAATCGCAGGCTGACGTGATAGGTGTTAGTATCGTAAAAGGCAGTACTTGCCATAAGGCTCATCAGAATTTAAAAATTAAATCATATTGTCGTGCAGCACGATTTCAGTCCTACATTTTCTTTGACTTGATCTGTCTCCTTCTGATCTATTATCGTGCATATTCGTATATATGAAGTGTTTATCAAATATGGATCACCATTATTAGTTTTGATACAAATGGAGCAATTAGGTACAAAAAATTGAAGGCATTTACGGCCAAAGAAGATACCTATAATTCCACCAGGATCTGCGCCGTACGACCGCTAACCTCACTTTTGGTCGAATTTCGCACCATTACCACGACAGCATCGTCACATTTGTTAAGTACTTCCTAGGTCATGCTTGATAATGCTGCCTTAACTGTTTATCCATGTTTTGTCTAATACTGATTTGCTTAAGGTTTTATTACATGATTAACTGACGAAAATGTATAGTCCTGAATTAAGATCTCACTTGCAGCTATTGACCTGCCACATCAATTTGTCTCAGCGTTGTTTTTGAACGTTCACAAGGCTCTCATTCATATCGTCATCAGCGATTTTTTGCCCCCTGTTCACAGTGTACACAGTATTCTCCTCAGGGTTAGCCCTTGTCCTTAATCACGATCGCATTGATTGTTGGCGTCACTATTTCGGTATTCACTTTCATGTGTACGCGCCTATGACGTTCTTTCCGTCGTACACGTATCCTTTCCGTGGCTCAGCAGCGATCCTGTGATGCGGCATAGCATTTTTATTTCACAATTACATGTCGGTTCCTTCAGTCGCGCACTTCAAGGGTGTTCTCGAAGATACAGGCTTAGGCAGTAAACGGGCCTGTCCACTTTGCCTTTAGGATCGGGTATCTAGACTCGGGGCAGGTACCCTTTCCTAGGCCTGCCCTTTCTCTGTCCTTTCCACAAGGACTGACCGATTTAGACTCAGTTTTGTTGAGGAAGCTAGCATGATGCTCCGAGTCTCTGTCACAGGTGAAGCATACGATATATAAGTAACACCGAACCGTGAACTAAAGCCGAACGAGTCAATGTGACACGCATTCGTTATATATTTTCATATCGGCTCTACATAGTCTAAGACATTACATAGTAGGCGTTTGAAACCTTGCAGATTGTGCCATACAAATGTTTTCTACAAACCTAACATTTTTTGTTGCTTACTAAGATGCGTCTTCTAATAAAATTTAAAGTTATCGACCCGTATTATTTGTGAATCGGAGCCTACGTCTTTAGGCTCCTCAACAGTTTTACATTTACTGTTCGGATTACAATGCCTAACCTAGGTATCTATAGCTCTTTTGATCTAGAAAATTGCTAAATCCATATATATATATATATATATATATTGATATATATATATATACATAGATTGCACAATGTAATTGACCTTATTACATGGCAGCAGATACATAAACTTGAGTCCGGCCGATGCAGAACTTGGTAACTTAGTTTGTGAATTTCGATTTTTGCCTAAATTTTGATAATTAAAGGTGCTTGGCATTGTTATTAAGGAGCCACGCCATTTTGTCCTATGAATTGTTATGCCATGTACTTACGAGGTTCTCTGTAAAATGTAAATATCAACAAACGCCGCTTTTTATTATCAATTAATAGGTTAAAATACTCTGATGGTTGATGCCCGAGCGCGCGATAGTAATGGGTAATCTATGTAAGTGTTTAGCAGATTTACTCAGTTCTCCTGTAACAGGACATTAGCCAGCTATGATGAAGCCTTAATGTCGACCTGTGATTAAACCGGTGCCCATACTGTTGTATAAGTTAAATGCCGTAATAGAATATTAGCACTTTGTATAATTAAAAATTAGTTATTGAAGGATTATTTTTTAAGCTTTGTATGCCCCATAGTCTCGTATCCGTACGTGCACAGTTGACTTCCGCATTGTGGTTCGAAATCAACAGCGACGTATTTTTTGAGAATCCGAAATCATTGCGATGAGCGTTAAGTACGCTTGATTCGCTCTTTTGTATATTAATATAACGATATAATCGGCACATTTCATTAGACGTTCTGCGGCTGTAACACATGTCTTTGCGCCTCCGTGTAACTCCGCTAAGTAAGTGTGGCCACACTTCACAAACAGAAGCCGCGGTCTTCCTCTAGCACGTTTCAATCCTCATAGGCCAAAATGTAGGGCAATGAAGCACTTTCTTAGTCAAGGCCTCCATCTTCAAGAACCATAAGTGCTCAGCGACATGCGGTGAGCTTACGTATGTTCTTTGTCAGACTGTTTGATTCATCTCGATACAAATCAGCTGTTCTGAGTTTGTAGATTCCTTCGGCTGCGCTCTCCCCTTGCTTAACTAACACAGCAAAATTACAAGGGGTCGAAATAGCTTTTTGACCTTCATTAGTTCTGTTCGTCATCTTCCCCTTTTTGGTTTCGGCGGCAGATGATACGGCGATAGTATTTAAACATGTCCAACGGCATGCAACGGATGTAATACTAGAATTTAACCACGGACTCCACACGACACCCATTCTGCTATTTAGCTTTTACTATCTCGAACTTTGCGAGAGTGGTGCTACCGCTAGATGTTGTCTGCATCGTTTGGTCATTGGAACTGAATTGGTCCAATCGGATCTCCTTCCATATATTGGCGCAGAGCCGCGGATTGTATATCTTTCTCCATCCCGGCTCCCGTTACCGAAACGGTCACGTATCTCACGTTAATATAAAGGTCGACTAGAAGTATTCAATTTTATTTTTTCAGTAGCGCATCCAAGTAAACGCTGATGTCCGGAATAATTACCGCGAAACAAAGAAGGAATTTCATCCCTTTTTTTATTATATTGAAATTGAAAATTTTATGATATAGAAATTGAATTTTTTAATCTAGATAATATAGAATAATTTTTTAAAGGCTCGACTCGTACTGTTATACACTAGGTACTACATTAGAAATATACCAACTGATTAAATAGATTTGACAGGTCAAGGACAGTACCACTCGTCACTTTTGCTCGATACGTGGACTGTGTATGCGTTTTATATTTTTTTAAATCATATGAACTTAATTATCTGTTTGTTCCAGATGGCTCAACTTCTGAGTTCACAATCTTTGTTAACACTCTATGCTTTGCCTTAGTTCAGTCCCAAAGCGGCCTATGATTAGCCTTACCATCACATATCGCACTATATCTTCTATGGCAGATTTGCTCAAAGATCAAATTGAAGTAAGTAGGTAATATTCAACGAAAATGCCAAATCATAAAAAATTTTACGCAGCTACAAAGTCTATCACTACTAATCTAAATCATCGGAAATTATATATTTACTTATTCAGAGAATAATGTTTTTAGTAACCTACGGTGTTTTGAAAAGCGATATACAACAGATAAGTGTCACGAAGGCCGACATGGGTTATGTTGCTGTCTGTACGCCCAAGAAAACAAATTGCGTTTTCGGAATCCGGTCTGGGTCGACCAACCGATCGAGATGTCCGTTAACTTACCAGCGTCCAGTCCTTAAGCGGCGTTCAATAGAAATCTTAGCTAAATTGAGTATCTTAGCTGCTCATCTTTAAAGGAGCGACTTGTTCTAAAAGTTGAGTCTGAACCTCTATTTTGATGGTGCGATATTTAGTATTAGGTTATTGCAGGACATACAATCTAAAGGCACCTGTATAACCTGTTTCAGTGACATGCTAAATCTATCCTCGTTTCACGGGGTTAATGCTAAGAGAATCGTGCGCCCAGCTTGATTAGTCAAAGGTTGACAACGGTCAGCTCTAACCATCCCATCAGATAACCATCTCCTTCTTTATCAATTTATATTGCACGCTTGGAGTTCAATGATCAGAACTCTAGGCCGCGACATCCTATTCCGACATTTCGTAACCTATTTCTGCTCCAATATTTGTCTAAACTATTATTACACAGTTACATTTAAATTAGTATTCTAAAAAGACAAGAAATCCGATCTAAGTTATTGATAACCAAAATATTTTTAATTTCGTAACTTATCTAGAACTGTTTTGAAGTAGAAGCCAAACTTTATTGGCTTGTCGTGTCAAGGCTTATACTGAAACAACTAACAGTCGACAAAGACGTACGCTGGGTCGCTGGTATATTCTTCTATACGTCCCATGCCCGTTTCGTAGCAAGCTTTAGGCTTGTAATTGCTGACCTTTATAATTTTATAACAATCCCGTTGCCTGCTATGTCCAGTAATCGACATACCCCTGCCAATATTTAAAGTTAAGCCCGGAATTTTTCAGAGATCGTTTCGAGAAACCAAGTATATCTTTTTGGACTCGGGTAAATCATTTTTAATATGAATTAAAGGACAAACAGAGTGCGTTTGTGCGGCTGACGCCTGTCATACGACAAAAAGCTATCGTGTACAGATGTACTCCTGGGTAAAGGCTGTATACTCTCTACGGTTGGAACAATTAATCAGTTTTGGTATCGTCCACATAGTCATAATGCCACTACTGACGACAAGATGTGTTGCTGATTTTCGAGCATTCGACTCACCTGAACAGCTATGACCCACTTTACTTATCAGCCTCTACTTATTGTTGCAGTGCTCTAAGTGGGCTTCTCTTTACGCTGAGAAAAGGAGCGGCTTCTGTTAGGCTATATTGTACTTTTTACTGACGTGTGAACTTCTTAATTTGAGCACAACCCAACTAATTATATATGACCCATTGAACGACCGTTTTCCCGTGCTATTCCTTTTAGTGCCTACAATAACAGTCTCTTTCAGACCGCCTTTGTTGTTGATACTCTAGTACTACTGTTCGGATAGGCGCGCTTGTCAGTGAAATTGCGCCTATTCACTAAATATCCAGACTAGTCATAATGAAATCCCTCTCGCACCTTCTATGATACACAATTAATAGGTCCCGTCGTTTCAATGGAGAAAGACCTTTGTTAGAGGGGATCACGTGGTACTATGAGGACTCGACATCTGTGATCCTTGAAGGGTGTGTATGTCAAAGGACACCAAGGATGTTCTTCGCAGCAGCTTAGTCTTGTCCTAGTTTATGATATGAGGCCTGGCGGCTTTTATACGCCAGTATTAGCTTCGATGTGAGGATTAGTAGCAAATTTAATTGCTTTTGAAATAAAAGTAACGCTCACTGATGAAAGTACATCTAGCGATTAATTCCGAGTATTACATTTTATTCTAGAATTTAAATATGGCCTTGGATAAACTTGGGCATCACATTCTGTGCTAGAACAAGAACTATGGGTTTCGAAGCTTAGCTACGCAGGCGTTAGGAATTCTCACACAGAAGGTAACCGGAAATTTTGTTTTATATTCAATACTTTCTTTCTATATGGGCATGCTTTCCTGACGGGTCTAAAAGCATTTGGCAAAAAAAAATCTGTTACATAAACTCGTATTCTCAACTATCTAGAGCAAAAATGAAAAAGCTTTCGTGTATCTGTACATTAAGCATATTGTATTTTCTTTAGGTTAATTAAACGTCGTTTACTCTCCAGTTACGTTTTTTGCGCGTCTATTCAATGAGATTTTCGGTGCTTCACGAAAACGCTCTGATCATTGAGTAAGCACGGATGATGTATACCATTGGGACTCCCTTTGTTACTAACGTTCCCTACATAAACAAAGCGTCCAAATAGCATCATTGGATAGGAATAGGATCGATTCGCTGAGCAGATATATTCTATTTACCCAAGAGAAACATGTACCTGAAGATCTAGGAAGATGTATAACCAATGGAATTACTTGTAGCCTCTAAAATGTTCGGCCATATCTTACGGATATGTTTATTCGTTCCCGAATAGGTACGGATGCAGGGGATTTTAAAATAGGCGTAGGCCCAAACATACTTTGGGTAATACTTCGCTTGAGAGCTATTTCTCAGCAAGGAAGAAGCACTGAACAGACACCAGTCGTTTTGAGTCTTTTCGTCTCGTGGAAACTGACATCAGGACTTTGCCGCTCTCTACTTTCTGCCTTTCTTTGCCAAGTTCGAAGTTCGATTGAATGAAAATTCCGATCAGCTTGTATATCGCAAAAAAAAAGCCACTCGTTCTATTAGAAATATTTCAGAATAGTCGAACACTATATATGTACAAATAGGTCGTCGATCGAATCAGGGTATGAATTGTCTGGGTCGCCCCAGGCCACACCAAGAACCTCTATTCTGGTACAGAGCCGGTTAAAGCATGTTTGCTCGCTGCTATGATGTGCGCTGATTATGGGATCGTGAAATAGGCTTACACGTGTGATTGCAGCAAACGGCAAATTTCGGCACATGCTAGAAACGGCAAGTCACAAAGAAGCCTTGTGCGAGTCACCAATAGATACATCTTTAAAGTTGTGTGAGGGATAATAAGGAAACACATGACCTTAAGCCATAGCTGAAGTATTTTCTTATAGTGAAGTTCAACTCCTTAGACAACACCCCGCTATCTGTCAACATGGCTGCCTACCCATATCGATAAATTACCCCAAACTGTGACAGAAGGAATACCCATATCTCGCCACTTGTAACATGCTTGATTATCTAGAACTTTACAAAAGCATAAATCGAATTCACTTTTTGTGGGTCATTTTTAGAGGCCTAGATGTGATCTAAAATGTATTTTATTGCCTATGTGCTTACATAAGAATATTTGAAATAATTATATTTTACATTTGTAATAAACACTACATTAGTTAATGTCACCACTGCGTGAAAGTATTATACAATAAGGCAATATGTAGCACGTGGCACATTTATGAACTTCCCAGATACACGGATAACAGCACAGAAATAAATAAAAATAGTTGATGTTATCACTGAAAATTGTAAATTGTTAAACTTTGCATAGCGGTTTAATTGTACGCGTCCGATAGTCTCGTCAGTATCGTGACGATGGGAACGATGGTCCTCTGAGATGCCTTTTGCAGCTCCAGGTTACGACTTCCGCCATCGACTGTTGTCGAAGCCTCTCAATTAATCCCCTCGTTTGACGATATTTTTGCGAAACACGGAGGGACGGTTGTGTTCTACAGTCGTTAGGTTTGTAGTATGTCTGCTATTTGTCATTCAACCGCAAAGCGTTCTGTACACCACGGAAACCGTTGCAGACGCCTCTAAGGCAGGAGTTCAGGGGCTTGCTTGTGAGGACCTTGTTTATTTCGAACTTTCATCTATGCTAGAGTCGCCAGGAGAGTCGATATGTTTTAATTCAAAGTGCTAGTGAGTGCAAACAAGAGTTATTTAATACAGTGCAACTACTGGCCAATCGAGATAAACATGACGAAGGGATATCTATGACGCCTAAAACTGAGCTCCTTCTAAATTGCCTCTTCGCATTAGAGTCTTGCTCTGTTAAACTTCTTAAGGGCAGAACGATTGTTAATTACGGATGAATAACGTAAACCCCGCGATAAGCCTGTACCTACAGATCTAAACAACTTTTTTATTAGTAGTTTTTCCCTGCGAGGGCCTACATCCGGAGTGAATATTAATAAAGCGAAATTCCCGTTAGATAAAGGAAAGGGGCATTGATTTCTAGTCATCTAATCTAGTAATGAGTTGAATAATTTGATACTACTGCGAATTCCGCTAACTAACTTAAAGCTAACGCTTCTGGGAAGTTGCCTATTATTAATTTTCGGTTCCGTAAAAAAAAAACAGTTTCGGCGATAATCGAAAGCTCGAATCGGTTAAGGGTCGAAAATAAATCCAAGCGAAAATGTCGTGATCGGTTAAGTTTCCGAGAAATGAAGAATTATATAATAACTAATGGCCTTGTAAGGATCAGTCTATATCAGAAATTCTTGTACCTACGATCTCCTATGCCTGCTGCCAAAATATTTTTACAAAACTAAGGAACTGGCTGCTGAGTTCTGTGGAGATGGGCGAGTAAAAAAATCTACAGTTAATCGTAGCAGTGGGCAATCTCGAAGAATTGTCAAAGAACGCTGCATAACTTGAAGGTTCCTTATTTCATAGAGTAAATTATCATTTCTTTATGAATAGACACTTTCAAAAACATCTTAATTATCTAGGAAGGCATCCTCTAGCTTCGTATTATTAGCGATGCCATAGCCCTACATCCGGAATCTATAAACTTTTTTGACGCAGAACATTTGAAAATTTAATTTGAAGCGTTTGAAAAGAGCACAGCTATCTACCTATAATAAGATTCAACATTAGATGCTTGCCGTTCTCTTAACCATTTCTTTGAAGACGATGAATACGCCCGAGGTAGGGAAATCCGATCTCATCACCAAGCTCCCTCAAATTGAATCAATCCATGTTACCTCATAGCACAAGACAAAAAGCTAGTTTGATCCAGTTCAAGCCAAAGGCTACCTTAAAGATAAAAAGAAAAAAGAAATGCAGTGATACGTACATGTGCAGGAAATCGGACAAAGCTATGCTTTCCTATTTACTCTAATACGTATATAGAGTTGCGTCTTCGCTTTCGCATCGTCGCTATCTCAACGCCAGGCCACTTCAAGAACTACGAAGCTAACGGGCTTGCCTACTCCGTTCGTTGTTTGCCAGTATCTGCGTTCTCTATAGAATCTATATGCGACTGGAATATTCGAGCGTCGAAAGTTAAACTCTGAAGAGGAGGATGTAAATACACAAACTTTATGTCCATAGTTGTGCGAACAGTTTTCCACTTAACAACATTTTCTGAAGAAATTGCTTCCTGTGGTGTTTGTTGTTCTTCATCTAAACTAGAATTTGCCTGCTGTACATATAACGCCTTCAGTCCATTGTAAAAACACGGCGACACGCCTCTCCAGAGGCAGATGGCACGTAGCAGAGAGGGCCAGCCCAGTCACTTCCTTGGACTGCGATAAGATCAGTGCTTAAAGTATTTTCTGCCATAGCAAACAATCAAATGTTTTCTCATCCTTGCACAGGTCACGTACGGTGAGCGGGACAGCTAGTACTAGTGTATAAGTGGGGCTCGCGCAAATATATCAAGTGCTGCGACTGTAATAAGCCCTTTTAAAGCATATATGTATGCATACAGGCCAAAGCGTTGTAGTGCAAAACAAACCGCATGTCCTATTTGGAGTCGTTTTTCCCAGGGCTGACGTCAGGGCTGATAAACGTGTACAAAATAAACTAGAGCGGAAAAACTAGGTTTTGTTGTTAGTGACACGGCGGATTGTTTTACTATTAGTAGTGAGTAATGCGTTTAAATGGGACATGGGAACGTTTGGGAAATCCTTAGGTGATTTCGGTTGGCCTGTTAAAAACACAAACCGAAAAGGAATGGCGCAAGTGTTATTTATTCAACAAGTTCACACAAGTCTGCGATTGTTGACGTGTTCGCCATTATTGGCACGCAATGCTCGTCGTTTTTTACTTATCTGAAAGCAATTATGTCGTGTGGGGCGTTCAACAAATTTCTTGTCTAATTAATTCACTAGAGAAAAAAAGCGCGCATGTATTTTGCAGCGAGATAGGACCACAATGGTAGGCTTTTAAAATCGTCCTAGGGGTAGGCTTCTGTTGTATGATCAATGCCCGGCATGAAAGTAATAACGGAAACAAACCCGATAAAAAGCGAATTAGAAAGCTAATCGACGCCAAGCCTTAGGCTATTGTGTCAACCTTGGCCGAACTAGATATCATTTATAAAACGTTTGTCGGGACCAATAATCAGCTATTTCTGAAAAAACCGACCACGTTTTCATCATTAGTTACTAAGTAATGGCATGAAGTTTAGCAACATTGTCGTTCAGGCCTCAATTCATGAAGGCTCAATCCTAAAGAACATCATTTGTCACTATTGGGCCCACTCTGTCGGTATAATGGTAGATCAGGTGTAGTGCTCTTGTTTCTACGGGAACATATCGCACGACGCGAGACACAGAGATTCGCACTTTATAGTGCACTTGTAAACACGGAAATGGCCGGACTGTCAAGTAGCGCAGCTGAAATTCACATGAAAAAAAAACGAAGGACTCCTTAAAAAATTTTTCATTCTATTCATCAGCTGGCTATTGAGTCCTAGATTATCTAGTTGCATCAGGTCTGCTAGGACAGGTCGTACAAGACCAGCATACCAGAACTGTACACGAAAAATACATGGTGGCGTATACAAACGTCCCCATCTGCCGTGCCTGAGAGGCCGATTATTTGAAATGGTATTGATGCCGCAGATTACAATACGGTGTCACTTGAAGATAGCTACACCCTCGAAATGTTTTGAAGAGCATCACTTGAGCAAAACCCACAGGCAGCTAAAGCAGAGCTCACACGCCATACAGCTTTAGGACATATGCTCCACATTAAATTAAGAATTCATAAGGTAACCGATGGAGACGCGAAATAAAAGAGCACCCTATATCGTTAAAATGCCTCATGAACAAGCAAGCAGCGAATTACTGAATCTCAGATGCTCACAACCTCTACACGTTGACGATAAACGGTTGAGGACCAGAAGGGCATTAAATGTCCGCTTTTGCTCATGTCATAAATGCTCAGCTCTTGTAAGCAGAAAGCTGCAAGTTTTCGCCACTCCGGTATAAAATTTTAGAGTGTCAAGGTTTCTCATATCCCAACCCCCGGAAGATTGTTGTTGCGTATCGAGCTAGTAGACTTCTAGAATCATAATGATATCTCCTTTTTAAATTTAGCGAAACACATACGATTTGAAGCAAACTTGGGTCCATTATTTTTAAAAAAACGTAACAATATTATTGTTTTACGTCATTACTTTTTCCAAGTAACCGAGTATTTGTAGGCAAATCTGCAATACTTTTTACCTCCAAATATTATTCGCCGAGAAGCGCCTTTAAAGTTCTAGCGGTACAATAGACCAGATGCAAGAAATTTTCACGTTTGACATGTCTGGCAAAGCTGGAATGACTAGGACTCACTTGGATTAATTTTAGTTATTTCATTTACAAATCTATTTTGTCCCATTTGTAATCTGCGACACTACACTCTTTCACACAGTACTGGGGTTCTCTGAAAAAAAATGAGTCGCTTCAAGACCTCTTATAACTTCTCGTACGTTACGCCTTGCTCTGTGGCTAACTTGCGGATCAGTCTAAGCAATGTAAGCACGAACCTACTGATAAAATCGGGAGAGCTCCTCATACATAACTGAACCACCCTGAACTATCTAAGCAATCGAGGCGAGAGCGTAGGACGGACACAAGGGGTCAACAACGTTGTGAACGCTGATGGAACGGATAGAGACTTTAATGTTCATTGGGGTTTGTGTAACTATGCATATGATACTCACGGCATGCATTAGGATGTTGGCACGTCGCTGACCAGAACGTGCCACCCCTCGATTCTTCTGTTCAAATATCGCACGCCGTTATTAATAGCTTAATTCATAGCTACACCTTGAACACTGATAAAGAGCACTGTTGCAGAAAAAACACAGTTGCAGGTTACATTGTTTTATGGCAGTCGCGACTACGTCCAGCGTTACCTCCTTGATGACTGACCGGTAAAATGCTTTATTATCTCTATGATTTGGTAGAAGTTGAACTAATAGACACCCAGTGTAGTGATTAAACACATTCCTGTGGGCGTAGCACAAAAGCGAGTCTTGTTTACAAAGGGATATGGCACGCCAACAGCCCTCTAGGACGCTCAGCAATACAGTTTCGACATATGCGACTAGCTAAAGTGCCCAACACTTACGCTGCATTGCCCTACGGGCAATACGCCGATTACGTCACGTAATATCTCAAACCCATATAACAAACTTTAAGTTAAGAGTACGATCCATAAATTTCATATAGATTCGTAAAGTGTGACAGCCCTACACTAAGAACAGCTGTCATTACCGTTATTGCACTATGGACATAGCGCAATAACTTAAGAAGATTCTTGTACGGCCACATTTCGCGAACGTTCACAATGTCAGTTACAACATAATTTTATGTTTGTTACTATCATAATTCAATTTTGGAGCAATATTCAATAGAAAATGTTATTTCGAGCCAGCTTTTCAAAAGGACGATGAAGCGAGAATTTGAGCTGCATACGAGGCTATCCAAACAAGTAAAGTTAATCTCTTTTGAAATCCAATCGTCGCACTGCCCTTTCTACATGGAAGCGACACATTGGCTCTACATGATCGAAGCACTCTGGCGTAATGCCCAGGGAAACAGGCGTAACATCTCAGATGATGATTTGTTGGCTGTTGAAAGAATGGGTTGCCCTCTGAAAGGTTCGGAAGCGTCTAACTTTAATTTAATAGGCATTGAATGCAGAGTACACAAGTTTGAATTGTACCGTCGCATTCAAGAAGAGCTTCTTGTACAGCTTCCTCGTCACGCGCAGATGGATGACATTGACTTCCAATATCGAAAACAAAGATCTCTGCATCTAGTTACTTTCTGTTAGCCTTGACGACTGTCAAAGAGGAGCGTGCAGTGCTATTATGTTTCACGATCTGCCAGTGTCTGGAAGCTTTCGCGCCTAATTTATATTTAACTGAGGACCTACTCCGCTACTGCTAGTCCTCTGCTGGACATGGTCGTCATGCAATGAATGTACATTCCTCTCTGCATTTCTAATTCAGAGCAGTAGATCTTTCTGTTAGATCACGCCTCGGAACACTGTAGCACCATCGGAGAAGTATATGAAATAAAAGCAACATGTTGGTAATTTATATCAGACTACGTATAGATATCATATTGTTTTCCTTCTTTTGCGTTATTTAATGTATGACGATTGGTATAGTTGTCAGAGCTCACTGTCAGCTGTTCTGCTACGTAGAAAACTTTACGGCATCTCTTTTGTTTGATCGTTTGATCTTTCATTAAGAGAAGAGGCTATGCTCAATGTACCTGGGTTTTCCCAAAGATGTACATGAGGCGGCTGAATAAGCATAACATATAATATCTATATAGTTCAATTGGATATAGTACGCAATCAGGTATGTTAACCTGCGAGTAGTCTTTATTATCACTTTACACGATAAACAAGCCAGCGTCAATGCGAGCTTGCAGACGGCTGGTGTGATTTGAAAGAATTTGAGAAGAGAGAAAGAGCGTATTTGATAGAAACAAAGGCTTACCATCAGTTTCAAAGAGTTTCTCAGTTGGGTGAATGCCGGAGGAGAAATGAAAACGAACGCGCTCTCAGGAAGGGCTTAAAATTCAATTACGATAATTTTTTTGTTGGCATTCTGTTGTTTTTCTGCCTAACATCGAAAAAAACAGCGAAGTTCCTTACACTTACACGTTTGATAACAGTCGTGATCCGTCTGCTTACGGCGCGTTGATCTAGACGGCTCGGCGCCACAGTCGGGACGTAAACAAAAAGGGCCTACTTTGGGCACTTTTTTTAGCCCCCAGTATGGCCCACGCGGTCATAATCAGTGCAGTATTTTTAGAAAGCCCTACTAACCGACGTGCAGAATTATGTAAGCCGGTGAAGGGCATATGGCTTTATCCGACAGTAGATTTATCGTTCAGGACGCGATGTGTCATTCGTGTGAGACGGAACGTTTGGCCATAGCCGTCTGCAGTGGTGTGCTGAGATACCCGTAAATGAAAAGGAATCTTTACGTTACGTTGACTTTTAAGTTAATGAAAGGTAAGTTAATATTTGGTAGCGCAGAGGGAAGGCAACCCGCAGTATCAACATATTGTCGTGTCTGTACATGCCGACACCCCCAGAGCGTAACGACAACCCGTTACATTAACTACGGCTTAACTACAGCGAAGCGACTGGCAAATTAGCGGTGGACACCTATAGTCACGATGTTTTAGAAAAACCGTAGGGTCGACCCGCTAACAAATGACAAAAAGTCGCCCGCTTTATGTCGAGCGGGGCTATACACAGATCCTCTTGCAATCAGCCAAAATTGCGGTGTTCGCTTTCGATCATCGAAGTCATCCGAGGCTAGTGAAGACCGTGCATTGCATGTTATCGTGAATTTTAGGGCCGACACTTGAAAGGAAAGCCTGGGAGTACGTCGCAGCTGGAAAATTTGCCAAAGATCATTGATTTCTGATACGGCCCTTTGGTAAGGTAAATTTAGATTCTATGGGGCAGCCCCCTTTTTCGAAGCGTGCTCCTTTGCGGTAGTCCCTGGAGAGCATAAACTGCTGCATTCGGTTAGTTTACCTCGCCACATGATACCTCGGATCATGCAAGGGGAGCGGAGCGGTCTGCCCTTCAGGGTATTACGGGGCCGTAAACATTATTGTCGCATACAACGCAAAATCCTTTCGTACTCGTCACGTTCAGCAGTATTTGGTCCTATCCAGTATTTGCTATGCGAAGACTGCCCTAGCCCATATCTAAAGAAATAAGCCAGTAGAGAAAACGAGTTGTACGCTTAACGGGTGGTAGCTCACGTGAACCTGATAAAAATTTACAACGCTGAGTTAAGCACTGAGCACAGTTTTCTTCAAAATCGCTCTAAGGGTTTAGTAGCGTCTTGTCCGATGATCTGGTTTCATGTCCAAGCTCCGAAGGATCTCATGTATGGCTTTGCCGGGGAAGATTGATGGTTTCTAGGGCACTACTCCTTTGGGCTATATAGTTCATTCATTCTGCTAACAGGCCAAGACCTTGCCGCTATCATGGAACTATTACAAGCAGAGCTTAATCCCGAGCCGCTGTATGTCATTACTGACTCAATAGTATAATGAGCAAGCTGGAAATAACGATTCAAACAGCTACTGAAAAGATGAGATCTAGGAAAAAAATTCGCTTAGTCTTTGGAAAAGTTTAAGTCAAGCAGTGGCGCTCTAATAGGCAATAGCCTTTACCGCAGTAAGTTCAACAAGCTGGGTTTAGCTAAAACGTTCGGGTTAGACAAAATCACTGATTTAAAATGATTTTGAAAAGTATGCAAAGCTCCCAGAAGACAGTATCCGAAAGACACCCCATAATAGTAAGCGGCGTCCCTTGAATGTATGTACTGAAAGGAAGGGTCGAAGACAACTATAAGATATAAGTATGCTCTTACCTCGATAAGAATCTTCAACCCTTTCTGTCTGCTTATCGGAAAAATATTCCGATTTAAAGAATTCTGAATGTGTATGTCGAAGTGCGAAGTGGTTTCAGTTGGCCTGAAGGGTCCTGACCGCAGTTCGACGAAGACGTACACATCTGGGAGCTTCGCAGTGTTCAAGTCGGTTTTCTGTACTGAACTGCGGGGATTATCAGGGCCTCAAAGAATTCTACGACTATATTAAGGGACATATCAACGCACTACAGCCAAATGGGGTGTTGCCAGTTCGTTTGAAGCTGCCATTCCTTTGGCAATAAGGGAAGCAATAGCTTTCAATTTACAGAACTGGTTTTTTTGAGAAGGTGTTTATGGCTGAAGAAAACGATCAAAGATCTTGAAGTGAAACAAAAACGAAATGCAGAAAAACATGCAGTGTAGTAAATAAGCAAAAGGTAATGATGTAGTAGAAGGGAAACTGAGAAAAGGGCGCAGCTAGGCCTTACCGCTATGGTCAAATAAAGATCAGCTAACTCGTGCTTGGGCAATGGATGTTTCAGTGAGGAAGTTAAGAACCAGCTAATATAGCCTACTAGCATCGGTGGTTAGAGCTGATGCGTATTCAGGAAGTCGCGCAGCTCTACGGGAGATTAAGCAAGGCTTGACAATATGTTTGCAATATTTTTTTTCTGCGTATACGTATTAAAATAGCGTCGTTTTTATCGAAAAACTACTTAAGGCCAAAGTTCATCGACGTTAAACGTATGATTCTTTCAAACAGGCTTTTTTTGCTTGTAGTCACTTGACTTTCGTTGAAAGACAAGGAATGCAAATCAATTAGACGAAAAGAAAACTCTGGTAAGTCTACCATAGCTTTGCTAAACTTTTAAAACACTTGATAAAACAAGCACTAGCGTGATCGAAAAATCGAGAAGGCGGTTAACCGACAGTGGAGCATCGATGCTTTCTCGCCGAGGACGGATGTGCTGTTGGTGATAGTGCATTGCATGTTTCCGAATGCCCCATAGGGCTTCTTATGCCGTCTCTCGAAACCAGTACGTTTTGATATGGCTAATTTAAAAACAGACTACGACGGTTTGTTGATTACGTGAAACAGTTGACAACAGATATCTCACTTGGTATTACAACGATTATCTAGTCGACTAGATAGATTTGTTGCTTTGAAGTGTTTAACGCGGAGTGAGATTCTGTGGAATTTTCTTACACCTATGTAAAGAATATCCATATATAATAATAATAATAATAATAATGTATAGAACCCGAAAGAATGCATGCTATAAGGCAAAAAAGGAAAGGCTTAAGATGTCGCTAAGATCCAGGCCTGCAAACGAGTCCTGATGCGTATTTGACGTCTACTTTGCGAAAACGCAACATATGACGTGTTTTATGAGGAAGAGAGTTGTGCCCCTTAACGAAGAATACGAGCCATTTTTTAGTAGTTGAATCATACAAAATAATAGAAAAACGCTATATGTGGCATTCTTTAAGCTGGTAGAAGCTTGCATAACTGAAACGCATCCGTCTATATGAAAAAAAGGATTTCTGGCTAGATAATAAATTGAATAGGTTGACCGTTACACCTGCGCATCTACGTACTATTAGTTCGTGTTTTCCCTGCCACTACATTTTCGAATATGACTATTCAATAGATCCATAGAAATTCCCCTTTTCCTCTACTCATTTGAGGGTAGCAAGGATCATCTGCGTGGTGGTTGTCGCCTTACCCTCGTTGCCTCTGTTTTGCCTTAATTATTGAACTTACGACCTAGCCAATAACTGCTCGTGTAGGGTCTTGATTATATGTAACCAATTTTCATACGTTCTATAATTATCCAGCATATTGCGAAAAGAGTACGGTGATGCTTTTTCGGTATGGCCATTTTCGATTAGGCGCTGACTCGCTATCTCCCGGCGCTCATTATTTTCTAGCCAATGTGAAATTTCCTCAGTGTCAATAAGTAGCAGACGCGCTCGGAGAGAAAACGATGAAAAAAATACTTATTTCTTATACCTCATCATTTTTATAGGGTTGCCATGTTAACGAATACTGTTAACTATCGCGTCGGCTGCCCGTCTATGACATGCTAATTGATCGAACGGTACGAAGCGATGAGTTCTGTCGATGGAAATCCCGTTCGTGGTTGAGTTTCCCTTGTGTTCTTACCCTTTTATTCTATCCTTTTATTATCTAGCTCTTGCCTACTTAGCACTAAAGTTGATTCAAAATTTACTTCCAACGGCAAGTTCCATCTTCGTAGTAACCGACTCATCGGATTTTCCAGCTTGCTTATGGATATCATTAGGGGTCTTCCTCTACAGTGCTCAGCTTCCTGCGAGCAAGTATCATTTCCTCAGTTAAAAAGTACGGTAATTCGCAAGTTTGTATCCATTTGACCAGTAATAACTTTAACATGCAGCATAACACCACAGGGCACCACAGCTGACCTGGCCTACTATAATTTGTAACGAAATCATTTGTTTCTCTATCTACCCTCTTGCAGACGTTTTTATTAGTACTTTGTTACTATTATAGGATCTCTCTTATCAACTCGAGCCATTTTAACACAGTTTATCGTTTCGTATAGAACCGTGTTAAGATTACCTACTAAGGCACCTTTTCGATTTTGTAACGTCCAGGCCGCGCACAATATCTCGCTTGCCAAAGATCCTACGTGAAATAAATTATACCACTGGGTCACATTTGATACTTTTACCAAATCATATTAATTTGTAGAATACTTTATATTGGCTTTGGATGCTGTCTTCCTTCTTAGTGATCGCTGTTTTTATACGGACAACTAACTTACTCAACCTCTACTTATTTCCATCCAAACTATGCACAGATTGTCCAGGTAATGGTACAGAAAATAAGTCAATGATTTCTTTTTCATTGTCGAACAGACGCTCGGCATTGGTAGCGGTCCTCAGTTAAGTCACGAGTGCGACCGTAGCTTTTTCAATGACCGATTAATCTTGCTCTGAATATTTCCAACTTGGGGTCGTTCCCTTTTCTCTTCCTGATTTTAAGACCAGTATTCTCTGGGCTTCAGAAAGTATGTTGAAGGTAAAACGTGTCTAAGCTGTTACTGGTTTCATTTGTGTTCTCTATTGGATAGTGCTTCAACTTTTTCTTTTTGCTACTACAACCAGTACTAGATTTTTATATATTTCCCACGAAAATCGAACTAACCTTTTCTCTTACTTTCTACTTTATCTGGTCTGCTAGCAGCGTAATTAGTAATCTTGCTATTTCACAGACGCACGTTGAGATATTTTGGTAACTACACACCTTTCAATTTCAATGATTTTCAAAACGTATTTAAGAAAACGTCATATCTTGACAGGTTAAAAGTCGGGCCATATTCTCGATGGATACTTATATATAACCTTTTTTTCGTGACAAATCTCAAGTGTTGTAGCTTCGTCATAGCAACATGTTGTTACAAAAAGTCCGCTTCATACAAAGTAGATTTTCTACCGGTCTAAATTGATGTGGCTTATGTGAAGCTTATAACTAATAACGGTTATCTAGTTTTTACATACAAATATATTTCTATATGCTTTCCAATTGGGGAAATCTATTGTCAGTAGGCGAGCAAGTTGCTGCCAACATTTTCGTGTCTTCCAGTTCGGAACATTATCGCGTCACAGCTTCGGAAATCTCTGGCAGTTTTTTTTCCGAAATACCTAAGTTTGAACCGACTGAGCCAGCCCTTGTGCCTTAAGCCCCTCCCTCTACAATATATCATCCGTGTTTTCCCGGCTAAGCGAACTGCGGTTTCCCATACATCAATAAATCCTCTTAGCGACGATATTTCCTATAGCATAGTAGGGATTAATTTCGAGTATGTTACTGATATAGCGTCTAACAATACATTCACGCTAGGCAAATATAATTGCATGCTGAGCTGAAGTTAACAATTTAGTGTAAGTTAGGAATCGGGTGCGAGATCTACAAGTTATGGGTCTGGTGCCTGATCCACCCAGCCGAGCAAAAGACTTATTCTATGTTTCGTGTTTTACGTCCGGCATCGTTGCTAAGCATTTGATCATACAGCTGGCTGCTAGCACGAAAAGAAGTATTTTTATCCCCGGACATGAAGCTAGACTAGAACATGTCTCTAAGATTAGCAGGCAAATACGTTATCTATCAAACTATAATGGAAGCTGGTATTAGAAAAACTGATCTCGTTCTTCCTCGTCGACTTCAGTCATGTCATCACCGAAATGTGTTTTTTTCGCAACCAACATCCCTGCGTAGCAAGCCAAAGTTATCCTTTACTGTCAGTCTAATTGAGCTAACTCTATACCAGTGGCAGAGTACCATATCTATTTGAGGTTCGAATTTTCTCCGAGCCCTCGTTAGGATTTTTGTTTTCTAATATCCGTGCTATTCCTCATTGTAGACATTGTTGTCTCCGCAATCTCATACAGATCCAAGGTAGCCTTTTTTGTCTCGCCCGGGCTCTGACGACAATTTAATCTGCAACACGTGTTACTGATGTGTGATCCTACTGATAATCTGACCTATTCGGATATGATTATAGCTATTAAGCTATTTTGCCTGTCACAGGAAGTTCGGCCAGTCGAATGGGTTACTGTTTATAATTGGTAATGAAACACTTTCGACACGTCGACTCGACGAGGGATATAGGAGGGTATAGGAATGATCTAAAAACAATGACGGTAACGACAAGGCATCATTACGTTTATGAACCTTTGATGGACCAATGTTTAAATATATTAACGCAAGCGAAGTGTGCAAAATAGCAGCGGTAAAATCCAACGATGTTAGGTAGTAGCTTAGGTACATTCGTCAAAATTAAGTATGTGAGATGCCTTATTATTTCCAGCCATTGCCAAAAAAAAAAACAATCAATGTGCAAATATGAGATCAAGCATATGTTTAAATAGCAAAATAAGGTGTTTCTGTGCAAGCAGGCAATAGAATTAACATGATGATATCTTACGCTTTTGGTCTTTGTAGATAATTAAAAATAACATTTAAATGAAAGGCATAGCCATTGTCTATTACTCTACTAATCTACTAATTTATCTGAAAGAAAAAATTGTAACGTCTAAAATTTTTGATGTGATAAAATAGGAAATTAAAGGAATAACAACGACGTTCTGAATGCGTACTACAATTAACCGCGGTTTGTACCAGCATGGCCAATGGAAACTACTTCCGCAATTAAATTGGATATGCGTTACGTCTTTTTTGGCGGCTACTGGCAAAAACACCTATCCATCGATATTTCAGGCCTCTGTTCACAAGAAGGGTTTGTTATAAGCATGTCCTAAGGCTTACATTATAAGGTAGAAAATTATCGTTGATGCTACATAACTTTGAAAGATATGCGGAAAACCCACGCAGAATACTCGGAAAGCGATTAATTGTAAGCTTTTCCGGCAAGCGGCGGCTCGAACGGAGTCATCCGTTTCGAAATGTGCCGTTTTAAAGGCTGCTCTGTGACACGGTATACCAGCAGGCGATCAGTGAGATAGCTACCTAAAAAGGTCAAAAAGTCACGTAGAGTAACCAAACGAAAGCACGTCTTGGGTATACGTAAGGTTGCCTTCCGCGCCAGTAACTTAATTCTTAAGGTGTTCCCGGTACATGACAAAACGAAATATCCTGGAGGATAAAACGAAATTCTTGAACTTCATATAAGCAGTCGTGTTCTTCTATGAGAGATACGTGCGTCAACGTGAACAAGACAGATGCGAGAAACGTACTTCTAACGATATGATTTTTCTAGTGATCAAATCGTTCTACCATCCAACTTGGTGTCGATACGCAAGTACAATATTATATAGAGTTCGGCAGAAGTGACGTGTAAACTTAGCCCTTCAAGTGTCGATCACCAATATTGTAAATAATTCTCTCTGTTGACCATTTGTTACCCTATATACTAACAAAACCATTTTTCACTAATATTAATATTACCACTTTTCATTTGCCAAAGTTTTTCCCAGAGTATATATATATATATATATATATATATAAAGAAAACAAAAAAAAGCAAATGGAACATTCGGTACCTTTATAAATGTGCTGAACTGATGAATATGACTTAAGCCTGTAGGCCACTGCGTTAGATAGATAACTTCGTATGCAGACAAATTTATAATATAATGCTGTTAAGTTTAAATTGAAATAAGACGAGTCTGTTTATGCACAGCAACATAGTATATAGCTCATACTTACGATATTAAGCTAACAATTACTATTAAGATGAACGATTAATTAATGCGGTACAATTAACAAAATTCGTTTTTAAAGTTCGTACCGCGAGGTAAGTAAAGCTACGTATCATTGTTTATGAGAAATAAGGGCAGATTTTTTTCTTCTGAGGTTTGTCTAATAAAGGCCAATGCGACTCGTATGTACGGTATGTGGATAAGCGTGGTCTTGTACTATACAAATAAGTACCTCGTCGTTGAAATTAAATGCAGATCGTTCACGTGACTGCTTAACAACGAAGATGATGGTAAGGAGCAGTGAGGTGACACAGATTCACCAAAGACCGCATGCAGATTAGTACGTGCCGTTTACAAGGCGGACGTAGATATGAATGCTACTTGCTTGTCGGATGACCTACCGCGGTATTTAAAGCTTACATGGCTCACTCAGGCACTCCAGTGGAGAACGCGTAATACATACAGAGGGAAAAAGGGAGGGACGTCAGTTATACTACGGCTATTGTTTGGCGCCAAAATTCAATTTGTGTACTATATGGAAATCAAGCGTAACTGGCTTGTATAAAAAGTTGACCAGATTGGCTTAACGAAATGCAGCTCTCCATGCTCATGACGAACTGTTAATAAGACGTACAAGCCAAGATAGGCTATCTTATACGATGTATCATACATTCGGAATTTATCATCCATTAGTGTGAAACGGAGTTGAGGTATGCATAGGGAGGACAACAACCCAAAAGTTCGATTCCTAATTGAAGAGTTTGAACACTGCGATTGTCCATCTTCAAAGTAGGTCTCATTAAACAAACAAGTGAATATAGCGTAAATTGTAATTAATTTCATTGGGACCCCAAGCATTGTTAGTAGAACATCACTCAGAGACCACTGACTAGAAGCCAGTCGTGCTTTAACTTTTCTTTCATTTGGTAGATGATCGTATTTATTGCTATTTACTTTGATCCTTTGACAGGAAAAATCTCCTCAAAATCATTGACAGAACATACTCATCCGTTGTCTTCGTTGCTTCGAAAAGGAAGTGCTTCAAGGCCTTTCCAATTATTAGGGTAAAAGCAGGTAGAGTAAAATCATGCATAAATATAATATATTTATTACCAAATATCCATTTTTCAGACTTCGGTTCAAATCCAACGCCAAAACTTCGTTAACGAAATTAACCTGCCGTTACCCATACAGAGTACTTCGTGTAATAGCTGAGCGAAACCATACAATTTACTTTATATGTGCAGGAATTGTGAGCGGATATAAGACAACTGATAAATCTCCAAAATGACGTCGCCTTTAAGAAGCTGGAAAACTACGATATTTCCTTAAGATAGTTTATTTCGATTCGAAAATATTCTGAAAATCTGGGTCGTCTAGAGCTGTCGAAGTTTCATGCATGGGCATTTATAACCTAGGCCCGAATAAAAGCAGAAATGTTTATAAGCGACTCCCGTCGTCCTGAAGTTCAGGCTTGGGTTACCGATACTTCTATGATCATCATTCAAGGTTCCTCTACAATCTCACTAGAAAACTTCGAGGCTGATGTATTAAAATCCTGCTTGTGTTGCAAGAACGTCGTCTATAATTAGGCTACCATAAGTCTACGATAAACCAATGGAAATACTTTGCGTTTTTATTGGTACCGCGTGAGCGGATTAGTTGACGACAGAACCCTCTCTGCCAAGTTGCAAGTACGGAGCAGGCGTACGAGAGTTGTATTTATGCACGCATTATATGTAGTTAGGACCTTAAACTGCGAAGTAAATTGTCCATAGCCAGCAAAACTATTGTGTGTTAGCCCTGAAGATTATTCTACATGTTCACGCTTGATGTGAGTACAGGTTGCGACATCCTACTTGGAGCATAGCTAGCCATCGGTCATCACAAGCTTTTTGCGGAAAGATGGCACAGACAAACTTCGGCTTGTTTATCACCCAATTAGTCGACAGTAACAGCATTCGCGTTACTAGGCAACATCTGGTCAGCTACAGCAAATTACGCTTGTTATTCAAGTTGATTAATTAAGTAGTGTACGCAGAAAACCTTGCCATACATTACAAAAGAAGTGTTTTTTTTTGTGTTTTTTTTTTTAAACGATAATATCATTAATTGCTAACAATGTGAATTTCATTAAGAGATGTTTTTAGAAAGATCTGTTTCGTCTGTCTCTCCGCTCCGGATCGCCATTATTAACTATAAAATAGCCACTGTTGTCCTAATGTATGACAGTTGATTGCCTACTTTATGGACGTTACCTGATTTGAGTGGTTATCAGAGTCGAATTTCAAGAATCACAATTTCGAAAAATTGGCAAATATACCATTTTGGTGCGTCGTGTTTAACCTTTCTATATAGTTTGTTGTGTAGAAGGAAGGCAGGCAGGCGAAAATGGGGTTACACTTTGGTATGGCGTAAACATAGGAAGAAGAAGCACCGATTTGGGTCTATCGTGGGTCGATTAATTTTCTCGTCTCTAAAACTGGTATTAGAAAATGTCCAGAGGGCACAGGAAAAGCCATTGAAGACTCGGCGGCTTTGTTTAGCTATAAGATGTGTGAATTGCCTTCAGTGCCTCGATGGATTAGGAAGTGATTTTACACACCAAGAAGCCAAGAGAATATCCCTGCGTCGTCGACGCACTATTGCTAACCATTTAAGTGACCAAATCTGAGATCCGATTTAGATAATCTAATTAGAGGAGCTTGTTCAGTAGCTTAAAAGTTCAATAAGTCCTCGCTTCATTTATAGATGGACTTTTTTTTTTAAATATAAGTTTTACTGTCGGCCTACAGTTTAGAACCTTTGACCTCACCTTAATTTACTTTTGCCCTTTTTTTCTACGATCATAATAGTTAGAGGACAATTTAAGGAAGTGTTATGCTTCTCTGTTAATTTCGGAGAATATTTAAAGTCAAATATGGGGATCTTCTAAAAAGCATTCAGTTTAATGCACAACTTCTTTTCTGAGGCTCACGAGTGAAGCTTAACTAAACATTAGTAAATACATAGATTCTAAAACAGTAGCGATGGCAAACCTCTCTTAATGTCATTGGCGCGCTTTATAAACACATTATGGATGAACTGAATCAGTATCCGTATGACTGTTTTGTCCATTACGTTACATTTCATGGGACTCTTACAGTAGACTAATGATTGGAAAGCACGATGAGGCCGATCTATTAAGGGATCATTCATTAAAACGTGCTGATAGACACAGCATATTGTGTCTGAGCTCATTTTGAATCATCATTAACTACCCAAAGATAATCCTCGGCAATGTTGTTTTAGCGAGTTGCTCCTCCGGCATGCTGCCCATACTCTACTAAGCTTGGAGAGTTCCATAGTGTTTCACATCTCCATTGAGCCAGCTCGCTGTCATTCAGTTAACGATACGGAAATCTTATGCATACATTTTCATTACTTCTTCATCGTTTACAAAAGCATTCGTATGAAAACTTCATCGGAACAATATCTGGAGGGACAGCAGCGCCACGCCTGCCATTGAAGAGATTTCACTATGTCGGCGGACGCACTTCGAACTGATAATACTGCATGCCCTGGAGGAAACACGTACGAGTTAGCACTGCTACGAAACAAATGTCTCTTCTATACGTTAGTGTCGTCGTCATTTAATGCCAAAAGCCGTTTAAAGGCCTTCGCTGCTCTTTCTCTTTTTACTTAGGATTGTTGACTGGTGAAAACTGTCTCGCTTCCATGACCCGCTAAAGACATGAAGCAACCATTGCATCAACTATGGAGTCTTATGCGCTTAACCAGCCGCCTGGTGTTTGTGGACCAAATGCATTTTGTTTTGCCATTTAAAAAGCATATATTTTTCCATCAACCGCTAAAAGTTTTGTCTGAACAGCGCCCGCCAGCTAGTGTACCTGCTAGAAGACCCAACGGAAGCATGGAAAGAAGAAAGAGAGAGAGAGAGAGACAGAAGAAGCACCCCTCGCAACAACATACTTTCTTCCTGTAAGCCCTTAGGTCTGACAGTGTGGAAAAGTTTTACATACGTCGGTGCATTAATGGTATAAAGATTCATGATTTTCAACTGATCCTAGTCTCTCCTCTAATTGAACGAGTCCTAGGTTTTGTCTCACGCGAGCTTTTATTGGAATGTTTAAAGAATTGTATCGGATTTTATGCCCCCTCGGCCGATCCGAGTGATGCCGTTAAGAATTGCTTCAGACGGCTGGCCCCCTGCACGAGGCGGAAGCTATTTGCGCCGGGTTTCAAACCTAGACGGCCTCACGTATCCTGAAGTTTAGAAAACTAGAGGACAGCATGGCCTGGGAGTTATTGGGCATCATATCGTCTCCTACGTTCGTTAAAGGAAAATTTAGAAGAGTCCAGCAATACATAGCCAACAACTAGTGAAAAAAAATATGGCATAAAGTGCTTTACATTGAAGCTAATACCTCGCAATGTATGGCTGCCTTTCGCGAATTCTGGTGGGGGGCTAAACTATGCCGTGGGCCTCCTGTTATATGTCCTCAAAACAATCCCTCACAGTTCAAATTCAAGACGCTTCGTTCTACGCAAAAAACATGCGTCCCAGAATGTTAAGCAGACAGTAGAGCATATCTCTGTGTTGTAATTTTTTTGTCGATTCAAAGTAACCTTTTCAACATGTAGTTAATATAGTACGCATATTAACAGCAGTTCCGTGTTGTTACTCTTACATAATTCATAACTTCTATAATAGACGAAATTTACCGATTGTTTAACTTCTCATATCAGACCACTTTTGATGCTGTTCTTTTTTTTGAAACGGAGTGCATGTTCGTTCTATGAAAGGGGTGACACGTCATCAGATGGAGGTATGCTTTACGATGCTATTAAATCCTGGTCTAAAGTGCTAGGTAGCTTTCTTCAAAAAACATCTGCAGGTGACTCTCCAAACGATATGCACTCGTTCAAAGGAATCTACATATACGGTCTCTGAGCAGTACAACAATATAGTCATTTGAAAATTAAGACTTCATATAATAGACAAGGAGCACATAAATAGATTTTATTAAGCCTTGTTGTTTATTCTAGCTTATATGCTGGATAGTTTGGTGAAATATAAAATCAAAAATTGGCATGTTTAATATGTATGGTAAAGTGGAAGGTGAGTGTAGTGTACTTTTACGCTGAGTTTATTTTTCTAGAGATGAAGCTTTTCCATACAAGGGTGTGCCAGATAGGAAAAATAGGGGAACTTGCACATTAATGGACTCAATTTCATTTACTTCATTACTCCATTTACTCAACTTTCATTTACAGTCAAGGTCCTGGAGAGTGTTTCACACCCATGAAAAAGGTCCTTTCTTGCTGTTACATAGCGTCAAAGAGATTCGTAGCCGTGCACCGCTGCAGGCTAGTCAATCGAACTCTCAATCGATCTTTTTTTTGTAAAAAAGTCCTTAGACAATTTTTTAATAAAGGAATCAAAAACCAGCTTTCAAGATCAGTCATCCGAAAGAATCTCAAAGTCGACTAACTGCAGCCGCAACACTCCATTTCATATTTCCTTACACTGAACAAATCATCCGAAGTCTTGCCTCTGTCAGGCTTTCATATGTTTATATAGCTGCTGCTTTTCTGGAACTTGCTATTGAAATTGAACGTATCAGGCACGGGCAAGGGTCTCGACGGTAATTTCGCCACGTGACGATTCGTTGTTAGGCCACTTTCGATAACGAAGAAAAAGATACCGCATGCAAAAGACACCAGAATAACATTTCACTTCCACCGTGTTCCAGCCCCCAAATGTTTTGCGCACAGTTATATATCATATACAAAAAATATATACCCACATATTTAGATGTATATATACGAATCAAAGGGCCGACTCAGAGTTTTGAAAACTGTTTCCGACGGTCATTTCCAAATGTTTAGCATATTACTGACCTATAACTCTCATGAAGTCGATGCTTTGAGCTTCTTCCTCATAAGCCACCTAATCAGGGATCAGCCTCCCGGTCGTTTCACGGCTTTAGTAGTTCAAATTGCTCAAATGTCTATCTGTCACTTCAAGGGCCTACAAAGGAAGCAAGCTCTCTTTTCTCGCAAAAGGGTTTATATTTTGACATAGGGTCATGTCAGGTACCAGCGCCGATGCGTCAATAGCTGCTATTGTCAAGCTGCTCGAGAGGGACGCCTCCACATTTCTAGCACGCCGTGCAATGCAGATTGTCTCAATAAATATACAAGAGTAGCGTTACGACCGATCTCATATCCAGTGCTTTTACCAGAGATAAATTACTTCTGGCCGTTTTAGGTTCTCTTTTGACATAATCAAGATGTATTTGGATCAAATCTAAAACTTTTGCTCGCGTAGTTAATTATATAGCGTGAGTTCTATTGTGAAACAGATGTGCGAAAGATGCGGTTCAATTCCGGCTTCGAATCTCCTCGTACGAGATCTATTCTTCCGACGCTGCGATAACAGACACAGGCCTAAGAACAGAGTGCCCTCGCTACATGTGCAGCGATTTGTCCTGCGTCGAAACAAAAATGAAATTCTAGCCCACTTTCAACGATAACATGGCACATATTGGTTTTATATATATATATATATACTGACTGGTCCATGTTATATAAAAACCTCTTACATACATATCCATATATACAACAGGTATACAACAAAGTTACAGTTATTATTAGAAAACGGATCGCGTACTTGCCCTAGAGGAAAGGTCTGTACGGCTATTTTTAGGCAGAGTACATTGAAAGATGGACATTGTTTTACATCATTCTAGCGTAAATTTTAATCAAATCTCTGGATAGACCGTTTATTTCTTTCTAAAGCGGTCCATTTATCCATAGTAGATTCATCCAGCTCTAACACAATCGATGGTTAAACATATGTGTTCTAAATATCATTCTATATTGTGTATATACGATAAGGCATTTAGTTTTTCAGTCGTTCTCATCATATCCGTAATGCAGGTCGGTATCCATAATCAGCTCTGTTTTTTTGCACGAAGTACAGATCCGTAAGGGAGTGTTTAGTTGTCGCTTCGTGCGGATGGTCGGTCATCGTTTATCGAAACGCAGAGTTTAGAGCCGATGCCTGTCATTAGCTTTATGTTTGTTTTTTTAATGTAGGTTGATGAAATAAGTGAAAATGCTTTCTCGGCCGTAGCTCGCGCTCTACATTTTGCTATCGTCTGAAAAAGATACGGCTCAGCAAATTAGCCAGGTGTCTCTGAAGAGGATCGGTAAAGCTGATCGCGATTAAATTTTTCATGCATCTATGCTAACCAATGTTTCAATATGCTTGTATGATCATATCGAAAGGAGCTAAAGTATCTGCTGTCTTCCAGACGCAGACGCGTTCAACTTGTCAAAGACCTTTTCGAAAAACTCGAGTACTTCAAAATGCAGCGCAAACAGCTACTTATTGTTCTCTGGAACAGAGAAATCTTCTCATATTCATATTAGAGTAGTAATACAGATTGATCGATCGTAAAACGCGTAATCAAAAAGAAGACCTTGAGTACCTGAGAATATGGATATACTATATACACGTACATAGATCGATTTGATATTTTCAATCCCTTTAGCTTAGTTTAGTTTAGTCCAAGTGGACGGTATAAAAAAGGAACGTTATCCAGATGAATGATTCTTAACTTATTCGAGCCACTATATGCCCGAAGATAGCTAGCATAGAGCAAAACCTGTAGAACGTCGATTTACATCGACATATTCTATGTTTTTAGTATGTTGTTTCAATTTAAACTTGATTTAATGAGGCCCATTTTATAGATACGTTATATTTCTATGTTTTATCATGAGCAAATCTATTTGTTTATACAGATCGACCTCTTGTTGGCCGCAGAATACGTACTACGCCTCGACGATCGAACGTTCTTTTTTGACGTCACTGAAAAAAAAATTATTTTTAAGATAATGGATGGTTAGTCCTCATGCCTCTAACTTTTACCACGATGTAGTGTGTACCGGTTATGACGGCAGCAGGCTGAATTGAACAGTATATTTTTATCATCCAGCTGAAACGGGAGATTCTTATACGCAAAATTACCTTCGTTTCCTCACTTTCCATTGGCCTGCTCTTTTAAAGACATGATCCGTCGCAATTAAATAGGTGGTCTACGCAACAATTGTAAGCTGAGGCCATAAGGAAATTCTTATTTTCTATATACAAAGTTGCAATGAGGTCACAGCGTTGGGCGAATTTCGCGAAAACTCGTGTGCAATGTCCATGAAGACCCACGCTAAGTAGTTTACGTTGCATTTTTCGGCGAGTTCTGGAAAAAAATATCATTTACACGATTTTGTTTTTTACATTCGGGTGTCCACTATTACTATTGTGATTATTATTTATATTCGTGAATTTGTCTTCGATCTTCGATCTTCAATGGACATAATAAAAAAGCGCTCGCTTACCTGTTTCAATCAATACATTTGCAGAATGACACCTAGATGAATGTGGTTAGATTTTTTACATGATATACATATACATGTACATGTATTTTATTACCTTTTTGCAAAAGAAACGATTCTTCCGCATTGCTTTAATCTAACCGTTGTAACTGAATGTAATACGCCTACATGTGAAGACTATGAAACGAGTTTTAGGTTTAAAAAAAGGTACATTTAGTAAAATTAGCTAAGACGGAGCTGTGGAACCGCGTAAGTAGGACGTCTTCTAGAAATCTGCATCTTGCAGAGAGGTTGTCGGATGTATACATTATCTAATCGTCCTCTGTCTATTTAGATCTTCGTGTTTTAGCTAACAAAGAAGCGGTTTTACGCTCAGGATTATCACCAGTACGGAATCCTCAGCCTAGCTATTTAAACACTTGGCTGGATTTCGAATACGGTGACGGTAGCCGCCACATTATCGAGTGGTAATTAGTCTATCTGTATACATCTATAAACGAGGTAGCACTATTCACTGGGTTGATCCTTCTGCCCTCATCGAGACGTTCACTTCTACCGAGCGAAGCGATAGTAAATTTCATCAAAGCATGCCTTCCGGATTATTCCTCATATGATTCGCCTATTCCAGAGAGGTTCCAACATGCGCCATTTTCCACAAGGTGCCTCTGTTGGTTATATGTTATAGGGAGCGGAGAGTTTGCCGCAATCGATAGACCAAGGCAGATCGAATCTCAGCTATGATAGAACAGCTCCCATATAGAGATAAGGCGATAGTCAAGTGAGTTATACATCCTTTATAGATGCCATACGCAGTCAGCGGCGTTTTCCACGTTCTGTCGATTGCCGAGAAGCTATCGCGGCTCGATGTACGCGGGACGCACTAATCTAATTCAAACACGTCCCAGTCTTTTATCGCATTGCAAAACGGTACACACGTTTATTTCATGCCGTCATCTACTGATCCCCTGCATCCCTCTTCTTTCTAGTCGATGTGTGTTATATGGCTACCTGTCTCCTGATCAAATTATCGACTTATCCAGATTGAAGTCACTTCACCGTGACTTACCTGATCTGTATTGCGGTGTCAACGCTGTTTTCGTTTTTCCGTGCACACGAGAATGCTCAACTTCGCGCATACATCCCGTTCCCGAAGTCAGACAGCCTAGCAGCTCGCTGACTAATTCACTAACCGAAAAAAAATCATTATAATATTTAAGGACTCTTCCTGTTGTCGTACCGCTCTTTTGTAGCTTGGTTCGGTTTAGCAAAAAGCTCATACAGCTGTTTGCTAAACCGGATCCTACGTCTCTTGGATAGCTTCGTATACGCTGTCGTAATTACTGTTTGAAGTGCCCCTTCGACCGCTGTTTTCAGCGACGGAATCAGAGAACAAGTGTGATGTTCTCCTATATTGTAGATAGGAAATTACCTGTTTTGTCACCATAGGCGATTTCTGCCTATTCGATACAAGTATCGCCAGAAGTGTTAGGACTGCGTACTGGTCTTTCCTTCTTTCCTACGCTCTTGTCAAGTAGCTGGCCTCTCTTGCTTCGATGACGCTGCACAATAGGCCTCTCGTCTAGCATCCTTAAGTCGCACTTGTCTCTGTGGCCTACTGTGCTGTCTAGTCTGTTCTAGACAGCTCACAGGCCACTCGTTGGTGAGCTCACCGTACGATTACTCCCAATGTTCGCCTAGTGAATTGAATGCTCGCGTCGAAGGGTTTGTCTCATTTTTCCACTGGCTCTATTACTGCTGGCAACTTTATACGAAGCTTCTATTCGTCGTCGGACTCTTCGTACCCTTTCCAAGTTCACAACAGCTAAAATGTACGTACGTTTTGTCACATACATACCGTATGCAACTCAGATGCGAAACCTACAAGTGAAGCCGTGCAACCTTTTTTCGCTAAATATGAAGCAAACAAGAAAAATTTATCAAATATTATATAACGCAGATACTTATTTTGCATATATTTGTATATTACTGCAGGACGTGTCGATTAATTACTACATAGGTCATGTAGATAAGTGTTACCATGGGTATGGGGGAAATGTCCTTAATATGGTTGTTTACGTTCAGGTGCTAATCCTTTGAGTATGAAGGCATTCTATGCATCGGGCACGGCCGTATATCCGAATATATATATATATATATGTATATAAGAATGGTAAATATTGCTATTATGATCATAATAACGCTACCACGTTCTGTTTTATTCGTGGTGACTCCCAAATTGTACCAGTCGCTTCTGATAAAGATAAGCTCCTTGGGAAGATCTTTGCTTTGCTGAAATGAAAAATCAGTATAGAATATCACACCTGGCGTAGGCAAAATGGATAATCAACACTCAAGCTATTGTTAGCTTACCGTAATGGTTAAGGACCTAACCGCTGTATTTAGCAGTACCACACAACCATTGTGTAAAGGAAAAAACCAAAATATAATTTTCCATTCTGAACTTAAATGTAGCAAGAGATGAGCGGCTGACAGTGATTGGAAAAACGAGAGGAGGGATTCCACGACCATCCTCTTGATAAGCACAAACGATCGTGCGCATACGTGCTTTAACATCGACGAAAGTTGCCTTCATGACGCAAATGTTCCTTATATTGTTACTTCTATAGATGACATAAAGAGATATTAAATATTTACATAAAAGGTATAAATTTTTTATGAATTTGTATGAAATCGTGTACTGTTTTCTTGTTTACTGAACAAATACATTGCCTATTGCAAGAAGTATGACTTTTTTTGAGTAAAGAAAGCATCTTTTGTTTAAGCATCGGTTATATGCTAGTAATGTAGATTTTGAAAGATCAAGACATTTCTACGTGGTCTACTATCTATAAAATTAATGTTTCGCATAGACAAAGAGAACTGGCAGTATCAATAGTAATTAAAAAGTCAGGCCAGTATCGGAAAGGAAACGCTATGTCACAAATGCATGTAGACAATTTACAATATCAATGCATCGCCTTTGTTAGAGGCGTCATCGGTTGTTGAAACCTGCTTGGAAACAGCGGAAAAAAACAAAAACAACTATGATATACGTTGTGGTTTATTAATACAATAAGGAGAACAGAAGTACTTTGTATGTATTTGCTAAATAGCTAGTCTATCTGCTTTGTTTTAATGCACAGCCGGCCTGGATCCATTACATGAAAATCTAGATTGAGGGAAGGTAGTACTTAGTTGTTATTAAGTTGATTATTGAATTGAAGCTGAGATGAAACCTGCCTCGATAATAATCGACTGTACTGTATATCGTCGGCTGTAACGCGTTCCGTAGAGTGTTATGGCAATTGCCGTTTACGCGACTACTAGTTAATGTCATAACAGTTATTTCGTCAGGTAAATAAGCCTGTAAAGCAAAACCTATCACCTTCGATCTGCACCAACGAGGGTCCTTCAGTACCTTCCAATTTTTGTTGGACGCATCCGCGTTCCGAGGGATCTCTCTTTTCTTTTTGCTTACATGCCGCTTGATGCTCGCTCATGTGTTCGTTACTGTTTCATTATTCGAGGCACCCGATTTGACGAACGACCGTCAAACATAAAAGGTCCATTTGCAGGAAGTCCAACGATGGCCGTAGACCGCAAATATAATAATTTGAGAATTCTGTGAATAGTCTAATTTAACCAGGAGGTGAATGCAGGCTTTCGAGCAAAAGCGCACTTCATCTGCAAAATCCTTCTTACACTCTTCCTAATTCCTATATAACTACTGGATAATTGGATACTTAAATAACTGGAAAAGAGTTGGGCCATATTTGACGTGTACTGCAACAGTGTTTATTATAATCTTCTGCTAATATACAGGAAAGGACGCACAGAAGGTAGGACAAAAGGGTTGCATTGCATATCTTCTTATCTATTCCCTGTACCCATGCCAGTTAAAAGAACTTACGTCAATTACATATTTCTGATGCTTGAATAGTTAAAGTCACCTAGTAGTTGTAGGGTCTTAGGGCCTGGCAGCCGCGAATTTCATGTCAGCCACTCTCGAAATCAGATAACTTTAAAGGAAATCGTCTATATAAACTGGTTTAATCGCTTTCCTTAACGCTTTCCTTGCTATTAATTATTTACAAAGTTACCCAATTTCAGACGTGTATTCGGCATATTTTTTTATTTTATTATTATATATTAAAACCATAGACGTATGCTATCTTACCACACTATGCCGCTATTCTCATTGCAAACGAACAGACCCTTTCAATGGAGTATAATATTTTCGGGAGTACGCACGGGAGTAAGTACGGAAGTAGTAAAAATATATGTCTGGGCTAAAATCAGCCCAGAATATAAAGACACGTATCAAACAGAAATACTGATTGAAAAGTTAACAACAATAAGTGTCAGTCGAGAGCGTCGCGAGAAGCTTTGTCAGGTTAAGTTGTAAAAGATGGTTACAACGTTTTATCGGTATGACCCATGGCTGTACCCAGACGATTTGTCTCTTGCCAAATACCGTTGAGTGTGGTGACGCGACCATTCAGAGCATTAATGCTCTATCTGGATGATTTTTTCCTTTTCACTGAGGCAATGGCATAGCTGGGCTTTTTACTACTGGTGTAGTTTTCGACTCTGTTTGCAGAACTCTCTTTCATTGCCTTCCGTTTAGCTTTTTACCTACTATCGAGGAACAAATCGTCTCACTTGACATGCATATAGGGCCTGATTTTACTGGCAATGGAAGATGCTTTGACAATGCAATGGGCTTCATCTATTAGCGCAAATCACTCGAGCTACTGGGTAACTTACCCGGTTTCTTAAGAAAAGGGGGTAGCCGTAACAGTTCAACAGAGTACCGATCGACCATGATTTGGACGCGTAGAAAACTTTCTAACAATTGTGCCTAACACCAGCTCGAGCGCCCAGAAATTCGTCATGGATTTTTCTTTAAATTTCACTCACGTTTATTTTATCTGGTTCTCTGTAAGAACAATCAAATAAGTCATTCATATAATAGTTTTTCCGGTAGTAGCCTTACTTAGTGATTAGAGCGCTCGATATAGCGTTTGGTAAAAACTTATAGGGGTAAAAACTATATTTTGACTTGATTTCGTTTGTTTGTCATCCGTTCGTGACATTTGTTAACAAAAGCACGCTTATAGTTCTTTGTAATATTAGTTCAAGTGAGTGTTCAGTGGGGCGCGAAATTCCCGAAGGTTCCGCTCTCGACCCATTCGGTTAGAGTAAATGGCCAACTTTCCTTCATCAAGTCTAGCGAAGATTAACGATATCGTGTGTGTTTTGCTGACGATCTCATACCATTCTACAAAACAGAATCACGAGTGAACGTAATTTCTGTTCTTACACCCATATACTATGATGCACTATACATGTTGCATGATATGGGCTTGTAGTACGTATCAGTCTGTTCAAGCCGGTATAAAATGGGCCTGGATTTTTAAATATTGGGAGCATGAGCTATATCGAGGCAATTGCAACACCTCTATGTTTCGAGCAGCTTTTCACAAGTGCTGCCTATTTCTTCCAAATGTGTCTGCTCGTCATTTCCGATAAGGCCTTACTCTTACTATATTTGCATGGCAAATGAAGGTGAAGAAGCTCCTGCATCCTTGACAGCCAGTGTGAGACTGTAATCAAGTAATTATGTTCCCGTTTAGCGCATTTGTCCCTACGACGTTTTACGGATAAAACGAGCTGCTCGTTAAAGTCTTGACAGATTGACAAGATAGTGCTAAAGCAACGCAAAGGATCTAGAAGTACCTATCCGAATTTATGACAAAACATGCTCATTAGATCACTGTGAAAGGTGGCACACTCTCCACCTTTGCGGAACTAGATGTAATACACTTTGGCCTGTTTATCGGCGTGTTGAAATCTACCGCTAGTGTAGTACATAACCCAACTATTACTGTAACTGTTGTTACTATTAGCAGTTCTAGTATCGCTGATACGGTATTATTTAGTATTGTAAGCCGAAAGGAACCTTACATATTATGCCCGCCGTTTAAAAAAGTCAAATATGTATGCCATTCGATATATTCATTGTAGCCATACGAATTACACGCGCTCCTACAACTCCTGAAAATCATAAAGCGTTTACTGAAAACGTTTACGTTCCGCTGTATTAGTCGATGGAAAATTTGCATTTTTTCAATGGCGTTCCCTCATGCAAAACGTATCAAATACAAATGAAACCATACTATTTTTCCGTATTCTGTACTAGGCAGGAATGATAACACGGCGTTGCGGTTAGTGATTTAGTCAGACGGAAAAGTCCTTTGTAAAAAGGAAAAAAAAACGCATGAAAAATCGTATGATACGAACGGCCAAACGAAAGCACAAATAACAAAGTATTTGAGCCTTTCGAAGCGGAAGGCGTAGTAGCTAGGGAAACTAGTTGGAGAAATAATAATACCGCTGGAAGGCTGGCTTCTATTAGTCATTTGGGAGACAATACCGGCCTATATAAGATGTCAGCTGCTGGCAAGTTGTTTCTCTTCATAAGGTCTTCTTGTGATAGAGTTTCTATCAAAAGCTGTCTCCTTTTTTTTTATCCCGTCAACCTAATGGAGCATGCCTCAGTGAGTATATATGTCATGGCATCATTCGCGCACTAAGTACGCCAGTCACAGAATAAAGGACACAGAACCTTTCTTGGGGCACGACTTCGATTCTCGCCGAGCTCCATATTCTCACTTTGGCGCCATGAACTTATTACCAAATAGACCCTTTATCGTCACTCTTGAAGAAAGCGACGCGTATTGCAGATACGCACAGTTAGAGAACTGAAAAATGTCTTGCGTATGTTTAAGAGCAACGTGAACTGCTGATCTCAAGCAAACTGCTTATTCTAAATAGCTTGTAGCTATTCCTTTTTATATAGTAAATCTGAAATCTACGAAGCGCGGTGGGTGAAAGCGGCATCAAAGTCGGTTTGGCTGTATGTAATAGGTCCTTTCATGGCCTCTCTTTGCATTCACCTAATCTTCACATGCTTACGTGCATCTTTGACCCTGTAGTTGGTTCAATGCATAACAGGGTGATGGCAGTCAACTCGAGCTGATGCCCAGCTCGCTTGGGCTGTCGTTTGCATTTGAGAACAGAAGAACGGTCCTGAATGGACCGTGAAAACACGACTTCCGATAACGTTGTGCCTGACTAATTCCTGCAACAAAATTTCTCGATTCTTACTAAAGGCTCGGTGAGGTCGAATAAAATATTCATCAACAACTGCTATGATAGGGGCGTGCTTCAATCAACGTCCATTATACCGTCCAGCCCCTGGAACTGTGTGAGAATAGTAAGCGGGAGCTTCAGGACATTTATTAGTTCTATCGTAGCTAGCCAACACGCAAGAGCATCGCTGGCCAAAACACTTTTACTGGCCAGAGCAAAATTACTACTGACAATTAACAATGCGCACGCGTTCTTCTGATTTTTTTGATCATTCGAGAACATGAGGAAAACAAAAATTTGTGTCCTTGCCACGTATGAACAAAGCCTATGTCGATTAGATAATCTGGCTAAGAATGTAAGGAAGAAAGGTAGATACTGCTACTAGATAAGCATAAGAAGCAATGAGTGATTGGTATTTATTAGGATGATTAAGTTCTCGTTTAGCTACTTAGCAACTTTATGTCACCTTGTCTTCATTCGAGCGTTAGTTCATGTATGTTGTACGAGTACTCCTCTAATAGATAGAATTCATGTTATACGGTACGATACTTACGTCATAAGGGCATCGACAGGACGCGACGGGAAAACGCTAACGAGTAATAATTCATTTTTGATCAATATTCACTTCTATGATGCCTTCTTCACGAAAATGATAACTGAAGCCGTCGTACTTACAAGATAAGCGCAGCGTTCAGAGAAAAATTTGGTCGAATGGTCATATCAGCAGTATTTACGTGTAAAGTTGAATGACAGCTACATAAGATAATTTTTCTTATACTTATTCATATATAGTATATTATATTCATTAGATCCTCTTCTATGCTTGTTATAATTGATTAAATGTAATAATTAGTTGCTGTTTATATGCGCTATTGGTTCTTTTTGTTGGCTAATTGAAGATACACGTAATTATTGCTTGAAGTATGTGAAAAATTTACATTTTTCATTTAGGACGTTTCATTTCTCATTTTATCTGAAGTCGAATTGCATCGCCTCTCTCTCTCTCTCTCTCTCTCTCTCTCTCTCTCTGCGTATAGGGAGTGCCTCTCCATATTTGTATTGTACGGTCAATCCAATGCGTAAGTGATACGACATTGACGTTGTGTCCGATAGACAAATGCATACACGATAGGTAGAATGACAGACATGTCGTGATTTGTGCCTTTAAGGCCACCGCTATCGGCACTTTGCCGTATCACGTATGTATACGTAGACGCTTGTCTCCTTAATACGGCTAGCTAGTTAGTTCATATAGAAAGAGATTATAGCGAGACAGTCGCTGAGAAAACTAATTCCTGCAATAAAATTTCTCGATTCTCACTAACATTAACTAAAGCCATTATATTGCCTGGAAATGCCAACCTAAATGATTGCAGTGTCAACTGCGATAGAAGTATACGATGCTCACGGATCTTCAGTAGCATATAACGCCGGGCCAATTATGAGCTATTTAAGATCGCTGTTTCGATTGTAAATGGCCGGTGTTCTACGACCCCAGTGTGGAATAACAAACCCATTTTATAGTAATCATCTAAATACAAATGGAACCGATCAGGTTGAGTGCCTGCAGAATTTTTAGATGAAGGTAGCTAACATAACTCTTATAATATCTATTTCAACGAGGAATTGTCGATATTTCTACTTGCTTTGATTATAGACGGCTAATTCGGCCGTTTTCGGAAACAGTAATATTGGTGAGCATCGTTCTATAGCAGTTGTATGATGTTGTTGGTCCGCTGTTATACTGCCTCCTGATAAGGGGCAGTGAGTGGCGAATTTGACAATCCTGCACGAGGATCGTAGAGACAGAATGGAAAAAATGACACGCCGTTATCAGACGTACCGTTTATTCTATGATTCATTCTAACCCTGTCGTAATAGACAGTCGTAAACGTGTCCGTATTTAGACCCAACTAATTGATGTGAACGGCGATAGGCCGATAATGCTGTGTCACTTTGACACGGCCTCATTAATACAGAATCGTTCTACCATAACGAGAAGGATCGGGTCGGTGAGGCGATTGTACCTTTCCAAAGCCTGTTTTAGACCGGGTACGTCCACGATATTGCGTTGTGCGACGCATTTTTCGCCTGCTGCACGTATCTTTGACGCCGTTACATGTGCCGTTAAATACGAACTACGCAACATTATGATCGTGGTGTCGTTTCATAGGCGGACACACTCGCCTAGCTTTCTTTTGACGAAAAATGCAGACGGATTGTAGCGATCGCGCTTCAATCGGTTTTGACTTATGACTCTCGCCATTTAAGGACGGCACAATTGACGATAGCCTTAGAAGGTCCAGCCATTTCTCAGAAAACGTCTCTCCGATTAATTCTTGCAAGAGCTTCTCTTTCACGCCATTGATTGAAGTCGTCTCGACAGGCTGTTACGAACAGAGTTGGAGAACAGTTTGGTGAGCTTTCTGTCATAGTGGATATGCATTTGTCCGCCATGCTTGACACATAACAACAGCCCATTCGTTCATCACGACGGGAAAAGAAGGTTCACAATTTAGCGAAGGATCAGTTTATAGCCAATATTGTTAGAAGAACCCCGTTCGAAATCATGAAGCTTTTCCTGGCGATTTGGCATTTCTCAGCTAGAAATAAGCGGTTATCTTAGAGAGAGGAACATGTTTCCAAAATGGTATAGTACGTAGTCTACTGTTGATTCTTTGGCTTTCAGCTATCACCAGCGGACATTTTCAATGTACTGAATTCTCTTTTTCGTTTTAACTAGATTTCAACGAGTCGACGCATAACAGAGTAGCGCTCCTTATGATTACTGTTTTTTCGAACTTCGCTAACGAATCCTCGATCATGACCTATTAGCGTTTACGCTCTGAACTAAAGTAGTGATTAGGGTAAATTAGATAATAGTAATGCCCCTATCACTCACATGCAATGATGTTTGCCCATATGCCAACTGGTAAGACAACCTTCTCGACCAGTTTACCGCGAGCACCCCATACATCGGAAAGCGTTCTTGAGCAATGGCAACCTAAAAATTGATCTGAGCTACGTTCCAATTTCATCATGTTTTTTTTGCTAACACGCCGCTAATGCATTTAGACCGTGGAACAAACAATAATAATAGTATCCATTATTGTTTAGTACCGTGATAGCACCGATCGCAAAATTACATTGTAGTATTCAAGTCTGATTCGTACGTGCACGCTTTTATCTGTCTATGCAGGTGTAGATTATAGAAATTCTATAAGAATAGGCTTTCGAGCAGTTTTTTTTTCCAAATGAACAGAGAATTCAAATAATTCGTCCAAATCATAATTTTAATGTAAAACACTATTGAATTGTAAATAATGCCGTTCCTTGTTTTTTGTCCTCTTCTCGTATTTTAGAAACGTGATTACATCTGCTGTTCTTAGCGCAGGCAATTGTCTAGTGCGAGCGATTGTGCTTCCGTTAGCGTTGGCTTCGCCGTTTCCAGACGTGAATTATCACGAGAGTATGGCGTTGATTTCGGTCATGGCGTACAAGGCTGTTGAGCATGTAAAGCAGGCAGGCGCGTTCGACGCAGCTAACGAGACCACCAGTGGCACGACCGGTAACGCCCTGAACGCAGAGGCCGCTGTTAACACACGTGAGTACCTCAAATAAATAGTGGACAAATACATAGTTTTCTATAAGTCTGAACGAGTGAAGTGACCAAAGAGTGGGACTAGGGTTTTACTGTCGACGGTCGCATAGTCTCCGCCAACACGAAGCCCAACTGTGGATCAATTGTTTGCCTAGCGCTTATTTTATACTGCTACTTATAAGTAAAGTACCGGGTGGTTATCGACGGATGCTGTGAGTTTGCTGATTTCGGCTTTATTTTCATTACCGTATTAGGAGTCGTGTTGAAAGTAACGGACACGATGTATTTTGTCCGAATTTTATTAGCACACGCCCGTTGCTCAGAGCACGACACCCATCCTGATGTACGATATGGTAAATGCTTAAGGAGACATGTTAGCATATATGAAATCCTCACAAATGTGCAGAGGCGTCATTATTTCGGTTCAGTAAACAGGACAAAAAGGTGATGACTATTTCCAAGCCGTATAGTGCTTTGCCTGTTTAGCCCTGTTTTCCTGTTAATATCCAGGTCGGTTGTATATGAAGAGATAGCTGAGCACGCCTACAAAGATTACGTAATGGAGTCTCGATTTGACGTCCTTGCGGTTGTCGCGAACGGTGAGTGGTGTCAGGCGTCAAACGATGAAAGGTGTGAGAGGTATGGTTCGATTTTCATCTGAGTTGGCTTCTGCAAAGTTGAACAACAAAAAGCATCTTAGCTAGTTTCATTGGCTATTTCGAAGTAAAATGTCGTAGTTTTTCTATGAAATGTATAGCGTGCTGAGTTCACAGCCGGCGAATTTTCAGTGTCGGACATTCTTATACTTATAATTCGCTCTTATTCGGTAAAAGGTAAGACACTCTTTTTGGCACACCAACTAACCCTGAATCCGTCGCGTATCAATTGACAAACCAACTAATAATACTTACTATAAGGATATACTCGTTATAGGCAAAATCCTTGACGAACATGTTTGATTTCTGACGACAGAGATGAATTTATTTACACATTTAAATTGGTCATAGGGCTGATATTTTAACCACTTGCGCATAATATACATATATTATTAGTGCAAGAAGATCTGTTTTTACATCCGTGCCCACCATACCGAATAATTTCAGTGTCAGCAACTGTACCCCCGCCAGCTCGTTACAATGGCAAATTGATGAACAGCATTTGGGGTCTTTACAACATGCACGCCTCGCATGCTTTCCAGAAAAACATCGAGCTCGCTCCAGGGGTGGCCCACCCCTCGGTGACCCAGAACGGCTCCAGGTATATATATGAGATAACCATGAATAATTCAATAGAGTAACCAGATGTGCTAAAGAAAGAGGCCGTGACTAGTATAAGACTGCATTTAAGTTTTGAATGTTTAAATACGTCCACAAGCATGCCTGCGTATGCATAGAATATGCCTTCATCAGGACGAGCTTTTAGTTCAACTTGGCTAGTTTACTAATAAAGTCCTTCTAGATTTTGAAAAACAAACTTAGTTCGCAGCGTGGAAATCGCATAAGGGGGCTTGCAGTTGGAGCATATGAAGGTTTGGGTTTCACGTATCAGTCGCAAAAAAGAAATGATGTCGGCAAGCAGTAAGTTTCCGGTTTAATTTCTATCACTTACTTCTGGTCATTGTCCGCTGCAAAAATCGGTTGCCTTTGAAAAAGTCGTTCCGAGCTGTCCTCTTTCATGTAGGCCATCGGCAGGCCCATGTCAGCTTGTTTCGGCTCCGAAACATGCTCTCTATTCTAGCTGCGTATCTAACTTTCTATAACTTATTATTATTATTATTGATTTACATAATAGTAAACAACTTCCTTAGCCATTAACTCACTCAACATATCTGCCAGAAATGGGAAAGCAAAAAGCTTTAGCAGGGTCGCTGCTTTAGTATTTAGATTGTTGAGGTACAATTGATAGGATGACACGTAGCTCCAGGTAGATATTATTCGACGTTTAGCAGTTCAATGGATTTAAGTAGGATGATTATTCGCGAAACGGCGCTGATGGCGTACATTGCCTCACGCGAACACTCATTTTAAAACCAGTAATTTTTTTCCAAGTTTTGGCCTGTCGTTGACTCATTGCCTTCATGCGTTGGCACGACCGCTCGTTAGCTGGTTTCAAATTAGGTATGATTTAAGGCTTATTTTCGACAGTGAATATATTTATTGTTAGACAATTGAATTTCAATTTTTTGGTTACACAAAAGTGTACTCTCGCTGTCTCAACTGAGGTAAAGCTTCAACCTTTCAGAAATGACAGATGACAGGGGAGGCCGTCGAGAGAAGTCATCTAGGAGAATCACATATAGGAAAAGGTTTCAACGCGTTGAAAGGAAGAAAACTGCGAACGAAAGATCCGAAGAGCTTTCTCAAAACGAAACTGGGCTAGCTTCAACCGTTATTATCGGCTGAAGTAGAACATCACTCTTCATTCACTTAGACATTTTCCGCCTCGGGCTCACCCGAAGCCCGTTCCTAGCTTTTTAAAACAAATGAAAAACGAACAAACATACGTTTTACGCAAAATCTCTCTAAGTGAAGATAACGATTTGAAGTCATTAACATGTCGAAGCAACTATTCTCAAAACAGGACAAAAGTTCGCTAGAAACCGGTCAAAGTTTAAATATCCACAGTTACCCACATCTTGTTTTTAAATTACTAAATTTCATAAAAGCTTTATTCTTGAATAGTTTTTTTTGTTTTTTGTTTTTTTTTTTTTTCGCACATAACGGCAGCAGTTGATCAATAGACTCAAAAAAAAATAGGGGTGCCATATAAAAACTGGTAGACACGTTAGGCTGTGAGATGCCATCGCGTCCGTTCTTCTACAAGGCTATTACAATATCTACATAATCTTATAACATCAGGTAGCTGTCTTGGGGGTTGCCCAAGGACACGGTCCCCTTTGTCCATAAAGAAAAGTATACTATTGATACATAAACAAACAATTGTAATAATACCAATATTACCATGTTGCTGGCTTGCTTTATACGCTAGGAGTGCGAGAAGAATAACAACGAAATCCAGCTATTTCGGTAACACGTGCAGAGGGTTGCGGTTATTACGTAGCATCGTTATAAATCGTAAGGTAAAATGGCACACTGAAACGGTTTCAATGTTCGATTTTTGTTTTGTCTAACCCTCATTCTTCGTTTAAAAGGTCCATTGTATTTCGGGCAAGACCCGATTTGTTTATAACTGCTTGTTTGTATTTGAAAATGTTTTACGATACTTGATGCCGCCTTTGTTGTAAATACCTGTACGCACTTCTACATTTTTGCGATAAACGCAGGGTCCTTTTCATCTTAGTTACTAGTCACTTCAGTTGCAATGCTACAGGCCGATGCGTTAATACCTTTAGGATGTAAAAATGACAAATGGACTTTACCGCGGAATGTTTTCGTATATTTCTTAACTAAGCTTGTCGTTTAGCCCCTTCAATGCAGTTCTGACCATTGCACAAGCAGGCTACTTCCAGTAAAATATGGCCTTAGTTCAAAATATTCTTCCCAAGCTAACCTGGTTCCGCGAAAAACTTCGTGGCCTGCGAGTTCCTCTTGCAAGTCTGACGTTTAGACGTCGGTTGCCAGGTCGGCCAAGGTGCGAAGGTACCTGATGATTTGCTTCAGTCCTATTCAAAATATATGTTGTCAAACAATACGAAAGTTTCGTATTTCCCATTTTACAATCCCATACCTAGAAGATTTATAATGCAAGTTTTCCGTAAAGCTTACAGTAGCTATCGCAAACGTTCGTCTCAGTGGTTCTATCCTTGCATCTCTTAGCATAAATGCGTTTATTATCAAAAAGTTTTCCATTTCGGCAGAGAGGTATACAGCCCGTTCGACCACTCGTTCTCGATAACGTATACGGTGCTGCGGGCGTATTGTCTGCCAACCGATTCGAGAACCTTTTCTATCTGGCGATTCTCTCTCGTCTAATGGCGGTTCAGAGGAACAACACAGGCTGCGGAGCAACTCGTGTTACACACCAATAAAAAGACGTATGAAGTTTTAGTATTACATCAACGTGCCACCGGCGGTATTCGCGTCGGTTTTGCTTTGTTCGCTTCACAACTCTGCGATGAAGGCAAAGTTAGCTCGCGGATTTCGACTCGCGATTTGACCGACCGACGCAGATTAGACACACGCCTCTGCCCGTCCCCAAAATCCCTCGCGTTTATGGGCAGCTCTGGGAATCGGCGACAGCTTCGGCAATCAGATCTTGTGCCAATCAGACAAATAGACAGACCCACATTCATCGACTTTAAAATTACATAGAGAAATGGATAGTGGCAACGGGTACGATTGCCGCGGACTCCGCGATAGGTTTTTCCATGGTTCGCAAGTCACAGCAAGCTTAGCATCGATTGTAACTGGCAAGCAAACAGATTATGTGAAACCGTATCATAACATGCGCATGTAACACAAAGGTCTTCCAGTCGAAAATTTTCAACAATGAGGCATCTTCAGTCACACACTCTAGATGAATTTTGATTAGTGTCCACCATAAACAGGGATTCAAATGATTCTCAAGCCAAAACAGAGGCTTTAAGATAGTAGGTCCTTGACGTCAATCGATCATCAAAAGTACTGCTGCGTATGTACTTATGACGTTATCTGGAACTGTTAGCTTCAGGATAAGGTAATGCTCTGTCATTTAGAACGCCTTGAAGGGAACTCGTCTCCCAGAGTCCACTAGCCGCTCGTTGTTCACGAAATTGTCTTTAACTATATCTAGTGAAGTACGTTGCAGGGTTATGACTCATAAGCTACGTGATACGCATTGGAATTAAAAGCTATATCGTTATGTTGATTGTTTTCAGTACCAGGCTGGACCTTCTGAGTCATCACTGAGTGGGACATCTGTACCAGAATCGTAATCGTTGAGATCAATAAAGCACAATCATGTGCCCAGTTTGACTGTTCAATTTGTCGTTCATGTTGTTATCTATTACCAATGTTATCTGTTTAATGAACTATTTCTGTTTAGCAAAGGTTTAACTAAATGTTGGTACCGTGCAATACCCAGCTAGTGCCCAAATCTATACACGGCTTGAAGTATCGTCTATAAAAACAGCTAAAGTCACAATATCATTTGTAAATTATTTACGGATTCACTATTTTTGTTTTGCAATTTCAGATTCGTTTTTGCCAAATTTGCATCACAATCCTGTGTGTGAAGATGTTTTTTTCTAAAGGAAGTGCGGCGTGACCAGGAAATTATTTGCTTCCATAGGTCCAATAGGCTTAGTGAATTTAGACCGTGTAGAGGTATACAACACCAGGGTGAAGGATAGTAACGTATATATGTCTCCATGTGTTTCGCAATGAGGTGGCCTTTTTCGATGCCGGTGAGAGCCCTGTCCTCTGTGTAAATTAAACTTTTAGTTGGAGCACAGCGTTTGGGCCTGTTCCTTATTGCCCTATGTATAGTAGTGTCCAGCATGCTTTGCTGTTTTGTTATGGCCCATCTTAATTTTGTTCAACATAAGCTGTGACTGTTGAAAGATAACATGTCATTTGGGGGCCAGAAACAAGTCGCGCACGAGAAACTAAATATATCGTGATGATTCCGCTAAATCTAAATGATGGTAGTTTGAAATGTTCGCTTGGTTTACACCGGCCTAATGATATTCGATAACATATAGATAGCTTAAGCTTCTGTCACAAGAATGCGTATGTGTCTGGGTTCTTTGTTGTCAGGACCTAAAGCCTAGCTTTGTAAAGCAATTTCATCTCTGACATGAATGCGAGTGTATCCTCGTACGCCGTATTCTAGTGGCAAAAAATGCTAGTGACAGGTAAAGAAAATTCAGACTAGGTCCTTATATGAAAAAAGTGGTGTGGACGCTGAAAACGGGACAAAGCTTTCGAAAGCCGAGTCAGTAAACGGTATCCTGATGTGCGTGGCGCTGTACTGTATGAGGCCTGGTAGGAATCATGCGCATTATCAACACTCCGTGAAAACGGCTACGGGTCTGAAAACACAAATGGTTATTGGCAAGGTCGCTACTCAATTGTTTCACTTGAGTCGTTGTTGTGTCATTTATCCCGTCATAACGTTGCCGTACTCTGTCATCTCTAGTCGTACTGGGAAACTTCTAACACCAGTAGTTGAAGAAATCTTTCGGTCCAAAAATGCAGACGAATCTGTCGTAAGGAACTTCTTTTCTAACTCTAAAATGTTTGTAATTTTTCCGTACCCAACATCTATCTAATCGAAAATATCCGTCGGCCAAAGTACTCTGCAAGAAATGCTCGTGCTCACGCAACGTTCAAAGCACGGTGCAGTTCGCTTCGTCCTTAGCTCTGATTTCGTTCAACTTAAACGTATAGGCAAGCACGATACTCGAAACGCATCGTAAGCGACCCCTTAAAAGACCGACAAGGACAAACGGCTGGGTTTGCGTGTGATGATGCATCGGTGTGTGAAATCCGGCAAGCACGTCAAAATTTATCGTTAAGGACAAACAATAAGGAATAGACAGTACCATTGACAGATCGTGCGGGATTCAATCAAATGGCTTCTGTTGACCGCGGAAATTGTTGCTTACGTACAGCTACTAGAACGGCTAAAGCGGTCAAGCTTATGAACGTGGAGTCGCGTGACAATGTAACATTACGTAATGCCGTCAGAGTTTCCGTAGAGTGTATTACGCAATGTTTTTGTGGCAAAGGTGTTCAAGTTCTCATCTCTATCAAACGAATCGCCGTGGCAGTTTAGAAAATGTATAATAGATATATGAACGGTGTTTTGACTTTTTCTGCTTAGGCATCAAAGTAAAATAGTACGGGAAATAAGGGTTGAAATAAATCCATAGTCCCAGATACGTCTATCCCTGAATTTGCCAATTTGCTTGAGAAGTGTGTACCGTGAACAGAACTTGGGTATTACGTTTCCTTTTCCATTATCGCATGATTGCAAAATGATACGCATCTCGAGCTTTCTCTTCGGTAAAAACTTTATCAATAGCCCATTCTTTACGAATCATCCATATCATTAGCGAGAAGAGAATACCGTAAGAAAATCGTGTGGCAATTGTGAATAGTATCGGGCATATTTGTTATAGTCAAAAAAACTGACAAGTATTAAAATATTGTATACTATATAAAAGTATTGGCTAGAATTTAGCGCAAATTGTTTGACGAATTTTTTTGGACAAATCAACATACTGACGAGGATTCAGAGTACTTAAGAATAAGGGTCTTTTTTTTTTTATTATTATTAGAGCCTGTTAACAGATAGTACAGGTAGAAGCTACCCTCTGTAGACTTTTCGATGTGAATTGTTTGTACGTTTCTTCATCGAGATTTAGAAAGCCATGAAACGCGGTTACGGAGGAAGCCTCCCAGTGAGTATTGTTTATGCGGTGATATAAACGATTATGTTAAATAGATAGGATAGACGAGCAAATCAAGAAAATATTTCCAACTGCTCGGCTAAGTTACGCCATAAATAATAAGCAGCTGTATTGCTTGAGCACCTTAGCTGAACTGACCAAATAACGTTTCTGAGTTACAGGTACTATCATTGCATTGATGGGGCTATGGTCGCGGTTATCTGTCCTACAGATAAACCCGCGCTACAGGACATGTGCGATGGCTATGCGAAACACTGTAGGTGTGTTTAACAACTAGAACAATTTTTCAACTGAAAAATCCTGAAATTTTAACGCAAATACAGTAAGATTTCAGTATGGACAACCAACTTCACAGAACTAGAGTGCGAGCCACTATGTGCTCTGAACCCCCCAAACATTCGAAGTAAAGAAAACAACTTGAGATTGACATTCTCTTTTTCTCCGTTGAGTTCCGCAGAACTTGTAGTCTGACTCAGTTAGTGAGAGCTCTTGGCCCCTTTAGCCATATGCATAGATAGTTTAAATTGAAATTGTATTAGCTTGTGTCACATTGAATCGATTAACTGATAGCAATCAATGGGTTTAATAATAATAGACTACTTCGATAGAAGGAAAATTCCTCTTGCCCCTGAAGCAGACTACGCTTAAATAACCCTTATAATCACAGATGGTAGCCGACTGATGCAGACACTGCTACGTGACATGTATAACTAAGGGAAACGAGTAGCGAAAGCAGAACCTCTATAGGTCCCTAATTACTTATCGTGTCACCGTAGACAAGAGAAAGAGAGAGCTATTGCACTACTTATGTTAGTATATTGCGTCATTTAGAATCGGGTTCGTGTCTAACATGAAGCTTGTTCGACTTTCCAGGCTGGCGGTATTTGGCCTTTGATAGGAGCATGACCCACGAACAGATCAACAATAATGCCTATGACTACTACACATGCCTTGGAAAGATCCCGCAGGGGTCCTAGGCCTTTC
>NW_019211457.1:40295198-40312614 GCF_002443255.2 Varroa destructor
TCCGCACCTGTATCATATATACTTAATTTTTTTAGTTGTAGCAAGATCTATAAGACTGAGCGTAACTCGGTTACCCCTGATAATGCCTATGTTTGATGTTTTTACACAGCATGATAATAACATGCATTTAGTAAACGCTTACTGAAAAAGAGAACTAAGCTATAGAAGATTGTCATACTCTGTGCTATGTTTTGCATATATTTTACAATTCAGTAGCTTGTTTTTTCGGCTCAATATATTTATTACGCTGCCCAATTCCCTCTTTTCGGATTCTAAACGATAAAATATGTCTAGTAAGAGTCGTCTTATTTATACAACAGAGACGACAATGTGTGTAGCGATGCACACAGGTACGTTCCTGAGCATAATGAGTAGGCCTTAAAATTTCCTAGTTTATCGGTCACGCTGTTCTACTTTGGGCTAGGGATGTGTAGGGAGGTGCGTGCGGTGGAGCCGATTTATTTCAGAAGCATCGTACGCCAAAGCATGGGATGACAGGGGACAGAGAGAGATACGTCAAACCTTAAACTGGGAGCGCGTACATGACCTAGCATTTCCTAATCGCCGAACACTGTCCAAGAATCATGATTAATGAAAGCGTTGCAAGAAGAACAACCGACAGACGTTGGTTTTATGACGTAATCGATAGTTATAGTATATATTATAACTTCTATTACGAGATAAAGCGATAGATTAGACGCTAGTAAAGTGAACGAAGCACGTTCGAAGTGACTTCAGCTGCTGTACAGTTATGATCCAAGGAGTTTGTCCTGATCCTGAGGTGGAGCTGTACTTACGCCAACTCCTGAATAGGTTCTCTATGTATTTTTATTTGTTGAGGATTGTTTCGAGTATTGCGTTTAGTCCGGCTATGCTTGATCCATCCGTTGGTGTTTTTCATCTCCTGTGCAAAGAGTCTGTATTTGAGTGCCCTCCATCACAAACCGTGTTGATGGGTCGATTCACCCTCGTCAAACGTTACGCAACGACTCAGTTATTCCGGTCACTCCTGTTTGTGCCTTTCACTATCGTTTAGCTCTAGAAGTAGAACGTTTCTTTTCGTCTGTCGACGTTTCGTATGCGATAATGTTGTTCTCTCAATTTGCCATTTCTGCACGTTCCTATTACGTTCTAATTCTTTGATATAGTTGTGGTAGCGGGTCAGCGAGGTAAAAATTTTATTAAAATATTGTGATTGCTTGGTGATTATCCTGCGTGCATCGTCTCAGCTTTTTTTCGTTAATAGAACGAGCTCGAGCGACCCTTTACTCTTCTTTAGTTTCATCCTGTCGCCCGTAGAATCGCATCTTTTATGCTTACGTAGGTTCCAAAGACCGTACGATCGTTTACCTAATTATCTTCTGTCGCCTTTTCGATGTTATCTGTTCGTTTTGTTTTTTTTATGATTTGTTATGGCTCTGTGAAGCATTACGTGATAGGGTTGTGATCTGAACCTTTTCATATGCCCCTGGTGTCGTCTGCTAGGATCTTCTCCATGTATATCAACACAGAGATCCAAATGCCGCCCATAGCCATTTTGGTAGTCGCGACTACCCTACCCATTCCTCTAAGTTTAATTGGGGGTTGCTTGGATATCAGTTTCGCCCAGCCACGCCAGCTAGATCGGGTCTTCGGTTCGAACGCTTTCACTAGTACTCGTCTAAGATTCGGAAACATTTGCCACTCTACTGGGAAAGTTTCACTAGCTAGTATAACGATTGAACATTGGCTCATTTGAACCTACGTTTATAGCAACTATTTATATTTAGAGCGGTAACACATATCACCGCGCGTTTACTAATGCCATTTCCATTTTCTAGTGTCACGGTAGTCGATTTGTGCGCCACCTTCTATAACAGTTACCTAGCCACGCTTCTACATGGAACATAAATAACTATTATTCTAGCGGTACCACAATTTATGTGTTGGGGGGTCATTGATTATTTGATTGGCTTCGTGATGTGGGTCGCTACCTCAGCAGTTGTTTTGCGAGTCGAACGCTAACATGCATTAGACGGAATAGCCACAACCGAACTTAGTGTCACCTCGCCCTTATAACTGAGATGTAATAACAATAGTGGAACTCAACACTTCGTATTAACTTACTCTAGAGATAGTGTACGATTGGAACGTGCCGATATCTTGTTGAGATAGTAATAATTTCTATGCTTCGGTGCCTCTCTGTGTTGTCTTTGTTTAGAAGAGGTAAGCGTCTTGCTAGATAGTTTGGCATTAATTAATTAGCATGACAAAACGGTCGGTCTTCTAGAATAATCTTACTCGTCCGATACGCGTTAGAGAATAGGACGCGACTCTATACCTTTTAGAATATATTTGATATGAGCCGACGCAAGCACTTATCTTGTTTTATGTTTCGCCTAGTAAATTGACTTGCCACGGCCATCTGCGCATAATTAGAGAAAACTTTCTATCGCTTGTATATCCAACTAAGCGTGCATGCTTTGCTTAGTCTCAGAGATATAGGGAATAAGACTTCATTGTACAAGATTTTACATGAAGAAAATCATTGTCGACAGTGCTGGCAGTCAAGACTTGCTGGTATAAGTCCGTTGTTCTGCCAGCAGGCAGGTTTGCTGTAAACCCAAAGAGCAGTGCAGCTCGGAGATATGAACAGCTAAGCAATACGTACCGCCTGAAAGCGCCTAAAGAACAAGGTGTGCCAACAAAGGTCAAGGTTAGTCCTGCTAATAAAAGGGAAAATGTTAGTGAAAAAGAAATTATACTTGTCCAAAGTCACAACTGTCTCTTACGATGAAAGAGGATAAAGGTCGACCAATGGCGTCTTTATGTTCAGGCGTTGTCATGTTCTAACAGGTTTGAAATAGATAGGGTTTATTGGAAAGTTTTTCCGGTGATCAACCTGACATAGCGGAAAAAAATAACAGATGTAGCCAAAAAGCTGATCGAAGAGGCCTGCCAAGTTTGGCCCTGAAAGTTATCAGGACAGTTGGTCGTATTACAATTTTAGAATACTGGGTTGCAATAAGGCACACTAGAAAAGCAAGAAGTTTGAAGTAAACAAAGCATTTTACGACAAAGGTGCCACGCAATCGGTGGTTCAAAACCCTGCCCACGATGCTGAGGTGCTTCTGGGCTGAATGAGCTTGATGCAAGGAAACCACATATCGAAGAGGCCGTACGAATCTAGCAGTAATAGAATAAGCCCACTACTGGCAGAGGCACTGGGAAACTACCACATAGCAAAAAGTTCCGTCGATACTCCGGTATTGTGTCAAGTACAGAATCGAACAGGCTCTGTGGCACCTAAATGTAACAAACACAGAGCGCATAGGTGAATGAATATTTTTGTGGATGTTAGAACTGTCGCTGCATCGCTATTCAAGCAGCAGAAAAAACATTCTGCGGATTTGGTCGCTCGCAATTCCCACTGAAATTGATACGATCGTTATATATAAAAAAAAACAACTATTTCTTTGGTTGCTATAAAGAATTGCTGAATATATATATATATATATATATATATATATACGTTATTAAGACAAACATCAAACTCTAAGCTTTGACAGCATTCAACGCTCTGGAGAGTGAACTATACTTGCAGAAGTTAATATACTGACAGCTCTAGCATTTAAAAATGATCCAAACAAAGCCGTTAGATGAATCTGAAACTTATTTCTATCGCATCTAACGGTCCAAGCACATGCAGACTTTCCGATCTGTTCCAGAATAGGTAATACGTTGTTGACTCGCAAACGCCTCACGACAAAAAAAAGCTATAAGTTAATTCAGTAACTTGCCTTACGTACAAGACGCACACAGAAGAAGAAGAAACCCAGTTTCCCAGATAAAGGTAAGTAATCCACGAATTGTACAACTCTGTTTTGCTCCTTAGAATTAGACAAGAATCTTCAATAACGTAATGTTTAACAGTTAAAAGCGCTCAGTCCTCAAATGATAACTCTTTAGCATAGAGATTAAACTGTACCATTAATTAAGCAGATCTGCTCTAAGAGTGCAGACTCACGTAATTGTATTGTAATTGGCCAATGAATACGTTAACATGACGGGTCCCTCTATGGCACAGAAGCTATATTTTGTCTAAACCGCTCTTAGCAATCATATTTCGAAGTGAAATTCACAGAGCATCGCTCGAAGTAAGAATTAAAGCATTTTGAATATGTTTTTTTTTCTTCTCTTTTCTTCTTTTTTTCTGGTGACCTGTTGAAGCCAGTTGATGTCTCGGCGTGTCTAAATATACGTGCATCAAGTTTGTGAATGTTCGCCAATCTTCTAATTAGGCAAAGGGAATACGGATCCGTTAAAAGTGAATGCCAGTCATAAAATTATCGACCATCCAAGTGCCTCAAAACGCATAAGGATCCAAAACACCCTATCGGACAACTAACATATTTCGTCACTACGTACCTGACTAACGAGCAGTTGAGAATCTTCATCATTAAGTTGTACGAATTACCAGCGAAGTATTCTCTCTATACATCGAACTGTTGTGAGCACTCTAGGCACCCTCAGACATAGACTTGTCATAAAGATCTGGGTTCTAGCGAGCAAAACATATATGACCGAATCTCCTTCAACCATATATGGCTCTGTTTCTGCTAGAGGAAAATTGGCTTTGCAAAACATTCTTGGATATTTCTTTATAACCAAATCTCGGATTACCTCATCCAGAAAACTGAGGCATAGCTTTATTGACATGAGGCTTCGAAGTTTCTCTTAGCTTGTCATAGAAATTGTGCGCGATGTTAATATCTCGATGAAGCATTCAATTTCTGTGTATAAAATGGTACGCTTTTCTTTATTGTATCTGTTCACTTTGAGCAAGGAATCACCATTAGCTGACACTGTCTTCTGCTGATCGATTGGACAAAACTATGGGCCGATTTATTCTTATCTGTTCGCTATGTGTTAGGTCATGAAAAAGGGGACAATTGTTAAATCACATAGCGTCCAGGTCGGAATTAATAACAATACAGCCAACAACACATGGTTATATATATATATAACCAGTTATAGTTAATTGAACATGAACTTAAGGTCTGTCTTGGCGGCTGACATATTATTTACGTGCAATCACGGCTAATTAAGCAAAGTGCACGTTTTTATCAGTCGTATACAGGCAAAAAAGTGATCTGAAAAGAAAGAAACAAGAGAGATATCATAGACAACCACTGAAAAAGATTACTGTCGATGGTACCGACTGGGACTATTCTCACTCCAATATGTAGGTGGTTCACTATAAACGACAATAGATAGCAAAGTTTACTTACGGTGTAGACAACATCACTTCCGGTAGTACCAATAAGTCCGGCTAAAGGCCGCTCATCTCTTTCGGCCAGTGCTTATACTATACGTGAATTGATGATAAGTACGCGATCCAGTGCGTAAATCGTATTTAGGCTAAATTCAAACGACATATCTAAATGCTTCCCGCTAACCCCGATAGACAGACAGGTTCGAAATGTACTTTTTACGATGATTCTCCACTCTTACTACTTGCGCCAGGCTTTCCTAGCGATTGCGATTTTTCAATGGTCATTTTTTCTTCACTGTCGCGTAGCAAGTCTTTTCTTCGTCATCTCGTTGTGTTTTTTTCCTGTTTCTTCTCCCGTTTAAATGATCAAACGATCCCAAATTCATGACACGTATGACGCAGGTGTTTGGTCCAGTGCCTTCACTTAGATCCGTCTATTCGAGCCCAGCTATTCTTTGTGCTTCATACGGCTGTAAATGTCATCGGTGATGGAACAATTCAGCTAAAAAAAAAAACCTGCTGAGCCTCGCTATTGCAAAAATATACATACGTAAACAGGAATTGTCGTTTCCACTAGCGGAAACGGTGTGGAATGAAGAACTGCATCCACCCGCCTGAAGCCTATGCCGGTGTTCTCTGTCGTGTTGCAGCTGCCTGCCTTACCTACCAACAGAATACGTAGATTACGCTAGCTAAAGAGCTCGTATAGTCTACCAGGTTAATATCGACTATATCTTCCATGAAAAAACCCCAAAAGTCAGAATAACTCTATGACAATTATAACAATAAAGCAGAGATATAAGTGCGTAGATTTTTATGCTCAATTTGTAATTTGTTCAGGTTGATGTTGCAGCTACCAGTAGAAAGGGAAATTTACAGAACTAATACGAACCCTACAGAAACAAAAGGTATGACGGCCGTTCAAAGCGTTCATTATTAGTGCGTGTGTGTGATGTGTGTGTGTGTGTTCGAAAAAATAACGTAAAGCCAAAAACAAGACAAAGAAGAGACAACACGACAATAAACTACATAAGAGTTACTTCCGAAACGGATAAAATCCTCAACTTCCCTCTTGATATGGATATTTCAGAAGCAACACATATCACATATATTACATCTGCGTATTATATATTACTATAGCTGCGCATGATTTGAATGCAGGAAAATTCGAACATGTATTTCTCAAATGAACTGCAGACAAAAGTTGTATGATACTATACACAATCAGTACGAGTCACAGCCTGCTATGCTTTCCTCGCCTGGGTCACCGTGTTAAAAATTGTCGATATCACTAGCATACAGACATATAGAAAGATTTGAAAGCAGTCTTTCTGAACAATAATAGAGTCTTGTGATCTACAAGGGGCAATCTATTGTTTTTTGATGTCAGGGAGCGGAAACAATTCAATTGCCATGTATTGGAAATTAGAGGCCAAGGCTCGAACAGGCCAAGGAAACGGCACATCGCTTCTTTTAAGCTGTTACTAATAAACATCCCCAAAACCTTATAGCCATTGACAGAACGAAATACGTCATTACATTATTTGCAAGGTGTGCCTGAATATAAAACGGGCGGTCTCTACAAAGATTTGTCTGCACTTGAGCTAAGATCGCCAAAGTATCACTGACGCCCTTATCGCTGTTGGTGCCGGATACCGGAATTCACAAGCAAAATATTTCCAATTGTTCATTATTTTTATGACTTTTTATACTGCACTTTGCGTAAATATGTATAGAAGAGCATCTACGGACGTAGCCCGAACAATAATTTATCATTCTGAGCAAAGAATGCGTTCGCGAAGGGTGCAATTAAGACGCGACATAATATTTGTTTGACATATGGAAAGAGAGAAATGAAGGGCTTTGAGAAAGCATGTGGTAGATGAATGACGTTGCCCACAAAACTTGTCCTACCTTTGCCAAGGATTGGTCCAGCCGTTGCTGTTTCAGCCAGTACGTTTTCTTCCCTTGTGTAAATCACCTCGTCGGAATAATGCGATACCTCAACGCCTCCGTTCACCACTACAAATAAGAGGGTGTCAACATACTTTGAGTCCCTATCGCGCAATCTCTAGTCGAAACAATGTTTCCTCGTCCTTGTTCTAGGCAGACAAAATCAGGGAGACAACTTGTCAAATAAGGCAACTGGGCAGCTTAGCACAGGCAATAGCCGAAATAAAACAACGAATGTCGAAAGATAATACAGAAGGCACCTAGTGTAAGACAGCCCGCTGAAGGCTTAGCTGAAGTCTATATAGTTAATTAACACATAGATTGCCCCTATTGATATAGTAGGTTACGGCTCGTATGGCGTCTGATATAAATCAACCGTGCTAATAATGATGGTTTCTTTTGATAATTTTGTTAAACAACTTCCATTTTTCTTAATTGAAATCAGATGACTCTTTTAGTATACTTATGCCTGGCACATTTCTCCACTCAGTCTGCAGATTTGAATCTGTTCAATGGTACGATTTGATCGGAAAACAAAACCCAGAAAACGTAAACGTTATTAAAAGACGATACCTATAGATCCGGTTTGGAATGTCAGTCGCGTATTTGCATCTAATTCATGTTATTAACTTTCCTATTTCTCAGTTCACTACATACTGAAAAGTCTGCATTCAGAATAGGTAACTTATAGACCTGCATTATGAAGCTCTAAGAGAAAGCCACAAAGTATTCATTAAAGTTTTCTTTCACAAAACCCACAAAGTGTAAATATATGTTCATGATTCGTTCTAGGAATATTACGTCTGGCGTTTAGGTTGAAATTAGCTGGCTCTACATGGTGAATCTTTTGAAGCATTGGCGCAAGTAGTAAGAGTGGAGAATCATCGTAAAAAGTACATTTCGAACCTGTCTGTCTATCGGGGTTAGCGGGAAGCATTTAGATATGTCGTTTGAATTTAGCCTAAATACGATTTACGCACTGGATCGCGTACTTATCATCAATTCACGTATAGTATAAGCACTGGCCGAAAGAGATGAGCGGCCTTTAGCCGGACTTATTGGTACTACCGGAAGTGATGTTGTCTACACCGTAAGTAAACTTTGCTATCTATTGTCGTTTATAGTGAACCACCTACATATTGGAGTGAGAATAGTCCCAGTCGGTACCATCGACAGTAATCTTTTTCAGTGGTTGTCTATGATATCTCTCTTGTTTCTTTCTTTTCAGATCACTTTTTTGCCTGTATACGACTGATAAAAACGTGCACTTTGCTTAATTAGCCGTGATTGCACGTAAATAATATGTCAGCCGCCAAGACAGACCTTAAGTTCATGTTCAATTAACTATAACTGGTTATATATATATATATAACCATGTGTTGTTGGCTGTATTGTTATTAATTCCGACCTGGACGCTATGTGATTTAACAATTGTCCCCTTTTTCATGACCTAACACATAGCGAACAGATAAGAATAAATCGGCCCATAGTTTTGTCCAATCGATCAGCAGAAGACAGTGTCAGCTAATGGTGATTCCTTGCTCAAAGTGAACAGATACAATAAAGAAAAGCGTACCATTTTATACACAGAAATTGAATGCTTCATCGAGATATTAACATCGCGCACAATTTCTATGACAAGCTAAGAGAAACTTCGAAGCCTCATGTCAATAAAGCTATGCCTCAGTTTTCTGGATGAGGTAATCCGAGATTTGGTTATAAAGAAATATCCAAGAATGTTTTGCAAAGCCAATTTTCCTCTAGCAGAAACAGAGCCATATATGGTTGAAGGAGATTCGGTCATATATGTTTTGCTCGCTAGAACCCAGATCTTTATGACAAGTCTATGTCTGAGGGTGCCTAGAGTGCTCACAACAGTTCGATGTATAGAGAGAATACTTCGCTGGTAATTCGTACAACTTAATGATGAAGATTCTCAACTGCTCGTTAGTCAGGTACGTAGTGACGAAATATGTTAGTTGTCCGATAGGGTGTTTTGGATCCTTATGCGTTTTGAGGCACTTGGATGGTCGATAATTTTATGACTGGCATTCACTTTTAACGGATCCGTATTCCCTTTGCCTAATTAGAAGATTGGCGAACATTCACAAACTTGATGCACGTATATTTAGACACGCCGAGACATCAACTGGCTTCAACAGGTCACCAGAAAAAAAGAAGAAAAGAGAAGAAAAAAAAACATATTCAAAATGCTTTAATTCTTACTTCGAGCGATGCTCTGTGAATTTCACTTCGAAATATGATTGCTAAGAGCGGTTTAGACAAAATATAGCTTCTGTGCCATAGAGGGACCCGTCATGTTAACGTATTCATTGGCCAATTACAATACAATTACGTGAGTCTGCACTCTTAGAGCAGATCTGCTTAATTAATGGTACAGTTTAATCTCTATGCTAAAGAGTTATCATTTGAGGACTGAGCGCTTTTAACTGTTAAACATTACGTTATTGAAGATTCTTGTCTAATTCTAAGGAGCAAAACAGAGTTGTACAATTCGTGGATTACTTACCTTTATCTGGGAAACTGGGTTTCTTCTTCTTCTGTGTGCGTCTTGTACGTAAGGCAAGTTACTGAATTAACTTATAGCTTTTTTTTGTCGTGAGGCGTTTGCGAGTCAACAACGTATTACCTATTCTGGAACAGATCGGAAAGTCTGCATGTGCTTGGACCGTTAGATGCGATAGAAATAAGTTTCAGATTCATCTAACGGCTTTGTTTGGATCATTTTTAAATGCTAGAGCTGTCAGTATATTAACTTCTGCAAGTATAGTTCACTCTCCAGAGCGTTGAATGCTGTCAAAGCTTAGAGTTTGATGTTTGTCTTAATAACGTATATATATATATATATATATATATATATATTCAGCAATTCTTTATAGCAACCAAAGAAATAGTTGTTTTTTTTTATATATAACGATCGTATCAATTTCAGTGGGAATTGCGAGCGACCAAATCCGCAGAATGTTTTTTCTGCTGCTTGAATAGCGATGCAGCGACAGTTCTAACATCCACAAAAATATTCATTCACCTATGCGCTCTGTGTTTGTTACATTTAGGTGCCACAGAGCCTGTTCGATTCTGTACTTGACACAATACCGGAGTATCGACGGAACTTTTTGCTATGTGGTAGTTTCCCAGTGCCTCTGCCAGTAGTGGGCTTATTCTATTACTGCTAGATTCGTACGGCCTCTTCGATATGTGGTTTCCTTGCATCAAGCTCATTCAGCCCAGAAGCACCTCAGCATCGTGGGCAGGGTTTTGAACCACCGATTGCGTGGCACCTTTGTCGTAAAATGCTTTGTTTACTTCAAACTTCTTGCTTTTCTAGTGTGCCTTATTGCAACCCAGTATTCTAAAATTGTAATACGACCAACTGTCCTGATAACTTTCAGGGCCAAACTTGGCAGGCCTCTTCGATCAGCTTTTTGGCTACATCTGTTATTTTTTTCCGCTATGTCAGGTTGATCACCGGAAAAACTTTCCAATAAACCCTATCTATTTCAAACCTGTTAGAACATGACAACGCCTGAACATAAAGACGCCATTGGTCGACCTTTATCCTCTTTCATCGTAAGAGACAGTTGTGACTTTGGACAAGTATAATTTCTTTTTCACTAACATTTTCCCTTTTATTAGCAGGACTAACCTTGACCTTTGTTGGCACACCTTGTTCTTTAGGCGCTTTCAGGCGGTACGTATTGCTTAGCTGTTCATATCTCCGAGCTGCACTGCTCTTTGGGTTTACAGCAAACCTGCCTGCTGGCAGAACAACGGACTTATACCAGCAAGTCTTGACTGCCAGCACTGTCGACAATGATTTTCTTCATGTAAAATCTTGTACAATGAAGTCTTATTCCCTATATCTCTGAGACTAAGCAAAGCATGCACGCTTAGTTGGATATACAAGCGATAGAAAGTTTTCTCTAATTATGCGCAGATGGCCGTGGCAAGTCAATTTACTAGGCGAAACATAAAACAAGATAAGTGCTTGCGTCGGCTCATATCAAATATATTCTAAAAGGTATAGAGTCGCGTCCTATTCTCTAACGCGTATCGGACGAGTAAGATTATTCTAGAAGACCGACCGTTTTGTCATGCTAATTAATTAATGCCAAACTATCTAGCAAGACGCTTACCTCTTCTAAACAAAGACAACACAGAGAGGCACCGAAGCATAGAAATTATTACTATCTCAACAAGATATCGGCACGTTCCAATCGTACACTATCTCTAGAGTAAGTTAATACGAAGTGTTGAGTTCCACTATTGTTATTACATCTCAGTTATAAGGGCGAGGTGACACTAAGTTCGGTTGTGGCTATTCCGTCTAATGCATGTTAGCGTTCGACTCGCAAAACAACTGCTGAGGTAGCGACCCACATCACGAAGCCAATCAAATAATCAATGACCCCCCAACACATAAATTGTGGTACCGCTAGAATAATAGTTATTTATGTTCCATGTAGAAGCGTGGCTAGGTAACTGTTATAGAAGGTGGCGCACAAATCGACTACCGTGACACTAGAAAATGGAAATGGCATTAGTAAACGCGCGGTGATATGTGTTACCGCTCTAAATATAAATAGTTGCTATAAACGTAGGTTCAAATGAGCCAATGTTCAATCGTTATACTAGCTAGTGAAACTTTCCCAGTAGAGTGGCAAATGTTTCCGAATCTTAGACGAGTACTAGTGAAAGCGTTCGAACCGAAGACCCGATCTAGCTGGCGTGGCTGGGCGAAACTGATATCCAAGCAACCCCCAATTAAACTTAGAGGAATGGGTAGGGTAGTCGCGACTACCAAAATGGCTATGGGCGGCATTTGGATCTCTGTGTTGATATACATGGAGAAGATCCTAGCAGACGACACCAGGGGCATATGAAAAGGTTCAGATCACAACCCTATCACGTAATGCTTCACAGAGCCATAACAAATCATAAAAAAAACAAAACGAACAGATAACATCGAAAAGGCGACAGAAGATAATTAGGTAAACGATCGTACGGTCTTCGGAACCTACGTAAGCATAAAAGATGCGATTCTACGGGCGACAGGATGAAACTAAAGAAGAGTAAAGGGTCGCTCGAGCTCGTTCTATTAACGAAAAAAAGCTGAGACGATGCACGCAGGATAATCACCAAGCAATCACAATATTTTAATAAAATTTTTACCTCGCTGACCCGCTACCACAACTATATCAAAGAATTAGAACGTAATAGGAACGTGCAGAAATGGCAAATTGAGAGAACAACATTATCGCATACGAAACGTCGACAGACGAAAAGAAACGTTCTACTTCTAGAGCTAAACGATAGTGAAAGGCACAAACAGGAGTGACCGGAATAACTGAGTCGTTGCGTAACGTTTGACGAGGGTGAATCGACCCATCAACACGGTTTGTGATGGAGGGCACTCAAATACAGACTCTTTGCACAGGAGATGAAAAACACCAACGGATGGATCAAGCATAGCCGGACTAAACGCAATACTCGAAACAATCCTCAACAAATAAAAATACATAGAGAACCTATTCAGGAGTTGGCGTAAGTACAGCTCCACCTCAGGATCAGGACAAACTCCTTGGATCATAACTGTACAGCAGCTGAAGTCACTTCGAACGTGCTTCGTTCACTTTACTAGCGTCTAATCTATCGCTTTATCTCGTAATAGAAGTTATAATATATACTATAACTATCGATTACGTCATAAAACCAACGTCTGTCGGTTGTTCTTCTTGCAACGCTTTCATTAATCATGATTCTTGGACAGTGTTCGGCGATTAGGAAATGCTAGGTCATGTACGCGCTCCCAGTTTAAGGTTTGACGTATCTCTCTCTGTCCCCTGTCATCCCATGCTTTGGCGTACGATGCTTCTGAAATAAATCGGCTCCACCGCACGCACCTCCCTACACATCCCTAGCCCAAAGTAGAACAGCGTGACCGATAAACTAGGAAATTTTAAGGCCTACTCATTATGCTCAGGAACGTACCTGTGTGCATCGCTACACACATTGTCGTCTCTGTTGTATAAATAAGACGACTCTTACTAGACATATTTTATCGTTTAGAATCCGAAAAGAGGGAATTGGGCAGCGTAATAAATATATTGAGCCGAAAAAACAAGCTACTGAATTGTAAAATATATGCAAAACATAGCACAGAGTATGACAATCTTCTATAGCTTAGTTCTCTTTTTCAGTAAGCGTTTACTAAATGCATGTTATTATCATGCTGTGTAAAAACATCAAACATAGGCATTATCAGGGGTAACCGAGTTACGCTCAGTCTTATAGATCTTGCTACAACTAAAAAAATTCTGGTGACCTGTTGAAGCCAGTTGATGTCTCGGCGTGTCTAAATATACGTGCATCAAGTTTGTGAATGTTCGCCAATCTTCTAATTAGGCAAAGGGAATACGGATCCGTTAAAAGTGAATGCCAGTCATAAAATTATCGACCATCCAAGTGCCTCAAAACGCATAAGGATCCAAAACACCCTATCGGACAACTAACATATTTCGTCACTACGTACCTGACTAACGAGCAGTTGAGAATCTTCATCATTAAGTTGTACGAATTACCAGCGAAGTATTCTCTCTATACATCGAACTGTTGTGAGCACTCTAGGCACCCTCAGACATAGACTTGTCATAAAGATCTGGGTTCTAGCGAGCAAAACATATATGACCGAATCTCCTTCAACCATATATGGCTCTGTTTCTGCTAGAGGAAAATTGGCTTTGCAAAACATTCTTGGATATTTCTTTATAACCAAATCTCGGATTACCTCATCCAGAAAACTGAGGCATAGCTTTATTGACATGAGGCTTCGAAGTTTCTCTTAGCTTGTCATAGAAATTGTGCGCGATGTTAATATCTCGATGAAGCATTCAATTTCTGTGTATAAAATGGTACGCTTTTCTTTATTGTATCTGTTCACTTTGAGCAAGGAATCACCATTAGCTGACACTGTCTTCTGCTGATCGATTGGACAAAACTATGGGCCGATTTATTCTTATCTGTTCGCTATGTGTTAGGTCATGAAAAAGGGGACAATTGTTAAATCACATAGCGTCCAGGTCGGAATTAATAACAATACAGCCAACAACACATGGTTATATATATATATAACCAGTTATAGTTAATTGAACATGAACTTAAGGTCTGTCTTGGCGGCTGACATATTATTTACGTGCAATCACGGCTAATTAAGCAAAGTGCACGTTTTTATCAGTCGTATACAGGCAAAAAAGTGATCTGAAAAGAAAGAAACAAGAGAGATATCATAGACAACCACTGAAAAAGATTACTGTCGATGGTACCGACTGGGACTATTCTCACTCCAATATGTAGGTGGTTCACTATAAACGACAATAGATAGCAAAGTTTACTTACGGTGTAGACAACATCACTTCCGGTAGTACCAATAAGTCCGGCTAAAGGCCGCTCATCTCTTTCGGCCAGTGCTTATACTATACGTGAATTGATGATAAGTACGCGATCCAGTGCGTAAATCGTATTTAGGCTAAATTCAAACGACATATCTAAATGCTTCCCGCTAACCCCGATAGACAGACAGGTTCGAAATGTACTTTTTACGATGATTCTCCACTCTTACTACTTGCGCCAATGCTTCAAAAGATTCACCATGTAGAGCCAGCTAATTTCAACCTAAACGCCAGACGTAATATTCCTAGAACGAATCATGAACATATATTTACACTTTGTGGGTTTTGTGAAAGAAAACTTTAATGAATACTTTGTGGCTTTCTCTTAGAGCTTCATAATGCAGGTCTATAAGTTACCTATTCTGAATGCAGACTTTTCAGTATGTAGTGAACTGAGAAATAGGAAAGTTAATAACATGAATTAGATGCAAATACGCGACTGACATTCCAAACCGGATCTATAGGTATCGTCTTTTAATAACGTTTACGTTTTCTGGGTTTTGTTTTCCGATCAAATCGTACCATTGAACAGATTCAAATCTGCAGACTGAGTGGAGAAATGTGCCAGGCATAAGTATACTAAAAGAGTCATCTGATTTCAATTAAGAAAAATGGAAGTTGTTTAACAAAATTATCAAAAGAAACCATCATTATTAGCACGGTTGATTTATATCAGACGCCATACGAGCCGTAACCTACTATATCAATAGGGGCAATCTATGTGTTAATTAACTATATAGACTTCAGCTAAGCCTTCAGCGGGCTGTCTTACACTAGGTGCCTTCTGTATTATCTTTCGACATTCGTTGTTTTATTTCGGCTATTGCCTGTGCTAAGCTGCCCAGTTGCCTTATTTGACAAGTTGTCTCCCTGATTTTGTCTGCCTAGAACAAGGACGAGGAAACATTGTTTCGACTAGAGATTGCGCGATAGGGACTCAAAGTATGTTGACACCCTCTTATTTGTAGTGGTGAACGGAGGCGTTGAGGTATCGCATTATTCCGACGAGGTGATTTACACAAGGGAAGAAAACGTACTGGCTGAAACAGCAACGGCTGGACCAATCCTTGGCAAAGGTAGGACAAGTTTTGTGGGCAACGTCATTCATCTACCACATGCTTTCTCAAAGCCCTTCATTTCTCTCTTTCCATATGTCAAACAAATATTATGTCGCGTCTTAATTGCACCCTTCGCGAACGCATTCTTTGCTCAGAATGATAAATTATTGTTCGGGCTACGTCCGTAGATGCTCTTCTATACATATTTACGCAAAGTGCAGTATAAAAAGTCATAAAAATAATGAACAATTGGAAATATTTTGCTTGTGAATTCCGGTATCCGGCACCAACAGCGATAAGGGCGTCAGTGATACTTTGGCGATCTTAGCTCAAGTGCAGACAAATCTTTGTAGAGACCGCCCGTTTTATATTCAGGCACACCTTGCAAATAATGTAATGACGTATTTCGTTCTGTCAATGGCTATAAGGTTTTGGGGATGTTTATTAGTAACAGCTTAAAAGAAGCGATGTGCCGTTTCCTTGGCCTGTTCGAGCCTTGGCCTCTAATTTCCAATACATGGCAATTGAATTGTTTCCGCTCCCTGACATCAAAAAACAATAGATTGCCCCTTGTAGATCACAAGACTCTATTATTGTTCAGAAAGACTGCTTTCAAATCTTTCTATATGTCTGTATGCTAGTGATATCGACAATTTTTAACACGGTGACCCAGGCGAGGAAAGCATAGCAGGCTGTGACTCGTACTGATTGTGTATAGTATCATACAACTTTTGTCTGCAGTTCATTTGAGAAATACATGTTCGAATTTTCCTGCATTCAAATCATGCGCAGCTATAGTAATATATAATACGCAGATGTAATATATGTGATATGTGTTGCTTCTGAAATATCCATATCAAGAGGGAAGTTGAGGATTTTATCCGTTTCGGAAGTAACTCTTATGTAGTTTATTGTCGTGTTGTCTCTTCTTTGTCTTGTTTTTGGCTTTACGTTATTTTTTCGAACACACACACACACATCACACACACGCACTAATAATGAACGCTTTGAACGGCCGTCATACCTTTTGTTTCTGTAGGGTTCGTATTAGTTCTGTAAATTTCCCTTTCTACTGGTAGCTGCAACATCAACCTGAACAAATTACAAATTGAGCATAAAAATCTACGCACTTATATCTCTGCTTTATTGTTATAATTGTCATAGAGTTATTCTGACTTTTGGGGTTTTTTCATGGAAGATATAGTCGATATTAACCTGGTAGACTATACGAGCTCTTTAGCTAGCGTAATCTACGTATTCTGTTGGTAGGTAAGGCAGGCAGCTGCAACACGACAGAGAACACCGGCATAGGCTTCAGGCGGGTGGATGCAGTTCTTCATTCCACACCGTTTCCGCTAGTGGAAACGACAATTCCTGTTTACGTATGTATATTTTTGCAATAGCGAGGCTCAGCAGGTTTTTTTTTTTAGCTGAATTGTTCCATCACCGATGACATTTACAGCCGTATGAAGCACAAAGAATAGCTGGGCTCGAATAGACGGATCTAAGTGAAGGCACTGGACCAAACACCTGCGTCATACGTGTCATGAATTTGGGATCGTTTGATCATTTAAACGGGAGAAGAAACAGGAAAAAAACACAACGAGATGACGAAGAAAAGACTTGCTACGCGACAGTGAAGAAAAAATGACCATTGAAAAATCGCAATCGCTAGGAAAGCC
>NW_019211457.1:40312639-40442152 GCF_002443255.2 Varroa destructor
AGGCACCAGTGTCATCGAGTATATATGATACAGGTGCGGGCCACTTTTTTCATATAAGGACCTAGTCTGAATTTTCTTTACCTGTCACTAGCATTTTTTGCCACTAGAATACGGCGTACGAGGATACACTCGCATTCATGTCAGAGATGAAATTGCTTTACAAAGCTAGGCTTTAGGTCCTGACAACAAAGAACCCAGACACATACGCATTCTTGTGACAGAAGCTTAAGCTATCTATATGTTATCGAATATCATTAGGCCGGTGTAAACCAAGCGAACATTTCAAACTACCATCATTTAGATTTAGCGGAATCATCACGATATATTTAGTTTCTCGTGCGCGACTTGTTTCTGGCCCCCAAATGACATGTTATCTTTCAACAGTCACAGCTTATGTTGAACAAAATTAAGATGGGCCATAACAAAACAGCAAAGCATGCTGGACACTACTATACATAGGGCAATAAGGAACAGGCCCAAACGCTGTGCTCCAACTAAAAGTTTAATTTACACAGAGGACAGGGCTCTCACCGGCATCGAAAAAGGCCACCTCATTGCGAAACACATGGAGACATATATACGTTACTATCCTTCACCCTGGTGTTGTATACCTCTACACGGTCTAAATTCACTAAGCCTATTGGACCTATGGAAGCAAATAATTTCCTGGTCACGCCGCACTTCCTTTAGAAAAAAACATCTTCACACACAGGATTGTGATGCAAATTTGGCAAAAACGAATCTGAAATTGCAAAACAAAAATAGTGAATCCGTAAATAATTTACAAATGATATTGTGACTTTAGCTGTTTTTATAGACGATACTTCAAGCCGTGTATAGATTTGGGCACTAGCTGGGTATTGCACGGTACCAACATTTAGTTAAACCTTTGCTAAACAGAAATAGTTCATTAAACAGATAACATTGGTAATAGATAACAACATGAACGACAAATTGAACAGTCAAACTGGGCACATGATTGTGCTTTATTGATCTCAACGATTACGATTCTGGTACAGATGTCCCACTCAGTGATGACTCAGAAGGTCCAGCCTGGTACTGAAAACAATCAACATAACGATATAGCTTTTAATTCCAATGCGTATCACGTAGCTTATGAGTCATAACCCTGCAACGTACTTCACTAGATATAGTTAAAGACAATTTCGTGAACAACGAGCGGCTAGTGGACTCTGGGAGACGAGTTCCCTTCAAGGCGTTCTAAATGACAGAGCATTACCTTATCCTGAAGCTAACAGTTCCAGATAACGTCATAAGTACATACGCAGCAGTACTTTTGATGATCGATTGACGTCAAGGACCTACTATCTTAAAGCCTCTGTTTTGGCTTGAGAATCATTTGAATCCCTGTTTATGGTGGACACTAATCAAAATTCATCTAGAGTGTGTGACTGAAGATGCCTCATTGTTGAAAATTTTCGACTGGAAGACCTTTGTGTTACATGCGCATGTTATGATACGGTTTCACATAATCTGTTTGCTTGCCAGTTACAATCGATGCTAAGCTTGCTGTGACTTGCGAACCATGGAAAAACCTATCGCGGAGTCCGCGGCAATCGTACCCGTTGCCACTATCCATTTCTCTATGTAATTTTAAAGTCGATGAATGTGGGTCTGTCTATTTGTCTGATTGGCACAAGATCTGATTGCCGAAGCTGTCGCCGATTCCCAGAGCTGCCCATAAACGCGAGGGATTTTGGGGACGGGCAGAGGCGTGTGTCTAATCTGCGTCGGTCGGTCAAATCGCGAGTCGAAATCCGCGAGCTAACTTTGCCTTCATCGCAGAGTTGTGAAGCGAACAAAGCAAAACCGACGCGAATACCGCCGGTGGCACGTTGATGTAATACTAAAACTTCATACGTCTTTTTATTGGTGTGTAACACGAGTTGCTCCGCAGCCTGTGTTGTTCCTCTGAACCGCCATTAGACGAGAGAGAATCGCCAGATAGAAAAGGTTCTCGAATCGGTTGGCAGACAATACGCCCGCAGCACCGTATACGTTATCGAGAACGAGTGGTCGAACGGGCTGTATACCTCTCTGCCGAAATGGAAAACTTTTTGATAATAAACGCATTTATGCTAAGAGATGCAAGGATAGAACCACTGAGACGAACGTTTGCGATAGCTACTGTAAGCTTTACGGAAAACTTGCATTATAAATCTTCTAGGTATGGGATTGTAAAATGGGAAATACGAAACTTTCGTATTGTTTGACAACATATATTTTGAATAGGACTGAAGCAAATCATCAGGTACCTTCGCACCTTGGCCGACCTGGCAACCGACGTCTAAACGTCAGACTTGCAAGAGGAACTCGCAGGCCACGAAGTTTTTCGCGGAACCAGGTTAGCTTGGGAAGAATATTTTGAACTAAGGCCATATTTTACTGGAAGTAGCCTGCTTGTGCAATGGTCAGAACTGCATTGAAGGGGCTAAACGACAAGCTTAGTTAAGAAATATACGAAAACATTCCGCGGTAAAGTCCATTTGTCATTTTTACATCCTAAAGGTATTAACGCATCGGCCTGTAGCATTGCAACTGAAGTGACTAGTAACTAAGATGAAAAGGACCCTGCGTTTATCGCAAAAATGTAGAAGTGCGTACAGGTATTTACAACAAAGGCGGCATCAAGTATCGTAAAACATTTTCAAATACAAACAAGCAGTTATAAACAAATCGGGTCTTGCCCGAAATACAATGGACCTTTTAAACGAAGAATGAGGGTTAGACAAAACAAAAATCGAACATTGAAACCGTTTCAGTGTGCCATTTTACCTTACGATTTATAACGATGCTACGTAATAACCGCAACCCTCTGCACGTGTTACCGAAATAGCTGGATTTCGTTGTTATTCTTCTCGCACTCCTAGCGTATAAAGCAAGCCAGCAACATGGTAATATTGGTATTATTACAATTGTTTGTTTATGTATCAATAGTATACTTTTCTTTATGGACAAAGGGGACCGTGTCCTTGGGCAACCCCCAAGACAGCTACCTGATGTTATAAGATTATGTAGATATTGTAATAGCCTTGTAGAAGAACGGACGCGATGGCATCTCACAGCCTAACGTGTCTACCAGTTTTTATATGGCACCCCTATTTTTTTTTGAGTCTATTGATCAACTGCTGCCGTTATGTGCGAAAAAAAAAAAAAACAAAAAACAAAAAAAACTATTCAAGAATAAAGCTTTTATGAAATTTAGTAATTTAAAAACAAGATGTGGGTAACTGTGGATATTTAAACTTTGACCGGTTTCTAGCGAACTTTTGTCCTGTTTTGAGAATAGTTGCTTCGACATGTTAATGACTTCAAATCGTTATCTTCACTTAGAGAGATTTTGCGTAAAACGTATGTTTGTTCGTTTTTCATTTGTTTTAAAAAGCTAGGAACGGGCTTCGGGTGAGCCCGAGGCGGAAAATGTCTAAGTGAATGAAGAGTGATGTTCTACTTCAGCCGATAATAACGGTTGAAGCTAGCCCAGTTTCGTTTTGAGAAAGCTCTTCGGATCTTTCGTTCGCAGTTTTCTTCCTTTCAACGCGTTGAAACCTTTTCCTATATGTGATTCTCCTAGATGACTTCTCTCGACGGCCTCCCCTGTCATCTGTCATTTCTGAAAGGTTGAAGCTTTACCTCAGTTGAGACAGCGAGAGTACACTTTTGTGTAACCAAAAAATTGAAATTCAATTGTCTAACAATAAATATATTCACTGTCGAAAATAAGCCTTAAATCATACCTAATTTGAAACCAGCTAACGAGCGGTCGTGCCAACGCATGAAGGCAATGAGTCAACGACAGGCCAAAACTTGGAAAAAAATTACTGGTTTTAAAATGAGTGTTCGCGTGAGGCAATGTACGCCATCAGCGCCGTTTCGCGAATAATCATCCTACTTAAATCCATTGAACTGCTAAACGTCGAATAATATCTACCTGGAGCTACGTGTCATCCTATCAATTGTACCTCAACAATCTAAATACTAAAGCAGCGACCCTGCTAAAGCTTTTTGCTTTCCCATTTCTGGCAGATATGTTGAGTGAGTTAATGGCTAAGGAAGTTGTTTACTATTATGTAAATCAATAATAATAATAATAAGTTATAGAAAGTTAGATACGCAGCTAGAATAGAGAGCATGTTTCGGAGCCGAAACAAGCTGACATGGGCCTGCCGATGGCCTACATGAAAGAGGACAGCTCGGAACGACTTTTTCAAAGGCAACCGATTTTTGCAGCGGACAATGACCAGAAGTAAGTGATAGAAATTAAACCGGAAACTTACTGCTTGCCGACATCATTTCTTTTTTGCGACTGATACGTGAAACCCAAACCTTCATATGCTCCAACTGCAAGCCCCCTTATGCGATTTCCACGCTGCGAACTAAGTTTGTTTTTCAAAATCTAGAAGGACTTTATTAGTAAACTAGCCAAGTTGAACTAAAAGCTCGTCCTGATGAAGGCATATTCTATGCATACGCAGGCATGCTTGTGGACGTATTTAAACATTCAAAACTTAAATGCAGTCTTATACTAGTCACGGCCTCTTTCTTTAGCACATCTGGTTACTCTATTGAATTATTCATGGTTATCTCATATATATACCTGGAGCCGTTCTGGGTCACCGAGGGGTGGGCCACCCCTGGAGCGAGCTCGATGTTTTTCTGGAAAGCATGCGAGGCGTGCATGTTGTAAAGACCCCAAATGCTGTTCATCAATTTGCCATTGTAACGAGCTGGCGGGGGTACAGTTGCTGACACTGAAATTATTCGGTATGGTGGGCACGGATGTAAAAACAGATCTTCTTGCACTAATAATATATGTATATTATGCGCAAGTGGTTAAAATATCAGCCCTATGACCAATTTAAATGTGTAAATAAATTCATCTCTGTCGTCAGAAATCAAACATGTTCGTCAAGGATTTTGCCTATAACGAGTATATCCTTATAGTAAGTATTATTAGTTGGTTTGTCAATTGATACGCGACGGATTCAGGGTTAGTTGGTGTGCCAAAAAGAGTGTCTTACCTTTTACCGAATAAGAGCGAATTATAAGTATAAGAATGTCCGACACTGAAAATTCGCCGGCTGTGAACTCAGCACGCTATACATTTCATAGAAAAACTACGACATTTTACTTCGAAATAGCCAATGAAACTAGCTAAGATGCTTTTTGTTGTTCAACTTTGCAGAAGCCAACTCAGATGAAAATCGAACCATACCTCTCACACCTTTCATCGTTTGACGCCTGACACCACTCACCGTTCGCGACAACCGCAAGGACGTCAAATCGAGACTCCATTACGTAATCTTTGTAGGCGTGCTCAGCTATCTCTTCATATACAACCGACCTGGATATTAACAGGAAAACAGGGCTAAACAGGCAAAGCACTATACGGCTTGGAAATAGTCATCACCTTTTTGTCCTGTTTACTGAACCGAAATAATGACGCCTCTGCACATTTGTGAGGATTTCATATATGCTAACATGTCTCCTTAAGCATTTACCATATCGTACATCAGGATGGGTGTCGTGCTCTGAGCAACGGGCGTGTGCTAATAAAATTCGGACAAAATACATCGTGTCCGTTACTTTCAACACGACTCCTAATACGGTAATGAAAATAAAGCCGAAATCAGCAAACTCACAGCATCCGTCGATAACCACCCGGTACTTTACTTATAAGTAGCAGTATAAAATAAGCGCTAGGCAAACAATTGATCCACAGTTGGGCTTCGTGTTGGCGGAGACTATGCGACCGTCGACAGTAAAACCCTAGTCCCACTCTTTGGTCACTTCACTCGTTCAGACTTATAGAAAACTATGTATTTGTCCACTATTTATTTGAGGTACTCACGTGTGTTAACAGCGGCCTCTGCGTTCAGGGCGTTACCGGTCGTGCCACTGGTGGTCTCGTTAGCTGCGTCGAACGCGCCTGCCTGCTTTACATGCTCAACAGCCTTGTACGCCATGACCGAAATCAACGCCATACTCTCGTGATAATTCACGTCTGGAAACGGCGAAGCCAACGCTAACGGAAGCACAATCGCTCGCACTAGACAATTGCCTGCGCTAAGAACAGCAGATGTAATCACGTTTCTAAAATACGAGAAGAGGACAAAAAACAAGGAACGGCATTATTTACAATTCAATAGTGTTTTACATTAAAATTATGATTTGGACGAATTATTTGAATTCTCTGTTCATTTGGAAAAAAAAACTGCTCGAAAGCCTATTCTTATAGAATTTCTATAATCTACACCTGCATAGACAGATAAAAGCGTGCACGTACGAATCAGACTTGAATACTACAATGTAATTTTGCGATCGGTGCTATCACGGTACTAAACAATAATGGATACTATTATTATTGTTTGTTCCACGGTCTAAATGCATTAGCGGCGTGTTAGCAAAAAAAACATGATGAAATTGGAACGTAGCTCAGATCAATTTTTAGGTTGCCATTGCTCAAGAACGCTTTCCGATGTATGGGGTGCTCGCGGTAAACTGGTCGAGAAGGTTGTCTTACCAGTTGGCATATGGGCAAACATCATTGCATGTGAGTGATAGGGGCATTACTATTATCTAATTTACCCTAATCACTACTTTAGTTCAGAGCGTAAACGCTAATAGGTCATGATCGAGGATTCGTTAGCGAAGTTCGAAAAAACAGTAATCATAAGGAGCGCTACTCTGTTATGCGTCGACTCGTTGAAATCTAGTTAAAACGAAAAAGAGAATTCAGTACATTGAAAATGTCCGCTGGTGATAGCTGAAAGCCAAAGAATCAACAGTAGACTACGTACTATACCATTTTGGAAACATGTTCCTCTCTCTAAGATAACCGCTTATTTCTAGCTGAGAAATGCCAAATCGCCAGGAAAAGCTTCATGATTTCGAACGGGGTTCTTCTAACAATATTGGCTATAAACTGATCCTTCGCTAAATTGTGAACCTTCTTTTCCCGTCGTGATGAACGAATGGGCTGTTGTTATGTGTCAAGCATGGCGGACAAATGCATATCCACTATGACAGAAAGCTCACCAAACTGTTCTCCAACTCTGTTCGTAACAGCCTGTCGAGACGACTTCAATCAATGGCGTGAAAGAGAAGCTCTTGCAAGAATTAATCGGAGAGACGTTTTCTGAGAAATGGCTGGACCTTCTAAGGCTATCGTCAATTGTGCCGTCCTTAAATGGCGAGAGTCATAAGTCAAAACCGATTGAAGCGCGATCGCTACAATCCGTCTGCATTTTTCGTCAAAAGAAAGCTAGGCGAGTGTGTCCGCCTATGAAACGACACCACGATCATAATGTTGCGTAGTTCGTATTTAACGGCACATGTAACGGCGTCAAAGATACGTGCAGCAGGCGAAAAATGCGTCGCACAACGCAATATCGTGGACGTACCCGGTCTAAAACAGGCTTTGGAAAGGTACAATCGCCTCACCGACCCGATCCTTCTCGTTATGGTAGAACGATTCTGTATTAATGAGGCCGTGTCAAAGTGACACAGCATTATCGGCCTATCGCCGTTCACATCAATTAGTTGGGTCTAAATACGGACACGTTTACGACTGTCTATTACGACAGGGTTAGAATGAATCATAGAATAAACGGTACGTCTGATAACGGCGTGTCATTTTTTCCATTCTGTCTCTACGATCCTCGTGCAGGATTGTCAAATTCGCCACTCACTGCCCCTTATCAGGAGGCAGTATAACAGCGGACCAACAACATCATACAACTGCTATAGAACGATGCTCACCAATATTACTGTTTCCGAAAACGGGAAAGGCCTAGGACCCCTGCGGGATCTTTCCAAGGCATGTGTAGTAGTCATAGGCATTATTGTTGATCTGTTCGTGGGTCATGCTCCTATCAAAGGCCAAATACCGCCAGCCTGGAAAGTCGAACAAGCTTCATGTTAGACACGAACCCGATTCTAAATGACGCAATATACTAACATAAGTAGTGCAATAGCTCTCTCTTTCTCTTGTCTACGGTGACACGATAAGTAATTAGGGACCTATAGAGGTTCTGCTTTCGCTACTCGTTTCCCTTAGTTATACATGTCACGTAGCAGTGTCTGCATCAGTCGGCTACCATCTGTGATTATAAGGGTTATTTAAGCGTAGTCTGCTTCAGGGGCAAGAGGAATTTTCCTTCTATCGAAGTAGTCTATTATTATTAAACCCATTGATTGCTATCAGTTAATCGATTCAATGTGACACAAGCTAATACAATTTCAATTTAAACTATCTATGCATATGGCTAAAGGGGCCAAGAGCTCTCACTAACTGAGTCAGACTACAAGTTCTGCGGAACTCAACGGAGAAAAAGAGAATGTCAATCTCAAGTTGTTTTCTTTACTTCGAATGTTTGGGGGGTTCAGAGCACATAGTGGCTCGCACTCTAGTTCTGTGAAGTTGGTTGTCCATACTGAAATCTTACTGTATTTGCGTTAAAATTTCAGGATTTTTCAGTTGAAAAATTGTTCTAGTTGTTAAACACACCTACAGTGTTTCGCATAGCCATCGCACATGTCCTGTAGCGCGGGTTTATCTGTAGGACAGATAACCGCGACCATAGCCCCATCAATGCAATGATAGTACCTGTAACTCAGAAACGTTATTTGGTCAGTTCAGCTAAGGTGCTCAAGCAATACAGCTGCTTATTATTTATGGCGTAACTTAGCCGAGCAGTTGGAAATATTTTCTTGATTTGCTCGTCTATCCTATCTATTTAACATAATCGTTTATATCACCGCATAAACAATACTCACTGGGAGGCTTCCTCCGTAACCGCGTTTCATGGCTTTCTAAATCTCGATGAAGAAACGTACAAACAATTCACATCGAAAAGTCTACAGAGGGTAGCTTCTACCTGTACTATCTGTTAACAGGCTCTAATAATAATAAAAAAAAAAAGACCCTTATTCTTAAGTACTCTGAATCCTCGTCAGTATGTTGATTTGTCCAAAAAAATTCGTCAAACAATTTGCGCTAAATTCTAGCCAATACTTTTATATAGTATACAATATTTTAATACTTGTCAGTTTTTTTGACTATAACAAATATGCCCGATACTATTCACAATTGCCACACGATTTTCTTACGGTATTCTCTTCTCGCTAATGATATGGATGATTCGTAAAGAATGGGCTATTGATAAAGTTTTTACCGAAGAGAAAGCTCGAGATGCGTATCATTTTGCAATCATGCGATAATGGAAAAGGAAACGTAATACCCAAGTTCTGTTCACGGTACACACTTCTCAAGCAAATTGGCAAATTCAGGGATAGACGTATCTGGGACTATGGATTTATTTCAACCCTTATTTCCCGTACTATTTTACTTTGATGCCTAAGCAGAAAAAGTCAAAACACCGTTCATATATCTATTATACATTTTCTAAACTGCCACGGCGATTCGTTTGATAGAGATGAGAACTTGAACACCTTTGCCACAAAAACATTGCGTAATACACTCTACGGAAACTCTGACGGCATTACGTAATGTTACATTGTCACGCGACTCCACGTTCATAAGCTTGACCGCTTTAGCCGTTCTAGTAGCTGTACGTAAGCAACAATTTCCGCGGTCAACAGAAGCCATTTGATTGAATCCCGCACGATCTGTCAATGGTACTGTCTATTCCTTATTGTTTGTCCTTAACGATAAATTTTGACGTGCTTGCCGGATTTCACACACCGATGCATCATCACACGCAAACCCAGCCGTTTGTCCTTGTCGGTCTTTTAAGGGGTCGCTTACGATGCGTTTCGAGTATCGTGCTTGCCTATACGTTTAAGTTGAACGAAATCAGAGCTAAGGACGAAGCGAACTGCACCGTGCTTTGAACGTTGCGTGAGCACGAGCATTTCTTGCAGAGTACTTTGGCCGACGGATATTTTCGATTAGATAGATGTTGGGTACGGAAAAATTACAAACATTTTAGAGTTAGAAAAGAAGTTCCTTACGACAGATTCGTCTGCATTTTTGGACCGAAAGATTTCTTCAACTACTGGTGTTAGAAGTTTCCCAGTACGACTAGAGATGACAGAGTACGGCAACGTTATGACGGGATAAATGACACAACAACGACTCAAGTGAAACAATTGAGTAGCGACCTTGCCAATAACCATTTGTGTTTTCAGACCCGTAGCCGTTTTCACGGAGTGTTGATAATGCGCATGATTCCTACCAGGCCTCATACAGTACAGCGCCACGCACATCAGGATACCGTTTACTGACTCGGCTTTCGAAAGCTTTGTCCCGTTTTCAGCGTCCACAAAAGCAAACTGTGCAACTGACCGCAAAAACTCCTTATATTGATAATTAGTGCTAGCAAATTCAACAGAAAGCTTAAACGTTTTCCCAAAAGTCATCGCTAGATTCACTATACAGTGAATCATAAGAACGTTTTTTGTAGGAGCCCCAGAGATGATGGCTACAAGATCTCGAAGGAGATACAACGATTATGACGACGGAGCAGACATTGGCTCTCTACATAAAAAACTTTATGGACAAATTACTACAACGTGCTTGGTGTAAGAGGTGCTGATTCAGAAGATATTTTCAACTGCATATGATTCACGATTTATGGGAAGTAACAAATATTTCTATTTGGAAGCATATATTACTATTATATTTCTATATTATCTTAGTAAAAATTAATAACAGTTTCTTTCTATCACTATAGTTTGTTTCTGACGATTTCTTTGCGTAATGTGGAAACAGTACGGAGTACAGTTGAAAAATACGACCAAAATCGGTAATATCTTAAAGCGGTGATAACAGCACAACAGTCGCGTCTTGGCAGTGTCACAGAATGAGTAACGATATAGTAGACGTAGCAAAGATCTGCCAAAACAATTGCCTACCTCCAACGTATGCCCTCCATGTTGCTTTCGAGATTGACAAAATATCGCTTCTTATTATAGAGACGGACGGAAATCTAGGTGAAGCTAGCAGCAGCTTTCCGTCACATCAAAAAAACCATTAACGGATGCCTAGGCCTGATAAATCTACAATGCCTGCTGTCCGAAACAAATACCTTCCCAAATTAGATGGCGGTGGGTGTCCTATCCGATCTGCTTTGATTTTAGTGATACTGTTCAAACGACCGATGACAAATGCTCGAAGCAACTTCTGCGCCTAACGAACCTATGGAAACAGCCTCTCAATGAAATTTGTCAAAACAAGGTCATTTGTCATAGCAATTGCGGTACACAGCTGCGACGACCTTCTTGTTCATTGTGACCTATCGCCTTTACTAATGTCTATGAGGATGGGGGCTCTTTAGGTCAAGCGCTAAAACCGTATTGCCTTCCTCTGTGTCGCGTCAGAGTGAGTACCTATTCAATATCTAATGCATATAGAAGATTCTCTAAAGATTTTTGAAGTCACTTTGGAAAGTTTTCAGATGAATCATAGTCTACCTGCAATACGGTTTAAATCACGAACCTCGAACGTAAATTACTCGTTGAAGTAGCTGCCTCAATGATAGAAATCTAAAACTGAATGATTATCGAACTATAAGAAAAAAATTGTGCTTATAGATACTTCAATCTGCATTACATGATGTATTTCAATGAATTACATAGACTCTTGGCCAGTTATTCAACAAGTAAGGAACAGTTGTCAGGATATTTGTGAATATTTCTTATCTACTTTTCTCACGTTTCGACACTCTGCTTCTTGCAAATCCCGACGTTTGTTTTGCTTGGGCGCTAGCTTTGAATTACGAGTACGGATATTCACAGCATTTAGCAAATCTATTAGCGATCGGCAACTCCTGTCCAATTTTGTGTACTTGTAATACTTGAGGAGACCCTCAGACAAGATTTAGTAATTAATATGTGTCAACTGGAAACTAAATAGTGTACTATGCAGTTATGTTGAAAGCAGAGATATTTATTTGATTTCATATTTTGAAGCGAAAATTTAAGCAAACCTATTAAAAGGACCTTGTGATCCGTCGTTTTATAGTTATCCAGCATTCCACCCGTAGTTTACTTCGTTTTGTACGTTTGTGCATCAGGGTAGGCTCACTTTGGTAGCGTTCTAGTTTGCACCCCTTTCTGGGTCACGTATAATATTATGACGGTGAATACCTGATTAGCAGATTGAACGCCATTTAGGCCTGTTTTTTTTTTCACACGGAGCTCACATTCGGATTGACTTTGCTGTTCGCTACTTGCTAACTGAAAGTAAACTAAATTATGTGCTTTGGATGGAGGAGAAAGTTCGTAGTTGTGGATGATGGACGGCCAACTGGCCTATCGATCGCTGTAAATATTCTTACTGAAGAATATGCATGTGTAAAAGATCGACTGAACAGGACGATCGAACGTCTCAGTAACTTGATGACGGTAAATATTGAGCATTTCGAAAGTAGACTAAGTTAAGAAAACTTAACTTGGCATAATTACGTTATTCTTACCAATGGACTTTTGGACAAAAATGCGGTTGGTTTCACTATACGTCATTGAGTTGGATCTTAGGCTACCTAATTTTTAAATGGAAATCTCGTCGACGGACAAAAGCTGAAATACTGTACATCACACAAGCGGCTATATAACTCACTGAATGTATGCAAACCTCTCTTCGTTTGCCCTCTTTCGTTTGCAGGTCCCTTGAGTGAAATTTGGGAAGCACTACCGCTTCGAATGATGATCAAACGTTCCTTTGAAATCAACCTAAACTTCAAGGCAAGCACACGAAAAGCAGGTCCCGATTATGCAGGCCAAAAACTCTGCATTGCAGAAGCATTGTCGGTTAGGCATGCATTAAGGATTTACAGCTTTTTTATATCCGGTACGACAAGAGGTGTTTCACTCTGGGACGCTAAAAATATACGCGACTTTAAGTTCACTTTCGAATTTTAATCTAAAAGGGGTTTGCTAATATGGAAAGCTTTAGTAAATTGATAGGCGTAATTAAGCCCCACGTGTAACGAAATTAGTAAACGATTTCTATCGAACTTTATCTTGAGTACGTTCCAGGAGTGGTGGCGAAGTGACGCAAATAAACATATAACGAAATTAAGTTTGCAACAAAAACAATTGTAATATGATGTTGCTTCTTCTCTTATGGTCAGGTCTAAATCTATAAGATCAGTAGTATATTCATTATTCATTTATTACCCCCCCCCCCCCCCCCCCCCGTTAAACCCCGTTAAAACCCCCAACTAGAAATTAGGAAAAAGCTGCAAACGACGCCTATTTGGCTAAACCAGATAAAAAAAAAAACTCAAAATATGGCCTTGTCCTGCTATAGTACGAAAACATCTAAACCCTGTGAGGATAATGTAAACAAAAACTCTAGAAGCAAAATTGTTAATATTTCCTTATCGCCCACTTGGCAGATATACAAAACTTGTCTCCGCTCCGCTGTTATTGCTTTCGACAGATTTTAGGACGAACGGGTGTTTTTACGAGCCAAAAAGCAAAAGCATACATAAAATGAACCTGATAGGAAATTCATACTTCGTTCTTTCGCCCAATCGTTCCGACTTGAGTAGTGTGAACGGTGATTTGACATTGCAGTATGCTCCTTCGTAGTACGAGTTAAATTCAGCTGAAAAAGTATTCAAACAAGGTGTTATCAAAGAAATTATTTTGGCAGAACTCAAAAAGCCGCTCTCCAATCCCATCGTCCCCACCACACCCATTAGTAGTGGCAGTAGTGATTTTCATCACTGTTGAGCTAAATATATAACTGTAGGGATCGTTATGATATTCAAGATTACATCAATAAATTGACGTTTCGGAAAAGGTAAGTATAGAGCTAACATAGGTTTGATTTTGATCGAGTGTGTGAATTGAAACATGCGTTTCTAGGAAAATTGATTCGTAAGCGGTCTCGACATGGCAGCAAAACAATACCTAAGATATTACTAGTAGCTGGCACGTTTAGCTTCAAGCTCGGACAGAAACGTTGGCTTCTTTGAAAAATTCAATGAAAACACGAGCGGTGGCCTAATATTGCTACTTAGCTTATTTAGATGTAGATTAATTCGAAATCTTTCTAGCGAACGCCGGTTAGAACCTAAAGCGTCCTATGGGTCGAGATTAGGATCGCGCAGTTTTACAGTGGCCACCTAACGAGAAGACTATTTCAACTTGCGTATCTTGTATTGTCATTTAAGCATTGCGCTGTAGGGCTAGCAAGACGAAACGGTATCTCTACGTCTCGTTTTGAATTTATTAAAAATGCTGAAAAACTGAGGTTGGATTAGTGAAAAGATCATTGGAGATGATTGATATAAGCGTTTGAAGAAGCCCAACGTTATGCTTGTTAGATAGATGAGATTTATAAGTTAAAATTAAAATAATTATAACAATACACATTTCGAAGTTATGCCCAGTTCAAAATCTGCCATATGGCGCCAATTAAATGAGGTATGACGATGCTCACGTCAGTTTGTTTGAACGGGCTGATCTTAGAAAGATCGATCGCAGATTCGTTGCTGCGGTGGGTGTTTCTCCTCAAAAAAGCTAAGAAGAAGACGTTTTTCAAACTGACTATGTAAAATCGATTAGTGCACATTAGTGTTACAAGTGACCGAAATGTGGTAGACCGACTTTAATTTTAGAATGTCCTATATAAAAAAAAAAAAATCTGGCCTACTTCGCAAACTTGACATTATGTTTCGTGCAAAGCCAACATTACTCTATCCGACAGAATAGATATTACTCCAGTCTGTCAGGACGTTCACGTGCAGCTCTGGGCCTAATTTAATAGCTCCTGGTCTTGTCTACAATTTTGACAGGCAAAGAAGTTAGAGTTGTGCCCTTACGCGGATATCTATCTAGGCGGCAGCGAAGTACAGAATTAGGACGTTATTATGAGGCAAGTAAACAAGGAGTATCAATAGATGCGTGCTTATTAAAAAAATTAAGCCTGGAAACTCAAGCAATATCCGGGAGTGTAGTCAGGCAAAAGGGTGTTTGGAGTGGCCAAAAATGCACGAAGACACAAAACAAATTTTTTTTAGATCTCGTTGTTAATTGACTGCTATAAATAGTAAGTAGCTTCAGAATTCTGTTTTGAAACAAAGCAAAGGAGAAGGTGACCTTAAGATTAAGTTGATGTATGACTACTTGTACCAAAGGACGAGGAATACAACATCACCAGTGAACGCGAGAGCAAGTAAAAAAATAAAAATTCGCTGCTTCAATTCTATTTCGAACAAGAAACAACTGCTAGCTCCCCTTCGCCCCCAGATGTCAGCCTACATATGGCAGCCCTCATTAATGAAGCATAGCTTTCCCATTTTTCTAAAGCTCAGGAGGCAGAGGTCGTTTATGTACATTATGGTAGGAACTCAGCTGGTTCATAAACGTTTTGATTTGAGCTTTCGCATCAAATAGCACTCCCCTACGAATTTAAGGCTTTGTTTAAATTTCGTATTTCGAGAAAGGTGCTAACTTACTTCCTCTAATAACCAGACTAGGATAAAGTATTTTCGCCAACTTAACTTAATATTTGTATTGTAGATTGCTATGCAATTTACTAGTGTTGTATGTTGGGCGGGCTAGTCAATGCTTTGCGGAGAACCAAAGCTGGTCCCAACTAGTGCACGAATGTATGTTATTTTTCGAAACATAACGTGCATATTACGGCCTACCGGTTGTGCTAGGTGAAAATATACTATGCGCAGGTAATGATATGAAATTACGGAATTTACTTATAGAATCTCTATTGCCCTCCGATATTATTCTGTGGACTGTTTTTGTTCTACTAAAATATTGGAGATACTCTAGCGCGCCGTTTTATTGAGATCTATCAAATAAGCCAATAGCTATCGCTAGCGCAAGACACAAATCATACGTACGAACAAACACGTCAGCAACACCTGAAATTGATTCCGCATGAAGGCCATTGTGTAGAAAATTATGTTAATTTTTTTAGGAAAGTCAGCGTCCAGACAGGCGAACTATTCTATTCTGTTGCTACAAACTAGATCGATAGACCGGAGCAACGATGTAAAAAAAAAATTTTTTAAAAAAGACTCTGTAATAACGAGATTTTACAATAATCTCTAACATATGCAGATTTCAGGGTTTCGAACAAACAGGACGATATCGATGTACAAGCAAACCATGCGCGCTTCATAAATCATAGAGAGTTCGGTCTGCTTTTCCTGCCTAATCGTTTTCATCTACGTGTGTATCAAATATACTTGAGACGTATCTTTTAGCGATCGGGATCAAGGTAAGGTATTGTGTTGGTCATGCTGTCGGCAGGAAGCCTCTTGAGCTAGCGAATTAATTGATAATATAATAACTAATACAGGTTTATTATTGGAAACCTGCCTAACTGGAATACTCTGAAGATTAACTAATACATATAGTTACTTCGTTCAGAGGAATGACGCCGAAGTAGATCTAGTAGCTGAAGCTGAGTGGTAATCGAATAGGCAATATGTTATCCAACACGTGTCGTGCGGCTAATACCTATAGCTAGTGCCTTGACATACGCTCGATCGTATATTTAACAAAGATTCACTAGCAGACTGGGAAGCAGGGCCGTAGCTCAAAGTTCTAGACTTTTTCTTAGCCAGAAAGCAATAATAGATGTCGGAGACTCAGTATGGAGAGAATATCACATCGTTTGTGGTATTGATATGCATGAGATGAGTGCGTGATATGCATGAGGAGTGGGCCGGCCTGCGCGCACCCTAAGGTCATCTGATGCCAGCAGCTGACTTGCCAGACCTAAAGGGCCTATCGAAATACGCATATGGTAGTTGTTTTACAGAAGTCTGTGGGCATCGGCCCTTTGCACGTAGTCGTAAAGGTAACCGATGTTTAAGAATTGTGAGTTTTTCACGAAGACATATTTATCATGGGGGCAAGGCAACGCCAAAAAACCAATAGGATGAACAGAATACATAACTGTAAGTTGAAGTACTTCAGTTGTGAGACGGACCAAACCCAAGCAGAGGTGGTGAGCGGATACTTTTGTATAGTTAGCTATGTGGTAAGTTAGTTGGGTTACATTGAGAAAACGTGTCTTACTATTACGACATTATGGGCATTCTGTTAGTTAGTAGTTCGGGATTATAAGTAGCGCTTGCAAATCGCCCCTGAGCTGTTGACAATGCGCGACGCGTATTGTCACTATGTGCCGATCGTATACTAATTGGGGTTTAAAGTGAGACATGACACTGCCAGCGTCGCTTTCACGCCGGAGATACCGCTATGCCATTAAATAAGATCGGGTTCGTTAAAAAAGTGGCATAGAACTGAGCCGTATAATGCCACATCCGTAATTTACAGAGTGCAACAGGGAGGACGCTTAGTGCGCCTTCTCAATATGAGTTCATCAAAGCCCCCACTGTATCCATACAGATATAGTTGTACGAGTGGGAACTCTACCTTCTCCATTTTACGCCAGTACTTTCGTAAAGATATATATATAATACATAAACGGTTGACTGACCAACGTCGATCTGCTCATTTAGCCTTTGAATTTGTGTATTTTAATGTGCCATTTGCTGTCAAGTGGAGGTTTCTTTAGTTGATAGGATTTTTTAGATTGATATTAATTGCGTCAGATGTTTCGGAATGCCATTTCGGGCTAGCGGTAAGGGCTATAGCCCTAGAATAGCTTGCTAACTGTTTGAGACCTCCTCCTGTTTCAGTTAACACCGCTGTCTGAGTCGGCATCATTCCGCCATTACAAATCTTAATATGGCCGTTCTTAGATCACGTTCGTTGATAGGGCTTGTGTCGTTGACTTTGGCAGGTGTCTAAGCTACCGGCTGCGTCGGTACCTCTACTGGCATACAGTAATACATAAACTTGTTTCATTTCAGTCTCAGGAGCGTCGGCCGTTAATGACAACATGAAATAATGTCGGCATAACATAACTAAAGTATACTTGAATATATTCCTCATGAATAAATGGTAAGCTCGTTTCTACAAAAACGCTTTTAGAGAAAAAGAGGGTCCCTTGACTCCGGTTGACATTTGCATAACTGAGTCCTTAGATCTTATTCACACGAATTGCTCCTCAAAGGTTTTTCTCCGACGGGTAGCCATCGCTCACGGTTTATGTCAACTGGGGCTATTCGGGCACGGTGTGCGTTGTCACAAGCAAAATCCCGCTACATGAACTTTGTCCTAGCTATCTCATGTGCTATTAGGCAGATTGAAAAGCCTATATAAAGCCATCTGAGATTTTAAAAAATTTTAGTTATTTTAATGTCAACTAATGTTAGCTGAGTGAATACTTAGATCATCTGTTTACAAGATGGCCGAGGAAGCATGCTATCGATACTATAAAGATCTCCTGAAGCCCATGTCTTAAATCCCGTCTCTTTCATCTGTAACAATGCTTTTTCTAATAATTACGATATTTTTAAGGAATTAAACCCGATGAATATTAAGTGCGTAGTTATTTATTTTGTGCAATAAAAACTGCGAGATTACCGCCATATTTTAATAACGACTACCCTCATTGTCTTTCAAGTAGCCTCAGATCTAGTTTTAATGTTCGAACTAGCTCAGTTACAATGGCCTTTCACTTCGGGGTATTTCCATAGCAACAACTGTTTGCATAGCATTATTAGCGAATAACGTTTCAATGAAACTGTCTCCTGCGTTTTCCAGTTTCTAAAGGTCGAGTGACAACACCATAGGGTTTCTTGTCGTCCCGCACACCGCTTTCAGAAATTGAGCCTTAGAGCTAAAGCATCCTTCCAATCTTATGTATGTCAATCAGACGAAATGCTTTTAACTGTAGGAAATTCTATCGAGAGAATCCCATCCATTACCCTTCAGTACCTTCAGAAGAGGACCACTTTGGCCGCTTCCTAAAAGAGGAGTCACTTTGTAAGGATAAATTAGAAATTCCTCTTTGTCGGCTGTCTTGTAAGGTATGGTGCCTGTGACCATCTCCAGCGTCCAAATGCAAAAGCCTTGACAGAAATGTTTCCAATATACGTATTCATAGCCAATAAGGGTCGATGACTAAGTGAAGATAATCGAATTGAAAAACAAATAACGTTTTTTTGTATGCTGTAACTTCGTTAGAAGATACTCAGATAGTTTCGCACGTTCTGAGCTAGCATCGGGTCGTCCGCTCTACTTTTATACCAAGTTTAGTTCTAATACGCAACGTCCGTACAATCATTGTTGGTCCTAGTTTTTTTCTCGACAGCGCCCAGAACGCATGACCCTTTCCGTACGGTTATATATTGATTATGCAAAACTGGTTGCAAATTGATGCGAAGAGGCCGCGGGAAATTTCAAAGTGTTGATTAATCAGAACTAAGCAATGCCTAGAGTACTGCCATATCTATAGTGCTAGTTTATAGGTCAATTTTCACCGTTAACATTGTGTGAATTCAATGAAAACATCTAACAAAACACAGGTGTCGGAAAGCAAAGGAGAACTAGTACCGAAGCCAAGCAAGTTGAACGATACGTACGATTTTTTCGCGCCGCGGTCGATGATTTAAAGTTGAATTCTGAAACGCAAAGGTAAAAAATTGCCACTCATAAGTAAGTAAGCAATTAGCAAGAATTTTCTCGCTTACGGCAGCAATGGACAGAGTAAATACGAGAGCAAACATGGACATGAGGAGATAGATTCAAACGCTTAGACAGATGAACAAGCAACCGTACTCACCAAATATGCGAAATGTGTTTGCATGGTAATTGTATTTAAGAATATCAGCGATAGAATAATCTTTGTGTACAAATAAACAAAACTAAAAAAAAAAAAAAACTATACATCATCATGGCTTGAAGTGTATATATATATATATATATATATGAAATCGTCGATGTCACAGTCGCAATGCCCAACGGAATGGGAAGACAAACTAAAATAAAAGCTGTATATATATATGTATATATATATATATATATATATGTGTATATACATATATATATACAGCCGTTTGGAAAAACCTTGAGTTAATGATTTACTAGTAGCTTCCTAAAAGCCTAAAAGTAACCGGGGTCAAATTAGCACCGTATTAAATTTTTTTTTTTGCAGAAAAAAGATTACTTCAGTCTACCTGATTCCAAGTTGTCGCAATCGGGCCCTCTATAATTTTCATCAAATACCTTTTTTTCGTTGGTTATGGAATCGATAAACGGTCTTGTATATATAATCGGTTCGTACGTTGATTCCGTTGTGGGCGCTAAGTTTTTTTGATAAGCACATTTACTACTAAAGAAAAACATTCACGAAGAATATAAAATTTGTTCTAGATGTCGCCGTTTTCGAAACGTCACCACTAACTTAGACCTTTTTTATGCAAAGACATATTTGAAACTCCTTTTTTTTCCTATAAATCGATGCTTCTAAATACGATTTCACATTATTTTGCTTTTAGCTCCTATGAAAACTCTTTTTAGCTATGTTTAATATTCATCATCCTAAAAAATGCTCATAAAATAGACCTTTGCTCTCAGTACCTCTGGGCATATCTAATAAATAGCGCTATAAAACTACTGTTGTTCCCACATTCACAACAGTCGTATTTACTTACTCAAAGATAATAAAACACGCGCTCAGTGATAGTCCTACCAAAGCCTTGGTCAGCCTAATTCAAAATCCTTAATGATTTTGAGAATATGATTATCGAAAACTTCAGATTCACTTGACACTTCTGAGTGAACTACTAAGTTTACGTTAATAGCCATAACAGTCTGGTGCCGTGCCCTTGGGCAACCCCCAACTACGCGCTCTGGGTATAACTAGAGCTCTCTGATACTATCGTATTTAGTTACTTAACTGTGAGTCACAAATGAATACTATATAGGACCTGCAGTGTGACATATAAAAGTATACTGTTAATGTAAAGCCATATATTCATTAAGCTTACAACTATAAGGCGAAAGGTAAGTCTAAACAGAAAGCTGAATGTTGTTTTTTTCGTTCGGGATCATCATGACTCGTAGGGCACTACACAGCGACCCCGAGAAGAGTTCGAGATTTGTCGTAACATCGACCATAAGTAATTGTTTAATAGTGTATAGTTGTTAGAATTTGCGAATACACGTACATTATTGAAATATATATGTATGAAGGCTTGTAATTATCGGATGCGTTAATCGATGACATATGCAGTACTTATATAGGCCAATGGTTACATCGGATACGTGCAATATGCACGTTTTTCGTGCATGACATCCGTACGGACTCAAATAAAGCGATGTCTCCTTCGACCTATCTTAGGGTTGTTACTGGAGCTATCCAAGCCGTGTCGTTGCATTTTTCGAAATAGTGACATTTTGCAGTATTGAAGGCCGAAGCACGTCATGGTCTGAACGAGTGGATTAATTATAGCCGCTTCGATACAATATGACCCTTGCAAGTACCTTGCTGTATTGAGCAACAAATAACTGATGAAAAATTACTTTGGGAACTTTATTTAGCATCGCTTTTGACGCTCGACTCGTTCACAAAGCGGAAGTATTTGGTCGAAAAGAAACTTTCACCACCTGTACACCCAACATAATTTCCTTGCCGGCTATTTTATCTGGCATCGGTTACATTTTTTTTTACAAGTTTATGTCTACACATATACGTAGACGTGAATCATAATCGTAAAAGAACGGGCGTAACGCTTTTTGTCACGCTTACGTATCTCTTATTGGAGTTAGACCGCTGCTGTTGAACAATCAATGAAAGAGCGATTGGGTAGTTCGCGATTGGGTAGCGGCATCAATCTAAAGCTCCTCCAAAAAAATGCTGCTATATCATTAAGTACGCTAAGGACGGGAGCAAATTTCGAAAAAAGCAAAAAAATTCCCGGCTGCTATCGACGCTATAACATCTAATACTCCATCCATAGATAGTCCAATTAGGCTACAATAAAAGTAATACTTTTAGAACTTAGTTGTTGTAGACACTTGTAGAGCAATGTGTCTCGTTTAAGCGCTATACTACAACTATATCAGGATCCCCCGCATTTTCGAATGACGACGCACTGTAGCACAAAGACGCTTGACAATTTACGTTTACACACTGAACGATATCTTGATGATCGGGGTGGCCGGCAGGCTTCGTGACCTGGAATCGACCCACAGCCCAGTGTCGTCTTTAAGTGACTTGAACTTCTCGTAACTAGCTATCGTAACATCACTGCACCGACTATCCGGACTATCTTAGAGCATGGTCCCCATCGTGTTACGGCCAGTTTTGCCAATTCTGTTAGGTAATTAGTAATGAACGACTGAATTAGTTACGCGGCAGACGGGTAACTTTTTTGATTATATATAACAGTTAATTATTGTTACGCGTAAGTTACTTGGTCACTTGAAAATCGTGCGATTCGAAAAAAAAGTTAACTGGTAAATTTGACAGTGTTTAGCTTTTTCATTATTAGGTACATCATTAACTATTACTAACAAGCGTAAACATAGTCCAGAATGTTTCTACTTGATTACGAGCCATCAACGCTAATTTAATGTATTGATTCTTCCGGCTTTAGCAAATAGCGTACTCTCTCTGTACGAGCAGGAAGATCGCTTGTTTTCAATCGATTAGGTCGTCTCGAAGCAACTCTTCATCCTCGTCGAAAACTGTTTCAAACCGTAATCATATTAGATGCGCATCTATAAATAGGTTAACAGTAGCTTTTTATTGCGAGATTGCCAGTTTGATGGTATATAATTTTTTCATTGATATTCGGTTTTCCAATTGGCAGCTGGGCAGCTCGGGTAATTATCTAAAATATTATACAAATAATGTGTTACGAGATTCACTTAAGTATACCTCGTTGGTGCTCTTCACCGGTAAGACCAGACACCAAATTATTACTCAGACAGTGAAGGGGCTGATGTCTTGGCATGAGACAATTTTATTGAGATTTAAAATTTCTTCTGGATAATACTAGACCTAAATGTCGCTGGCTTCGGTGAAACGAGGTACGTTGATCCTGTAATATGGACGCATTTTAGTCTAATTGTTGCTAGGAACGATGCCTTAATAAGTTTATCGTGAAAAACGTTTCCATACAACTTTATGATACATCCGCTGGGCTCATCGTTCCGTCAATTAAAAGGTGGCGTGCGGCCGAAATATCCGCTTAAGACATTACCGCAGTAAGAAGATTACACCTTCACCTTTTCATACAATATAGCGAAGTGAATTTATATAGCAAGATTGAATACGTAATTAAAAAAAATGTATTCTAGTCATAATCTATAACGTATATAAAACTCGATGTTGATATAAAAGAAGCTCACGTGATATTTCAATGATGTCCTCTTCGGGCTGGCCTCCTCCCGTGTGAAGGATGACACGCCGCTCGTTAGGTCTAGCGTACGCGGTGGTAAATCTATTGCTATTGTCGACTACGGTGAAGCTTCGTCGATTAGTTGAACCTAATGATTCACGAAAGCTCGGTGATGGTAGCTGTATTGAGGATAAAGATGTAGAGAAGCCCACACTACCCCGCGGTTCAATTTCGTCTAAGGCTCCTGAAATAGCTGAGGAATGACCCAGATTCGAGCTACTCGATCCATGCGAAGATGGAGAAATGTGGTGGTCATTTTTAGTAGAACCTAGCAAGTTGATGTGGGTTAATGAAGAATCTCTGAATAGCCGGTCCTCCGGTTTCGACAGAGATTGGCCAAATACCCTTGAAGGACTTCCAGGCATTTGTAAATTTCGCCCTCGAAAGCCGTGGCGGTTATTACGGCCAGTGACAGAACTCGAGATTGCTTCCGAATTTTCTGGTCCTAGACAGAACGGCATTTTCAAATTAGTGATTTTATGATGCAGACCGCGAATGTCTTAGAATTATCTCTTGTCTTTTACTTATGATCTATTAAGCTGGATTCGGGATCATAAAAATACGTTTGAGTAACCATAGATTTGATTGGGATGACCTTTCGGTAGCTTAAATAGTAACAGGCCTTAATTTCTAGAGTCAACAGCAACAAGCAAGTGACCGTTATACCGAATTACGTGAAACAGAGAGGCTAGCAAAACGAAGTCCGTAGCCTCTAAGCACGTCTAAATTGAAATGATATTCTTGCAGAACGGTAGGCTGACCAGAGTAGGCAGAATGGTCACTAATACGAAGAATAGCCCAACGCAACTAGCGTTTTCTGCCTCGGGCGCCATACGCGAAAAATCATTCTAGTTATGTTGCATGTGTTTCATCTCTACGCCACCACAAGGAACCAGAACGTCAGCGGCGGTAAAAGATCTCTGCAGCCGATGGACATATAAGCACACGGATTGCAAGTATTTGCCAGACCGCTGAGACATCGCCCTCGTGCGATAAAAACATATCTAAAAATAGAAACATGTATGATAACAATAAACATTTTTCGCATATATCATTATCATACTGCTTTGAGCCAGTCAGGGTAGTTAACAGGCAGGGCGTATTATGAATTGGTCATAAAAACGATATTGTACGAAGTATTAGCTATCTCGGAGTACGGAGAAACTTTGGACAAGATAGACTCGCACAGATATTGTCTTCTAACTTCTAGCTACTCATTGCTCATAGTTTTTCAATATTTTTTTTTTTTTTATTTATTTATTTACATTGTACCTACAGACTATCATTAAGCTCGTATACGTCATTATAAGCTCTCGTAAATATTAATCATGGTCGAAAAATTCGTTATTCTTACGTATATATAATTTGTGAATACGCTACAATTGATTTCTAAAAAAAAAAACGCAGTTTCAATTGTTCGAGCCCAGATAGGTCTGTTCTCTTTTTTTAATCTGGTGGCACAAATGGTAATATAAAAACAATAAAACGATTACATAGTGCCAAAAAAATCGCCATTTGTCAAAAAGTAGAGGAGAACATTTGTCCGACGCAGGCGATTATGCGCAAATTAAAAGTGTAAACTTTTAGATAACTGTCTCAATAACTTGCATAACCCCCCAAAAAGTTTGTTGAGTATTAAGGAATCTATCGATCGCCTAATAGTTTCACCGTACCTAATGAAGAAGGCTGTTAAATCTATAATTTCACTAAAATATGACATCTCACCAATCGAAAAGTCATCTTTATATCTATAAATGGTAGATACATGACATTATCGAACCTCCGAAAGTTTCTAGTCGTTTCTCCAGAATAATACCAATGCAGAAATTGCTTATTTACAGAAAGAAAACCTTTAAACAGACACTTAATTTCAAGCGTTACATGCGTAACGTACAGGTCAAATCAAACCGAATTGTTCTGTTGAATAACGGGAACGTACTATTTTAGGTAGAAGTGTTTCTGTGTTTCGAATAATACGTCCAGTATCACCGTTAGGCATAAGAGGCTCCCAGCACGATACGGCACCTGTTTATGCCGGGTTGGAATTTAGACCACAACGTATTCTTAAAGTTAGCAGGTAGATACGTTACCCACTAATCTATCGCGGTGGCAATGTCTACCGATCGTTTTCAACCCGGAATGATAACAAGATTAAGCAGAACACAAAAAAAAGTGGCTCGTTGAAAATTCATAATCCTATTTACTTCTTAATACATTTTACTTGACTTAAGAAACTAAGCAACGAAATGCGTTCGGATCCAAATGTGTATCACACATAGCACAGCCGTTTTATCTATTGCGTTTTACTTCGACTATAGCCGTTAGATACTTTCATTAGACGATGGCTCCCGGCACGAAATGAAACTTGTCCACGGTTCGAACGAACCTTCACCACAGTGTCTCCCTAAGATTATCAACCAATATGTTACAGCAATACAAACCAGCACGAAAACATACAATACCTATAGAAAGTTCACCTACAGAAAAGGACCGGATTGGTATCATGCAACTCCACCCACAATAATTAATTTAGCCTTATATTTTGCTACGGGCTTGTCAACAAAAATTAGTCGTACGGTTTTTTGATTTAGTATTAGCCAACAGACTAATCGCAACTATTATACTGCCCTATAAAAGGGCGGTATATACACTCAACATCTATTAAGTACAGCGTAATGGTCGTCAGCCGTAGACCTTAAAGGATGTGTTACGAAACGCTGATAAAGGCAGTCAAGTATCCTCCCCTCCCTGAACCCCAACCGTTTTTACAACTGTAGATATTTCCAACTTGTTAGCTACCTTATTTATCTTGAATCGGAAACAAATTACCTAGTGTCTCGTGATAATGTCTAATTTCCCACGAGGGACGATCTGATCGACATGAGTTGTAATATATCTACCAAACGAGATTGTATACAAAGCGGTAAACTGCTTCATCTCGAGAGAATTGCTTCGAAGTTCCTTTATTCCTCGAAATGAGCCTCGCGAGTGAAATGGCTGATTTGATTTATCAGTTACTATACATTTGGAAATGTATAGTAACTGATATGAAAATAAAGGTCGCATCTCGATTGCTGTATAGTAAAATTATAAAATTATTGTACGTACATAATACGAAAATAACTACATTAAGTAGATAAAGCCTTCGGTAGTTTGTTTATAGTTCATATTATTTTGACAAATACTTAATAATGAACCATTCAGAAGCTCTGATATGTACCTGAGGAGGAAGAACTGCTGGCCAGGTTTATGCCTAAACTTGGACGACTAGGGCCGGAAGATGCGGTCGCGTCTGGATCAAGCCGGATATTTGCACGTGAGATCGAGGTGCTAACAGATCCCGGGCTTTCGCGTGAACCTGTATCCAATCCGTTACCACTTATGCTGAACCCAAACGATCCTGGGTTTGTAGTTGGAGAATTATTCATGCTTGTATGGAATGAAACACTAGCCTCATTGGTAGAGCGTGACGCGGGTTGATTTGTTCCAAGATTATGGACCGACAAAGAAGCAATGCCTGATCCTGAGCCTGACATCGGTGGATTGCCGCTATTTGTATGGGGGAAAAGCGACGCTCCATTTGATCTTCTAGGAAATCCCAGTAAGGATGAGAATTCCAACTGAGTCGGCGGCAAAGTTAAAGGTATAGCTGGCTTTAGGATACCTGAAAGTCAATGTTGCAATTATACACCTATAGAGTAGAAGGGCGCGCCTTATGCTCAGCTATATCTATTACGCTACGAAACCTATTACATTATAATACTTTAAATGCAAAATGACAATATTAGGTTGACATGGTGCAATAAACCAAGCTGTGTATAAAACTGTCATCTATCAGCCAACATTGTGGAGTACTTGATATTTTGCCTTTCATTTTTGCAAGTGGAAAGTAGCTGTTTGTTCCTGATGGAAATCATGTTCAACACTTTGTCCCGGTAGTATTAACTAGCTTATAATGGATGTATTAGAGGAAGCTTCTTCCTCTAAAGTAAATTCGTTTTTTTTTTTTTTATATATACTAGCATACAAACGTAGATTTGGAAGGTAGGATGAAATTAAAGCACCTGTACCCGTTATGTAACAGAACAACGATTGCGTACCCGTAGTTGGTTACCAATGATGTGGCAGTGAAATTGGTCCAATGTAAGATAGGGCAATAGTAAACATGACCTAGTTATATTTATTTCATGTCGTTTATTGAAGCTCCGTCTTTAAGGAGCTCATATAGTTCCGAATAAATGGTAATTGACAATCTAAGCCATGGATTTATACCTGAGAAGGTATAGGATCCGACTTTAAAAAAACCCATCAGCCGTATATGCTTTCTTTATTTTAGGCATGTTGACGCTTTTTTTTAGAGGAAACATAGGAGATTTCTAGCGTATGAATACCAACGAAGAATAATTTCTGCCGCTTTTTTACTTCGTGGCGTCGCCTGTGTACGAAAGCTTGTTTTTAAAAAGAAGCTTTCACCTAACCTGGGATTTTCCAAAGGTACATCAATTTGGCCACGAATAGTTTTTGCAATACGATAATAAGGCTAAATATATGAGCTTTCAACCGAGTCTTTCCTATCGAAAAGAAGAGGCAGTAACAATAAATAATCTAAAATTCAGCATAAACAGAGTCTTAGGCATTACAAAGGCTCTGAGTCTAGCGCTTATTGTTCTTTGAGATAGAACGGTACTATATATAAAAACCACACACCCATAGAGACAGCCATGTTTTCAGAGCGTGTGCTCAGCCCGACAGTCTTATTTTCAGATCCTTTGTGATCTGGTTAGTCATAATCGAAATTCAATAGCCCTGCGGAACAATCCTTTCAAAATCATTATCGTCTAAGGTATATATTTAGTTCAGTATGTATCTATCCGATGTTTTATATCAACAATTAATTATCGCTTCCCACCCAACTGTATAAAAATAGGATATTTAGCTTGCGATTGCTAACACTCTGCTTATTTGTGGCAAAAGCGCCGACAAAACCTGAATTCGACATTTCGCGATATAAGAATACTCTTCTTGAGTAAAAAAGACATCGTTATGATGGTGAATTATTGGTAGTTAAACTCCGGTGATCGTTTTGCTGATTATAAGTTTCTCCGCTTCCTTGTTAACCATATCGTGCCATGTTGTCCATCATACGAATGTCAAATACTTTATCAAGAGGCTCTGAATAATAGTTGTCAAGTCATTGTCAATATTCTAATCGACACTTCGTGATCAGCGGTCGCTTCCTTAAGATACTTACGACGCTCCCCTGGAAAATGCCGCCCCGTTCACGTCTAAGCGCGTTACGAGCATGCCCCATCCGTCTGTGATTTGCGTACCGTGGTACGCTCTTCACAATCAATAGGCGTTTAGCCAATACATGACATTAACTCCGAACAAAAAAATAAGTTTGGTACATACAAAAGAAACGTATCTAACAGTATTCATTGAGAAACTGATCTGTTTCATGAATCATCTCCGTTCGATTTCGAACGGAAAGTCTGTAGGACAGTATTAGAGACTCTTAGAGGCTGTATATACATATTAAATCGAAAAAAAAAAAAAGGATCATTAACGCACGGCAAATATTTTGCTAATGTTTCACATCTTTTTCTGTTCATGGATTCTTGGTAAGCATCCACTCATCAATAAAGGTGATTCATAAAGGGCGTAAAAAATATTGCCGTACCCGATGAGGGGTACATTCTACTATGACCGGCCCTGTAGATCGTAAACAGCTGAAGCCAAGAAGAATAGCGCCGCAAGAGGGTTCCAGTAAATGATTGCATAGATGAAATAGGCAAGCTCATGTAAAAGTATGAGGTGTATATTTTATAGCCCCAAATATATTTAAATGAACATGGTAACTAACATTCTCATAATAACTAATACGCTTAGTAACTTGCAAACTTGTCAATAGAGAGTTGCGCTATGATGTTTCGGCTTAGGAGGACACACCGCTTGAAGGAGCAATAGCGTCATCTATAATCGATAAGAACCGAATTGAGAAGTTAGTAGCTAACTACCTCTGTAACTAATATCATGTAATAACCAGGAGACGTTCGTCTGCTGGTATATACGGCTTTACAATATAAATATACGATTCGTTTTTTACATATAGACTATACTCACCATTGATCGCATTGAAGGCCGCATTAACAGCTTGCATCGGGTTGAATAAGTTCGCAACGTTGTTCCCAAGAGCTGAAAATGAAATCTGTTATAGGCTGTTTATGCAGACTTGGTCATTTACCTAGCTAACTTACTGATACTTCATCACCAGAAATACCAAATACCGTTAATTCAAATTAAGAATATAATTCAGTTACATTATACTCAATGAGCGAAGTGAATTTGCTTACTGTCTCATCTTTATCTCGTCTTAATTATATATTCTGGTCCAATGCTTCAAACGATCGAAGATCTTGCCGTCTCGTATTAGTTGTAGATACATGTCTATAGATCTGGTCTCGAAAAGCAGAGTTGTAATAAAAACGTGGATGGAAACAAATATACTTACCTCCGGTGAGGTGGTTTATGGGGTTGCTGCCCTGAAAACTGAAATCCATCCTGGGCGTCAATTCACCCTCTAAATGAGCCTTCATCTCTGTTGCGAGAACGATGATGTCGTTAGATGGTGTGTGTGTGACGGAAAAGGCGGAAAATAAAGCACAGACAGGAAGAAGTCGGATAGTCCTTTGATCAGGACTCAATACTTAAAAATGTTTGCAAAAATAATTCATCTTTAAAATGTTTTGCTTAGTAAACACACGCCACTCTCTTTCGAGAGGACACGCTTTTTGGCAGTCACGCAAAGCATGTCTCATATACGATGTACAATTCACCGAAGTTAAATATTTTCTGCAATATCTTCATATGCGGTATAATTATTATGAAATTCGTATGATTTTGTCTACATTTCATCAAATGTTGCATACCTCTATTTAGGCGCTTAGGATCTCTAAAGGATTTTTTCGATACGCTCGTAATTCCATTTTCATAAAAGTCCTCGCACCTTTGTTAAGGAACAGGTTGCTTATCAATCCGTTAATTAGGATCAACCTTTATTCATCGTTCTGATTGTCCTATATTACGACTACGCATCTAAAGATGAAGACATTTAAAGATATATATGTACGCAGAAATAAATAGCTTTGAAAGGCACCTTTTGTTGGCCATGCATGTTTCTTTTTAATATGCACGATAAGCAAAGGGTGCTTAGCATTATGCCCCTGCATGGTATGCGACCATTCCACAGCAATCATTGATTTTTTCTCATGTTAACATAGGTAACACAAAAACAAAACTTTCACTTACGTGCAGAGAAGCACGTCTGTTGAATAAAAATCGCCACTAACAGGAGCTGGGACGGCCACATTGACGACAAAGCTGGCATTTTGTTGTCACGGTTATGGCCTAACTCGATCCAAATCTCAGACACATATAGTATATGAAATACGGACACCACTTCGTCTGCCCTGCCTCACTCAGGACTCAGTTCAGGGCTCAGTTCACGGATATTTCTGTGGGATATTCGATACGATACAACCTTTCGGCGCACGTGTGTTAAACAGATTGGATCGTAGCGAAGGATGGATCAGTTAGCGTCATTGGTCCGTTTCGTTCATTTGTAGAAGAGGAGAGACAGTCGCTCATTTTTAGCTTTTAATTTGGGAGAAGGCGTTTACTAGGGGTTGGAATAGACTCGGAATACTCTCAGTAGGTGGCACCTGACGCAAGTGTCAGGTAGGGGTGTCAGTAGTGAATATCGAGCTCTCAACCAATCTAAACGTGTCACGATCGGGTCGTCGACAGGCGAAAAACATACACGATCCAATCTGCGCGCAGATACACATACATACCAACGCCTACAAACAAAAGAAACGTAACTCACCCATAGCGGACGCAGGAAGTGTTTCAAAGTGCGTCTTCAATAAGGATGCTTGAAGCTAGGCAGGGTGGATAAATGACTGAATAATATTACATCGAGCAGCCGTGTTTAAGTGGACAGGGATCATTTAGAAAGTGAGCCCAACTCTACGCTGTTGTTAATGTCTTATTGATTGAATGTAATTGGTAATTGTATTCAGCTAATTGGAAGATGGACTCTTCGCAATTACTATGCATCTGTTTTACGATGCATGCGATATATATATATATATATATACATTTTTAATAATTAACATGATATTTTGATTCAGTATAAGTTATTCATTCTTGGAGATTATCATGGTTAGTTGAACATGTGAACTTCGGCCATAGAATTACTTTAGAAGGAAGTAACTTAGCACATATACGTAGCATATCATGGACTTGAGATTATACAAGGAAACCTTTTATTAGTATTTGTGGCGATCACTGTCAAATTACTATCTTCTGTGTTTGTAATAGACGGATCTAGGGGTTACGATCCGCGTACAGCGAGCTAGAATGCTTTCCGAGATAAGCAGTTTCTGGAGAGAACCTTTCTATTAATTAGCATTTACGTTGTTGTCATCTATTTATATCGAGTAATGCTATAGGGTGAATTGCATGACCTAGTTTATTGTGGAGCCCTGAACCACCGAAATAACAATAGCGGCAGATAAATGGCAATCAAAATAGTGCGCAATGACAGGCACAAACATTTTCGACAACAATTCTGACCACCGAGATAAAAGGCTATGCGCTCTTAATAATAATGTGTAATATAAGTAAATAATAATCAGCAACCTCCTACAATCCCCATGGCATCCAAACAATGCATGTCCGCAAAGCGAGCTTTCCTAGCTGAAAATAAAGGAGTCTCTGTCATTTTTTATAGATTTAACGCTATTCCTGTATCATAATTCCAAGTACTTTTGCTAGAAGTAATACAAAACTATCTTTGTTTGCATAGATTTTGTCATACATTCGAAATGACTGCAATAATACTATATAACCGAAAAATAAAAATTGAAGAATGAGAAATATCAAGCAAACGCATCTGCAACGATAAAAGTAGCACGTTAAATTCAAAAACTTTATTTGTTACTCGTCTGAGACGAATCTGGAAGATGGAGTACGTTAGGCCTCCTCCCCCCCTCCCCCAGGCTGATAATCAAGAACTTCTCAGTCATAAACGAAGGCAACCGAAAAGGGAACAAGAAATACCAAATAGGGAAGTTAAGAAGCACTAATTAAGATTGATCTCGGTCGCCGCCAATTTGGTCTCAAACTGTTGTTGACGCTAAGAAGTAATCCTCCCGAGTTGGAGGGAAAAAAGTACCAGCGTATGATCCTGCTTAACGTATGGCACTTGAGCTTCGTATCGATTTTGACCAATTCTAAATTAACACAAATTTCTTACAAACGGATAAAATTGTACCTGTTTCTGAAAAAAAAATTCGTGAAATTGTAATTCTTGTTTTGTTATGTTTGTCTTATTAAGGGTTCTGTTAAGCGACGCGTTGATGAAAGATGAAACAAATGATTTTGTTTTGCCTAGCCGTTCTACCTGACGAGAACAGTCGGTAATAGAAATTAATGAAATTAATAGAAATCAATGAAGATTGTGCTTTATCTATTATGACTTATTATCAAGCACGCGTAGTTGCTTCCCCGACTTGAAAGCTACTGGGCAGGGCAAGCCATTGTCCTAGCTACCCTATAGGTTCTGAACTAGAATTCGTTTCACGTAACGTTCCATGTATAGTGTTAGCGGATAGATATACACAAAGTCGTTATCGTTAATGAAACACACTGTATTAGTTATATTCAGTATAATATACGAATGTTTATTATTCGCGAATGCGTTCTATTACGAAAGGTGCATTCGACTGCAAAAGGCACTGTTGTCGTTACGTTTTTTTTAAACACTTCTCGTTTTTGTTACTTGCTGAATTTATGTTAAAAAAAAAAACGAATAGAAGCCATTATGTAGATGTTAAATCTAAGGTGTTTAACGAAATAGGCTAGTACGTTTGCTACAGCCTGGTCTTAACTTTATACAACTTCGTGTCATTGCCATATTGATACGAGCAATCCGTAGCGACAATCGGTGTTCAGCATTATCATTTCTGCAAGACAAAAAAAACTTCAACCAATACTACAAGCGGGATTTTTCTATTATCCTGGTTATGTTCAAGCATTGCGTTTGCTTCGAGAGTGAAAATAATCTGCGCAAAGTCTGCAGGACCATTTTGGGCGTTGAAGGCCAAGGTTTCGTGCGCCTCTGTGATTTGGACATGTCACTCGAGAGGCACAACACGTTTATTACTTTCACAACCAGCGTAGATCCGCTGGTTTTTTTTTCCGATTAGACGATGGGTTCTGCTTTTTACGTCACGTTACGTTTATATTGCATAAAGCATTATCAGAAATCGTGATCACGGCACTGACAGAGAAATTACAAAATTTATAGATACTGCAAATGTACAAGTTCATCGCAAACATCGCCTGCCAATAATAAAGTCGATACATAAAGATGAATCGGGCATCCGTTTCGCTTGGGCTTGTTTGTCAGGATAGTAGGGGACAGGCCACGTTCCGTTCTCGAACGTAGACTACGGCCATAGTATCATTTTGTTAGCGACCAAGTTTCGAGAGACATCAGTTACTGTGGAAAATGACGCGATAATACAAACATATATACAAACGATATACAAAGATAATACAAGATTTGTATAAGCGAGTCGCAATCAAAACGTGAGGTACTGCTACGATTACGATCGTTCCATTAGATACAAATTACCATAAGAAAAACACTGTCGACCATTTGTTATGAGCGCTATAGGGATGCTTTCTAACAGGAGACACGCTTCATCTCTACGAGTATCCACCCATCAATAAACGTATAATAAGCAGTGGATCACATTTTTCGATTGGTTGTTCATGGCTAGCCATCCCGAAGGTCATACGATATTTAAGATGTTAGTTTTCCTTCAAATGGATCGCAACTGTATTTCCCATGATGATGATGATGAAGTCGAAATTGATAAGGACCAAGAGGAAAAAAAAAAAAGCAGAGCAGCGTAACAGCATCAGGGATCTCCTAGCTTCACGTGTGGATTCTGTCCAAGATCAAGTTAATAAATCTAAATAGCTATATAATTAAAGGGGACAGTTTCTTTTGGCTGGAACTGAAAGAAGAAAAGCAAATCACAAATGGCCACATAACATAATTGCTTCACCATGTAACTTTTGAAATCTCTCATCTTGTCCAGTAGATGAACTTAATATACCAGTAATGAATATAGGCTGCTTTGACATGCATATAAATGTACACTGTAAGGCTAAATGTAACGTATAGGATTCGGCCTTTTTTTCAGGACACCAACGGCTGCGGAACATTTTGCAGATTAAAGGCATGGTTTCTGACTGCTAAGATCTAACTCAAGCGGATACTATATATATATATATATATATATATGTCAACAAAGTTTGGAAAGTTGAACAATACCTTTTCCCATTGAATCGAGTATTAATCTTGTCATCTGGATGGCGTCTCTCGTAACCAATGGTCACATGTAGCGTTTTAACAGAGCTAGAACCTATTCAAGAAATAACGTAATCCGCCCAACGAATAAACATATGATTATTAAAAAACTTTCAAATCTACGGAAAACGTCCTTTTATTAGCTTATACATTTCTTAGCACAGCTTCGATACGACTAATAAGCTTCAATATTGCTCGCCTGTTTTAACTAAACGTTATTTTCTTATAAAATTTGTTGTAGCAAGTCATTGCGCCTAAATAAACGAAAAATAATAAACTAATATAATAATTAGTCATGATCATCATTATAAGCCTAATTATACTGCAGACACGCGAAAAGCTGGCCATTCAACGAACTGCAAAGCGAAAACCATGCCATCATCCCAACCTTCGTTTTCTAGGAAATATCCTGATATGCCATATAGTTGTTAGTATTCGTTGAGCTGTTTTCAAGAGAGGTTGAACGTTTTTTTTGCGCGGTATAACATAAGTTCGAAGGTGTAAAACGTTCTGACGGGGTTATATAAAGTTCCCACAAAGCCCAAATTTGGAAGTTGGAAGAACTCACAAATCCCTAAAGATTTGTTTACCTTCAGTTATTATTTTTATGATGTAAGTATCAACGATCCTTTGGCATTAAAAACCTAATTGGGATGTATTTTGCTGGAGTTATTTAAAGCTTCTCCAATGTAATTATCGAACGGCACGATAACCATACAGACAGCTATTTATCTTACTACATACATATATATATATATATATATATATATATATATATATATATATAATTATTAACGAGAATAGTAACAATAATATTTTATGTTAGTTATCTTCTATTTACATACTATTTCTCCTATTTTGTTATGTTTTGGGCTATATATTTCTAGCAGCAGAGATTTGGACTACTCTCTCTGCACGCCTGTTAGTTAGTGGTTACGAAGTGAACGCACTCGAAGGAGTGCGCATCAGCTCCCCACGCTACGCCACACCAATTGGCGCCGGAAACATGTTTAGTCAATCAGATTAAGGCACAAAAGTTCTTCACCATCCATGAGAAATCCCAGGCACTACCACAGACGTGGACCAAGATCGCGAAGCTGTAGGATCTCGGCGTCGATCTGGGCATCAGTCTGAAAACAATTTTCTAAGAAGGTTTGGGAAGTGCTTTTACAGAGCGTCTGGCACACCCGACACATTTCCTCAAATGATTGAGACTGAGATCCGACAGTGGAATAACCATTAAGCCTAAAAGGCACCCATTCCTCGGTGTCGTTGATGGTGATCCCATAAAGTAAAGAAGAGTTACTTATTAACCGCACAGAACGCTTATCGCATTAGTTTTAAACCTTAAAGTAGGGCTAAATTGGCAAAATCCAGTTCACGGCTCTTCTTCCTAAAGGTTTGAGATCTTCAGACTTGTCGTTGTCTTTCGTAGTTTAGCCGCTCTTCCTTTCATGTGATGCCGCTGAGAAAAACCGCGCCCGCAACCCAGAATTACTCTAAAAGCTTTGATGCATCGTGAATGGCCTCCACTGAGGACCTATATTCGTTTGGAAGCTGTTCTTATGTTTCTTTCCCTATGAGTTATGGTTATTTTAAGCTATACGATCTGTAAGGCCCTAGTCAACATGAAAGATAGGTAAAAATATCAAAGATATTTTTGTGATAAGAATCAAAACGACACCTAGCTTTCTACGGAAGATACGGGTTTAGCGATGTCACTAATCTACTATTTCAGTAAGCCAATACAAGAACGTACAAGAGCTGTGGTAGCAATTTACAAAGCCAATACAGATAGTAAGGTGCTTTACTGGAGCCCACAAGAAATCACCATACCACTTTTTGAGATCCCTTTACGATTTTATATATGCCGCTGCTTCTGACAGAAACATACGAACCGCTTGACTCAACTTGAACGCACATATACTCTTTTTTATAAATCTTCTGTTCTCCTATAAGTAAAAAGCTAATTTTTTTTTTTTGCTTAACGCTTTATAAGGAAAAACAATTCAACAGTACAACTAACACTAAAAAATTATAATTACTTCCATATAAAAAAAAAAACTACCAAGCTGATCTCAGTGAGAATCTTTTGGCTGCAGTCTTATGTGCATCAGGCAACCTAAAGGAGTCCTCCGTAAGTAGCAACTTTTTATAGGTGGTAAACGGCTTTCCAATGCATAATAACTAATGTTTCAACCGTGTCGATAAAATGCTACAGACAATTATTCTAGGATATTCCCCATAATCGTAAGAATGAGTTAAACTTAGAGGTTACCATCAACAATGCCCCCTACTTATATAACCACGTTATAGTTAAGTGTGTTCAAAAAAACGCAGTCTATGGAGCTGCATTACTTCTAGAACACTGCGTTTGTTTTCAAATGCTTTTTGTGGCATCCTCATGACGAGTTCCGTAACTTTTCTTATAGCTAAGTGTCTAATTGGTGTAATTGTGGCGAGAGTTGTCGCGCCACCAGGTGGCATCTGTGGGGTTGTACCTTTATGCGGCGCTGTAATCTACCTTATTAAGTTCGCCTTTAACAATCAAAGATCACTACAAAGCCCATTGATTAGATAACATAGATAATTAATATTCCCTTTATTCGACCACACATGAATATAGAAATAATACTTCATACAAATATATGATAATTGGACGCAAAAAAAAAACGTCATTAGTTATAACAAATGCATCTAAAATGGATGTTACTCGGCATCCTCCAAGATAGTATATTATCAGGCATCGAAGGAAAGCCTCTTACGAAGTAGCTGGATAATCTAAAAACACTTAATTAAGCGAAGGGAAAAAAACACAAGTTCAGATTCGTGGAGTGAGCTAAGTAGTAGCAGTGTTCATTAGGCCTTCTCGCAATTACTGCTCTCTGTTTCATCCGGATAAATCCGCCTTTTGTACTGATAAAATATCTAGCAGAAACGGGATCCACGTAATTAGGTCCGATTCACTGTCCTTGCAAATAGGACTCATAATTAGCCCGCAGTGTCCTAACACTTCAGGTTTATGACGCATTGAATTTGGACGCCTTTGTCAGCCGACCGAGGTCGCTGCGCAGACACCTTTTACTGAGAATGTATTGTTGGGAACAAATCCTTTTGGAAATAGAGCATTATATATTGCTACCAGAGTTATTAGAGCCTTTATATTATAGGCTATGCAACGGGATCCAGTTTGGTACCTGCGATCTGTTTTGTGTTGTAGAGTGATTTAAATTGCGTCGTACTTTGTCACTTGAACTGTGCCACCAGCTTTGTTAACTCGACTGGGTAATTCTGGATCTGGAACGAGGTTAATTTCATCAGTGGATAGGAAAGCTTAAAAATTAAAGAAAATTAAAGCCGTAGTATTTGTATATGGTCTCCAACATAAGGGAGGAGAAGGAATTGAAAGGAACTGACAGATAGGTTTCGTATACTTCAAAACACTACGTTTCTATTGAAAGCTTTGTAAGACTATCGTGAGGTGGAAAAACGATTGGTAACACATTTTCATTATTACTTATCTTACAGTCGGTATGAATCACCGCGAATAGGATCAGAATGCCAAAACTGGGTCGCGTTGAACTCACAGGACATCTAAGTGACTCACAGAACATCACAGGATATACGAGAATACCTCTGTCAATTAGCCGTAGAGTTCGCTAAAGTGGCAACTACTAACGAGTGACCCTCAAGTCCTGTTATCGACATAAGCTCTACGTAACATGCGTAATTGAACACGCAAAGCTTATTGCTAATGAATAAACTGGGCAATGTAATAATTTGACGTTCTTAAACAAGTTATGAATTATGGAATAGGCGTGCCCTTTAATAGAACACTATTGAAACAGCTTACCAGTCTGTTTTTAGGTCATAAATCAACATTTATGTTTAATTTGTGGGTTTTGTACCTTATACATGCCCTGGGAACTCTGAACATTTGTCGAACTTGTGGAGCAGGAGCGTAAAACAAGACCCCACGAAGCCTATTCCTACGTAACTATCGAATTCCGCAAACAGAACACGAAAGTATCGTTGAAAGACCATTGTCTGCTCACAGCTAACGAAACACGAGCAATGTCTGATGCAATTTTTACAAAAACACTTCAGTACAAGGTTATTTTATTTGGCAAAATTGAAAACCGTGCAGAGGTTTTCGTTGATTTATAAATGCACTTTATTACAAATTAAGGGAAAAATTACTTCAACGATTCCAGCATTTGTAACAATTTTGCAATTTAGGGTCAGATAACTTTATTATTGAAGGAGACATTGTAACTTCGCAGGTTACAGTGTCAATATTATAAGGCCCATTTAAGATTCGAATTTGACAGCATGTTCTTACAATGTTAAGGTTGCAGAGATGATCCGGCACGATAATCACTAGACCCTTGAGACGCACAGAACTTCTTTCGGCAGGCCTTAAAGATCTCAGAGGAGAACTTGCTGAGTTGCGGATATGAGGAAACTTCTAAAGTTGAATGAATCCTTTTGATCCACGATCCTTTTGATTTGCTTTGAACATACTTTAAGTTTCTTTTAACATGTTCACAATTTTTTTTTTCGCTGCCGCGGATGGAACTGAGGACATAGATCTATATAGCAACGATCGAGTAAGCTAAGCGAAGTATTTGGTAGCAGATTTACCCAGAACGATTTTGTTTCGCTACTTGGAATGAGAATGACTCGAGGTGATGTGTTTTTCCCAAAAGTTAATAAAAATAGGAAATAAAAAGTCTACAACCTACTTTTGAAGACCTTATTGGAAAAATATGTACTTCATTTAGTGCACCTATTGGCCACGCCAGAATGTTACTAGCATACTAATATTTGTAACGCTTAAATTAATCTACTAACTGAGCAGAGATAAAGTCATTTTGCGCTGAAAATCTCGAGAATCTAACGGTTACTGCAAATTGAATATGTTGTGGCAGAGCGGGCCCTTTTTTAGGTCTATAAACATTGTTTAAAGTCTACTTTTTGTACAAAAGCCGTATTCGTTTATGGTTTCTTTGGGCTTCTCCACAGTACAGCTTTTAAGTCAACTGCTCTCTGTCTAGGTTTCTTACTAGATCTAGATACCGCCCCTGTTAGAGCCGATATGGATATATGTCCCCATTTTTTTTTTGGTTATGGCGAAAATTTGCAATACGTTATCAGTTGCCTCGTTTTGGTTTGAGCTTGACTCAATAAAAGCCTAAGACCGGAGATAATAGACCCAATTAACGGTGTGAATAAATTTAGTCCAATACAAACCCAATAAAAAATCTTTTTCACGTGGGTAGCGATTCCCGGGCTGGACTGTCTTTCATACGACGCTAGCATGGCGTGTGGAAATGATGGCACTTACCTGGTCATTCCTGAGCCTCTATAATAAGTCTTTAAAAGAAGCCCGCACTCCGTAAAGAGCCTCAGTTTCAAACAGAAAAGTCGTATAAATCTTCCCACATACGCTGATATAATAACGTTTTCGTAGCAAAAACAGTTCTGAGCTGATGTTATGATAAGCTTGAATAGGTGCTGGCTGATACGCTTCGGTAACAGCCTTGGCGATTTTTTATGTACATATTAGCAATTATAGAACTTATTACTACGGCACGCTCAAAGGACACGTCTGGCTATGGTACCGCCAGTTTCATTCATTAATCATGGGTGGAGACGCATCTCGCTCGAAAGGACCAGTGTTATAAAAGAAGTGAATACAACCGCTGAATACGTACACCCTAATGCAGTCTGATAGTTTTTTTGCTTGGCCACTTTGCTGAATTGCGATTATACAATACCCGATTGAATAATTCGTAATGTAGTATAATAAATATATTTACAGTAAAATTCATCAGGATCGGATAGGTTATGTTTGATAGCGCCATTATTTTTACCTGTATATGCCAAAGGTCTGACCGATGCTGTCACGTAAAAAGTGATTCAAGGGCCATTGCGTGCCGTCATTACATTAATCAGAAAACGATCCCCAGCGCCCCACATAAAAACGTAAATCACAGAAGGCCGTTTACACAGGGACCGGTCATCAACAGTGCACTGAAAAGGAAACGCTTTATTGTTCTTGCTTACGTTCACATTTCGCTGCATATGGGTACGGTGTCTTCTCCATATGTTTCAATAGCACTTACCAGTGAACTTATTTAATAGGATTATAACAGCCGTATCTAGCCCTAATATTTACAAGTACTAGTAATAGCACCATTGTCTAGTGTCACCTTCATCCCGCCTTATGCTGCACGATGCAAGACCGTGGGTAGTGCATGAGACTGACGTGGTCAGCCCTGGAGCAGGAACGACACGTAGGACCGTGTGGCGAAATGCAATTACATGCATTTGGAAAAATTTCAAACGAAAGAAAATGCCTTACTTGTAGTCAGTTAATTGCTTAACTGTCATGACCGACGGCACTCCAGCTGGCACTACATCCGCGAGGCAGAAAAATGGTAAAGAGCCAGCTGATGGAAGTTAGAAGAAGTTAGGTTTGTGCAACAGGACGATAAGGTCTTTTGTTTGTAAGATAAGTGAACATCCATGATCTACGCGTTGAAAACGAGGCCAAATTTATTCGACAAACTCGCGCAACTTCTAGCGTGCAAAGAGCGTACACTTAGTCTATCTTATCGAAGTTTCACAACTAAACCATTATCATCAAGGCTGTCACATAGCTACCTGTTGAAGCCGACGTATGTTGCATCTAATGGGCTGCTTTTGACATCTTATCATAATGCTGTTGGGGGCTTAAGTGGCGAGACCAATTGGCTTTTAAACTAGTACGAAACAATTATCTACGGTACAGATGCTGGCTGAGACGCTACTTTGATTTGTTCGAATATTTCCTGCTTTCCGCATAGGAGATTTTTGGCTCAGCTGAAATAATTAAATCAGGTGTACGGATGCGTTTATGGCACATCTTCGATCTATCTTTAATCGGTTAAATTATGAGCTACAAGTCTAAAAATGACACGCCTATAGTTAAATTTAATTTACTGCTATCTCAAGCTGCTAAAGCTTTGATTCTATTCGAAAATCCTATTACATGCGAAAGCATCCGATACATCATTTTCGACTATCGGAAGTACGGTTATCTTGAAAAAAAGTCATTTGTATCGTGTTTTAGGTAATTTATTCCGAATTATCTGAGTAGAGCTTTAAGCGACCTATTTATTGCAGCCTTAGCAAGAACTGTTCAAAAGGTTGATGACGGATCTCAAAGGAAGCATGAATGATTAATCAGATATCAAGTTGTCAGCCACCTACCTGATCATACGGCATGTACTTAGCTGTTCAAGTTATTTAATTAATCCTAGAACTTGCACTTCTATCATCAGTGGATGCTAGCCTATGCCCTACCTATTTTTTACATCTTTCTTTTAATGAAAGGTTCTATGCCTAATTGTGCTATGGAAGCTGTTGCATTTATTCTCGAATGTAGCCATAGTTGTACTGTTTTCCTTCTTCTATAAATTATACATTGATGTTAGTACATCGCAAAAATGGGTGCATTCAAGTGAAACACTCATTCTAAAAAGCTTAAGGACACACCGTCCTATCGCACGGACCCCCTAAGCAAACAGTTGATTATTATTATTATTATTAGGTCGAACCCCAACCAAAGTTAACGGCTAAGTTTGCCGAAAATATTCATACCTACGATTTATACCAAATACAAAAGCAAAGCCAACTGCAAGTTACTGGGTATATTGGTCCATCGAAATTCGCTATCGTATTCCTTTCAATGGGTTCCTAGGTGAATTGAAATGACGCAAAAATCTGCGTCAATTCGTTCGTCACGATACGTTAGGCTAGCGATCGATGAATGGGTACGACGATTCCTTGAAGCTACTATAAATAGACCCAGAAAAAACTAATGGGTTAGGTAATGCACCTCCAGGTGACGTAGAAGTATCGTTCCTAGTGCTACCTCAAAGGAATAGATTGTCATAGATCATGATTTCTACTTTTCCTCCTACCAGCCCTTTACCCTCAATTAATTCAGGATAGAACTCCCATTTGGTATGCAAACGGTGTTTAATACTATCAGTGCGTGGAGAAGGAGGTCGATGGTCAAAAAATTGTATTTTCCGCCCCATATGATTGTCAAAAGCTTAGAGATTCAATTTGTTTTTATCGTCTTAAGCCCTGTAGCATACTCCAACACAGATGTTATCCAGCTGTAATGCGTAGCTTATCTAATCACATTATATCTCACGCCTCTGTCTCGATGCAGAACATAACTCAGGTCAAAGACAACAGAATCAAGCGGCACCTAATTTATTAAATGTCGCATTAGTATCCAAGCAGACGAAAATCGTATAGAACCATTACTATAATGCAAAAGTAGATTTCAAAACGCCAGCTTCATTTACAGTTTATAATATATATTAATTATATACAACTGGTACTCAGCTTTCGCTCATTCACAGTAAAAATTACCAATCTATATGTGTGTGTTTCGCGCTGTGTTTGGTCCGTTTCCTTCCGTGGATGCATGATGCGCCCACGGCAAAGTTGCTTGACAGTATAACATCATGGTAACTACTACCGACATAATTTCTTTGCCTCTCAAAATGATCTACATGTAGACACCCTTTCGGGGGTTATCGCTGATCGATAAACATATCGGGCTGTTCAAGGTTAGCTATTCACCCTTCGCTAAACTAGTACCTTCGCGCTTTCATTTACTTCTGTTTTTCAATTGAAAACAAATATGGCGGACTAGCTCACTCGACTTAGAAACGCTGTGAACTTTTACCCAGCAACCGCCGCATTCAGTTAGCTTTTTCTTCAATACAATTGTTCTAGCGTCCTTCAGAGCTGATGAATGTTTTCTGCCCTTGTTTAATGTCAATCAAAAGCATTGGATCAGTTTCTCCACGAGGTTGAAGTTGGAATCAGCTTCTGCTGCTACGAAGTTTAGATACTGTTCGCCAATATCGACACAGTTGAACGACTAAGCGGTGTCATTAGTTAGTATTTCAAATTCGCTCGTTAGGTTATTGCACAGCTCCGCCATTGCCCGGGTCGTATCTGATAATGGTCTAGCAAAATCAATACCACCGATATTCAATTTGTCCTGTAATCTTTTTGGGGTCCGAGGGTTAAAAAAAGGCAGCCATCTGACAAGCTTTTGATTCGACCACTTCTACCAGCCGACGGTGCGATTAAATGCAGATCCGAGTCGGTTCGGGGTTAAGTAGATATGAAAAAACAATTGAAATTGTTTTTATTTTTGCTTTAGGTAAAATCCAGCCTGACCATCGGGTCTGATCTCCACATTAGATCTACAAAAACTTGGTGATTAAATCACTTTGATGTTGCCCGTACGGTATTGCTTAAACTCTTCACTACGACGCAGCCGTCTTCAATGAGTTTCGTAGTGCTAGGTCGCTAGATGTAGAGCGCTGCATTGACTGCAAAGCAGTTTACTGAGCAGAATTTCGAAAGGTAAAAGACAACGTCAGCTGCGGTTTCGTAGATACAGGGAAGCCGACATATGCAAAAGTTGACGACACCAGTAACAGAACAGATGAGAGTAGATTTTTGCAGTGGTGATTTCCTTTTTACGCGTCCTTCTGTGGTTGTTCATCTACCAACGCTGCTTTTTACTATCTTGACGTCCATTGCTCTTCGAAGGCGACAGGTCTACAGAGTAGCTAGAGGTGTAGGATGTTGTGGTCTCTCGAACATTCTACGTCATACCAACCGTCTTGCTACTCTGTTTAGCTTGCCGGCTAAATAATAAATCGCTGGTGTTTTTTACTTGTTTCATGCAGCTTCAAAGTCTACATCATTAACCTAAATTTCATTCCTTTTTTGAAGGTCTTGCACTTGTTTGCATTGCTTTACACCTATAGTGGACGGCCGGCTGAGAAGACATGGGAGTCTTTCTTTGGGAAATAATTTTTTGCTAAGAACAACCGCTTGCTCTCATATTATACTTTGCCCTAGTTGCTTTACTGCTTCGCCTTTAACAATGGCATTTTGCTAAAGTCGACCGACATTGTAACGCCAGATGGCCGACGTTGCAGAACATCTGGTTATTATATTTCTCGCAAGGTCCACAGGTGCGACCCTAAAACGATTTTCGGGCGGGCTTCAAACGCCTTAGTTCGTCTGCAGTATGCATGATGCAATAGGTAAATTAAATATCGAGCTGAAGTTTATCAAGGATCGACCTGAACTAGCTATAGGTCAGCTATGCTGCGTGTAATACGTAAAATTCTCGAGTGCGCTTGAAATCTCGCTATCTGCTGATACGGTCTAGCTATCTAGACTTTGACAAAGCCAGCAAGGCATGAAAAAAGCAACGGTGTAGGTGTCCAGTTATGTTAAGATCGCTGTTCGTTGCGGCAATACAGGACGTAATAAACTGAAACTATAGTGGAGGTTGAAAAAGGTTCAACAAATTCGATTTGTTAACGTTTACATGTTATGCTCGTATACCTACAAACTCGTATGTTCTAGCTAAGCAGTGCGCGTTCGAGGGCGAACAACTTACTACTTAATGGTTTGACGGGAACCAATTTCGAACTTCAGCACTTAAGAGCCATACTTACGATGAAATATCCAACGACGGACTCAAAAATCCAATATCATCGTAGTAGATTGATGATGAAGAAGCTCTATTCGTTATTAACAAATAGTAGAGCCTCATTGAATACAGTTTATATATACCTAAAATTTTAATGATGATGCGATTAGGCAGACAGAAGACAGTCAAAAGACGGATGCAAAGTCTAGCGAGCCGTCTCGGGTTCGAGTCTACCAACGCGGATGTACATATCACGCGTATCAATAAGATCGACTATTTACTACGCTGCTTATACGTGAACTTTTAATAAAGTCCATCAGCTTATATTATACTTTCAAATTTCAACATGTGCGCAAGATTAACAGTCTGATGAATACACTGAACCAAAAAAATTGTTTCATCATGCTTCTACATGATACGTACGTGATTTTTTATCTATACTGCTTTGCGTAACCTTAAAATGGCACATTTTCGTCTAGTTTTTATTTTTTTTTTCATACTATAACTCATATTCCTTATGGGGCATGAAACTGCTGAACGCACGGATGCCCCTGTGGATTTGTCCACACAGTCCACAAATGTGTTCTTATAGATTAACAGTCGGCATATTATTAGATCGGGGCTATTCGCAAAGAAAATTCGAGTTAACCAATTCGATCTGGTAATTTTCAAAGAGATATGATTTCCCTATCCGAAAGGCGTTGTAGGTTTAGGTGCCGAAAACACTGAACCTGTACTTTTGCTATACTTATGCAACTTGTTCCATTAGATCCCTGCTATTAGATGATATCAGAGAGAAATCGTAGTTCATAAATCCCGATAATAATAAATTGTACCGAAATATATATCGTTAATTTAGCTGCGAATTTACATTTTTAATATAGCATAAATCACAGATGCTGTGTATAACCACTACGTTGAATGTTTATAGTAGAAACGTTTATTTGCAGGCCTACAACGTAGATGTACGCACAGCTGCCGGAGCCCAGAAACATGTACGAGATCTCAGATCGGCTTTACAAGCTATCGTTGATAGCATACAGGCTGAAGAAAATGAAATGACTGACATTGTTCGTTCCATCTTGACTTGAAACGAGCTTTATTATGTATAGGTATTTTAAGCTCAAATCAGACTGGATTCTTTTTCTTTTGGGAACCTTAGTATTGACAGGCGCCTACCTCAAATATCTTGAACAGATTGAAGATGTATTTAAATTCGCCTAAAAATCTTGCTGTAGGCTTTTACCGTAAGCAACGAAGCCTACTGAGCCACTCGATCACGTGCTAGAGGAACATTGAATGCTATTGGCAATGCAAATTCGATGGCTTTGTCTAATACCTCAGATACCCCCCAGACTTTACTAGGAAGTACAAAAGAAATTATTGGCGCTGCTCGAGAAGTCTTACAAACGATCTTTCGAATGTCGCTGTGATCTAATAGCGTTTTTGGACGACGGAATAGCGTTAGCTCATTAGAGCAGCAAACAATGATACTTACCATTTGAGCCTTGCGTGGACACACTCCACGCATCAAGGCGTGGCATTTAGCACAAAACAGCATAATCTAAAAAAGAATTAACAAAAAAAAAAATACTCTAAACATGTTTTTTGAGATGCTGTGATTGCTCAAGTCACTAGCTACGCTGGTTTTTATCTACATCTATCTACATGTTATGCAATAGATACGCGGTAACGTAAAGAGAAGGAATGCTGGTAAAAACAGTTAATATATTGTTATTATTATTATTTAACGTGCATTTTAGGAGCTAGATTCACCTCGACAAGACTCTACATGGTGCTAAAGTTACTAAAGATGGAGTCAAAAATTTAGATTCGTAGACGATACCACATTGCTATCGTTACTAGACATGTCTCATGAACAAGTCGTCACTGAAGTGTCAAACTCAAAGCTCCTGAACGCAATGACTGCAATAGTTTCAAGATTCTCCAGTGTTTTTATCGGAACAGGCTGGTCCACATCGTTTGCAGCTTAACATGACCCGTCCCTCCGGTTTGCATCAGCGATTATTTTATCGTGTAAGCTATCGATGGTTCACTCTTTAAAAGGTCTCAATTTAAATTTCAAGCACAGGGTACCTTGTATTAAAAATGGAACGATTACGATACCCTGGCCCGTTGTAAATTTTTATTTTTTCTTTCTTTTTGTAGGGTTAGAGACACATGCTCTCGTAATCGCCGAAATCTCCCTGGATTTGTACATTTTTTTTATCAAGTCGCCTACGATATCTATTTTATGAATATTTACCATTTTTCCATAGTGGTAATCTCTTTTAGTTTTAATACAGTTGTATTACCTCCAGTGCCGATAAGCTTTCGGCGAGATGTTTAGAGTTAAAGACTCGTTTTAATTACTCAGTTTAATCACATACATTGTAAATAAACTTTTCTGAATGAAAAGACAGGCCTCCGGTCGAGTCCTGGTTGCAGAACGCCTTTAGTCGTTAGAATCCAACGCTCAATATAGAAGGTAACAATTAAATGAAGCCGTTATATTTCTTTTAAATTATTAAACGTTGTCCCTTCTCAGCAAAATGAGGTAAAATCTGGTTTGAAAGGTGCATTTTACACGTAAATGTGAGAAGGCTTGTAGCCTGATAGAAGCTAGATAAAAAAAGTTGTCAAAGCCTACAGTTTAGGACTCGGCAACTAATACGCTTTTATCTATTTTTCTTTTATAGCTGAGCGAAACATTCTGGGAGACTATATATGGCCCTAAAATATTTTACAAGCATCTTAACTAGTTATAGAATTTAGCATAGCAGTCAATATATAAAACATTAATTGTATTTCCTGTATTTAAATTATTTAAATACATGAGACATAATTATTTTAAATAGTGACGGCGAAAACATGCTAAGAGGCATAGCGCACATTTACAGGCCTTTTTTCTGCATAAAGCGTTAGGTGACCTATGTGTACCATCGTTGTAGTTTGGCCTGGTAGAAATTGCACGGTAAAATTATTGATGAAATGGAAGATTATATCCCAGTTATTATACTGATGTACGGAACTGCCAATGCCTTTGCTTGGGTGGCACTTGTCACCACCGTATGCGATTTATCGTAGGACAAGGCCATTTACTTACGCCCTATCTAACAGCTAACTAGTATCACAACGCAAGAAAAGGGGGCAGGCGTGTTTTGAGTAATTAACAGTGTAATTTACTGAGTGATAATAAAACGAAACATATCTCTCATGAGTTATACATTTATTTTGTAAATTGAAATAATGTATAAGCACGCAAAATCCTAAAGAAATTTTATATTTGCTTATTCTAAAACAAGTTCGTGCCTCAAAATATACCCATTCAAAAAACCGTTTACCTAGATCACATAAATACAAGACGCTACGCTTGCCCAAGACGCAACCGAATGTGAAGAGCTCCGTTAGCAGTCACTTGGAAGAGTCATGGCTGCCGCACGGTAACAGAAGGACTTTCGACACGTGGAGCCGCTGATACACACCTACCTTCAAAATACTTTGCGCATTTAATTAGAGTGCCTTTTTTCATAGTAGATAAAAAAGATAAGCATTTATGAGAGGATGAAGTTACGGTAAAAAAAAAAGCCGGCCAATTTGCCAGCGGTCACATATACGATCTTTCTAATGCTTGAGTGATATCGTCGGAAGGTCCGTCAATATTTGCATCAGGTAAATGGACATTCTCAATGCAAATTTTGCCTAATAATACAGCATACAAGATAATACAAAATCTATTAATCAATTACGTCCATGCGGCGTTATCGTCATAAATCAGAAAATATTATTTTATGCTATATGAACAGTAACAGCAATGAGGAAACCGTTTGACGAATCCGAAATGTAAGGAATGAAAACAAACAGTAGAAAAGATGACGTGAAACTTTATAGTTTAAATTTCGCTAAAAGGGATAGTTTCTATAACATATTGATACCTTGCGGCGGAGAAAGGAATAATTAGATTTTGGTCGGCCTCCGTCTCTACTCCTAGCGTGTTTACGTTGAATCTGAGCAGGCTGATCTACTACAAACCCCTTGGATGTTACACAGCAGTGGACGTAGGCTGGAAGTCGCGAACCTCAATCAAAATAAGAAAAAGGTCCGGGAAAGACGAAGGTCTGCGCAAAGTTATGTTGCCACCTGATAGCGCCATACTGATTTATATTTTTATCGATAACAGGGCACCTCGAAAAGACTATTTCAGTGCCACTTGTTTTGATAACTTTTTCAATTCCCGATTGAAACCGTATACACTCTTCTACCATAGTATTCTTCGTGCTTCCGCGACTTAGCATTGGCACGTCCGAGTGCTACAGGGCTATAATTTGTGAGAAGCCTTTTCTGGGTTAAAGTATCGTTGTAAGCTGGTGTAGTGTCTCACTGAAGGAGACATCGTCTCCAAATTCTACTATGTCAGTCTATGATTTCACCCCTGTTTATTGTATATATTATTATTGTATATTCTCTGACTGTTGAAGAGGCGTTGAACCCAACGCTTGTCTAGATCATAGGCAGCCTTACAAAATCTCGTTCTTGCAACAGCCTTCAAATATTTTTGCTATCGTAAGCAAGCTAACAGGCGCTGCTATGACCGTTTCATAAGCGTTCCAAATCTTTGCATCGGTAAAAAATCAGAAACAGTCGATTGCTTTGTCCCTGAAGGGGTCGGTTCGCAAATGCGAGTGCGCGGGTCTGTTTGCTCAGATCCTGGTGGACACCTCCATCAAAAGAGTCATAACCCGATGCGTGGAATTATGGGAAATGCGTTTGCATTCATTTCGAGTTCTTGATTCTTTTCGAGTCCGACTCCTTCTTATAACCGTACTTCGATGATGTTGCTATTAGGTAGAACACAAGATCGCGTTGGTACGTTGGAATTTCCTAAAGCTCCTTGCAAGTTGCATAGGTAGTGGTGACCATGTGCAGAAACGACCTTATGCGACCTACAGTCTACAATACTCTGATTTACTGAGTGTCTTTTCAAGAAGTCTTATGCGCGGCGTTCACTATTTCACCGCTAAACTTCAAATCGTTTTAGGTTTACCGGGGCAACCGAATATCTTCACTTACAACACTGCGTTTCAAATTGAAGCGTGTCATCTTGTTTTGCATCAAATTGTTTCGCTTTATTTCTTAGCCTTACAATGATTGTGATACGACATACGTAAAGGAGCGTCGCCTGCTGGGAATACGCTTCCACAGTAGGCTCTTGCATGAATCCTCTAATTAAGCCTGTTCTAGTTAAACTACTTTGGACAGCTTTTCGTGGCTCATTATTTGAACTAATTGCTCTATGGTTACAGTCTTCACTCGGTTCTCAGTGACTATGATTTGAATCGACGATGAAAATTATACTTTCTTATAGTTAGCGTAAAGATATTCGTTGCACTTTTTCGGAAACGGAAAAATCATCTGTACGTAAGGGATGCGCGTACGCTAACAGCGGAACGACTTGTACATGAACATATCATACACATGCAATACATGCAGCTCGATGTGTACGTTCGCATACTAAACACAAATATATCTATCTGCTAAACGCCAGCATACACGTGCTGTGCCCATGATCCGCTCAAAGGTTGAATCGTGCGCTTGACAGCGTATTCAAGGTTTAATTGTCTAGAACTTAATTATCTAATGCATCGGTTGTTACGTCCCGATTTAGATGAAAGTTAATTAATTTGTTAGTTCTTGTATGGTAGAGCGCAATGCAGAAAAGCTGACAGATAATAAGTGTCGAACTTGTGAGGTTCAGCGATCTGTTTCAATGCAACTCGAGTGATTTTTGTGCATGAGAAATGCGGAAAATATTATTACCCCGATCGACTTTAGGTGTTATGGTCAGGCGTATCGGGTCTCTCTAGCGTCTTATTTATTGTTATATGGGTACGGGCCAAAAGCATTTACGCACGAGCGGAACATTCGCAGCTATCGCTCCTTATAATTAATTTGGTGAGCCCAAATGTAGGACTCTCTTAATTATCAGTAGACAAGTGAAAGCGCACTCCGATGATGTAAGGCACGATAGGACTCACAAAACATCTATTCTTTTTTGTGTTCCTTCTGAGACCTGGAATCGTTTTGAAATATTGCTTCAGATTTTTTATTGGAAAATAGGAGAAACGACTTGTTTCCTTTGTTTATCTTCCGGCGTGTCCTGTTCTTGCTAGCGCTTCTGTTCAAGCCTACTTTTACTCGCACTTTCAAGTTCTTCCTCTATACACATAGTAGTCCTGAAAAGGGTTGCTCGATTACTCCACTCCTCTGTGTATGTAAGCGTATGACCAAGAACGTCCTTAACTAGTATCTAAGCTCTAGGCTTCACACTTAAATACAGTGAACTTCAGTAAAGATTACTGTTCAAAATACCTTCAGAAGTCGACTTCTGATATTCTCATGTGCAGAACGCATTAAGCGCGTGTGTTCGTTTTGATGTATTGTTGGAATCCGTATTTGCGCGTAGAATATGTGGACTACGGATTTTTACCGTTGATGAGTTAGCAGTGACTATTACTATATCATTCCTTCTAATTTGTAATACACTAGTAAACTCAGCACATGTCTGTTTTCTTCAAAACATGCTCAAGTTGATGACCGTGATGAGATATGATGTTTCCTTTTTTTTTTTTTTTTTTTTTGCAAATAAAAAAACGATAACGGCTTATGACAAAAATCGTTCAAGTAGATATTCGTACGTAAGAATAAAATTGTATGCGGTTGTGTTGAGACTGCTTTGAGATGCGTCCTAAAACAGAGATCATCTCAGAAATAAACGTGAAAAAACCTCCTAGCTAGCAGAGGCTTGAAGCAGTTCCGCCTTTCTAACGGGCTCAATCGGCGATGACTCCTTTGCTTGTTATTATAATTATGATGGACAATTTCATGTCGCGTGAACAGATTTCTACGTTTCAGTCAGATTTCAGTCAACGACTGATACTAGCAATATTATATCAGGGATCTGGTGAACACTACGAAAAATTTGCTCTCCGTCCGTTATCCGTTAGTACCAGAGATATTCTTTAATTTGTAAATATCTATTTAACATCAATTTGAAGGAACGATATTGTGCCTTTTATTCGTCTTGATGGTTTTGTTTAATTTCTATCTGCAATTTTGTTAGAATGGTACTGCCCGTACTGCCAATTTCAGTATGTTTCAGACTATAGTGCATTCAAGTTCGTGCACGCAAAGCCCGTCGTCGGATATAAGATTGGAGTCACTGGAATGCACCCATACTGGCTAAACAAGTTATATATAAGCATAGAGACGAACTTTTTAGGGGTAAGTTAGTAGGCTCGATGGTCACCGTGGCTAGGCCGAAAAGTTACAGACACGCAGTTTCCGGTATGTGCACAACGCGCTGTTAGGTCTGAACAATATTAATGTCATTATACTTTTTGAGCATAATACATTGAAAAGCGCCTAAAACATTCATCGTCCACGACCCCTGGCCTATGGCAAAAATAACAAACAAAACGAAAACGAGGCATAATTATTTAAAGGTAAAGTTATTCTTATAGTTAATTTCCACAATGTTACGAACAATCTGGTTTTCAAATGTTCCACACCTCGCAGAGGTCGTACTCATCGGCATACGTATACCGATATTATCGATACTGAGACGGACATCTTCTTTCTTCGCTATCCTTTAATTTCCTCCATAATTCTTTTAGCTTAGTGAAACCTTATTGTAGATATTTTCTTCCAAAAGGCGCCATAATTATATCATTGTACCTTGGCATGTTTAGGTAGATATTGTAGTTTTGCAGGTTTCACAGCCGTTGTGTCAGACGGCGGTATTCGAATTAGTTCAAGCCTTACTTTACAATTTAGAACGTTTTTTCTCTTTTCAAATTATAAAATCATGGCCGTCGCAACAACAGGAAACATACCGTGACCGCCAGGAAGCCTTGTAAAGTTCCTGCGGTACTTAACTTGTTTAAAAAGTTGATAAGGAGTAATACTTTTTTCATTACTACAAATTGGCCTCGTTCAAACGGCAACTCTAAACCGTCACCCAGACAACGATGTCTTTTTTATGTTACATTGCCTCATAATAAAATTTCTAAAGAAATTTCACCGTACTCATATGCTCGAATAGTTTTTTATCAAGAATACGATAGATGGTGAATTATCATTGTAAGGCACGGGACTTATATGTGATCAATAGCATAGTAACGTGACCTGAATAAAATAACTTTTGCATAGACACGAGTAAGTCGGCAATGCGGTTATACTTAACGTTGTTTTCCCTATAAATCTAGAACTTTTGACTGTCCTAATAAATAGGGTACAATAGCGGTCCCTCATATATATTTTTATACTCCACATGGCGCTCGCAGCTCGAAGATTTCACACTTATTCAAATTAGATTTATTTCGATGGCTGAAATTTAATAGAGTATGAAACAAATGCATACCAATACAAGATTCGCAGCTCCTCACATAAGTGCGCGGTGTAAGTCTTATAGAATCCAACCATTTTACCTACAACCCTCGTCGATCAATTTCTCTCACGTTCATCATCATCATCAAGTGAAAAGAGATTACAATTTATTTCGTAGTAACCATTATCTAATTACACTATTATTAAACGAATAGGTAGAGAAACGCTGGTTTGTTAGAGTTGGCTGATTTCAGCTATCCTAAAATGAACAAGCCAATAGAAATTATCTACGATATATTCTAGTTCAATAAACGGTTACTAGACCAGACGATACCGGTCCAAGCCCGATCATTGTTTAAGTGGTAAAATAGAGCATAGGAAAACATTAGTTCCTGTTAATTTACATCTAGAATGCGCGCAACTAAATAGGGAAATGCTTTGAAAAAAGATCGACGAAGTGAAGGTGGGATGTCAGCGCGAAATTTCAATGTGACCTTGAGGACTACCTGCCATCAACCATTTCAACTGCTCGTTCGCTAAAATCTATTCTAATTGCACAATAATAATATCGCAATAGATCGTTTTAGCCGAGTGAACGCTGGAAAATGTTTACGCTCCAATTATGTCTGCGTTTGTCTTATCTTAACTAGTCCTAAATTGAATACATTTTTTACCCTCGAACGTTCCTGCGCCTGTATTGTAGTAGAGATGTAAGTGAATTTTTGGACCGCAGGTAGAATGTTATGTTCGATGTGTTGTCCTTTGTCCATCCTAATTATCATATTTCAAAAGTTGGCAACTCTAAGATCTGTGGCGCTTTCCAGCATTTACGCATCTTTGCCTGGTTTCGGGCCTGCCTTCTTGGATTGTATGTTTACTCGGAAAATCGGCTGCTGAAGTAAATGCACTTGGTGGCATAGAAGCTGCTGAGGATGGTGGACATCTTTGCTTGGCGCGCTACATTTGAACGAATTGCTGTCTTCGCGTTATAACTATTTCTATCGATATGCGATACGCTTTTGGTGAGGTGGTCTATTTAGCTTTAAAGTCAAGTTTTTCCAAAAAATATTATATAAAAATAACAATAGCAGTCAGTAAGCCAATGTAAATATCGGCCATTTATTTACACATTAGCATTAACTCCAGACAGCAATCGGGTGCGATTGCGTACTTGCGCCCGACGACCTCAGCTTGCGAAAACGTAAAAAAAAAAAGGTAGAAAAAAATCGACAACAAAGACGGGAACTGTCTCGAAAACGTTGTCATTTTCGGCACTGAAGCCTGCATGATGTACAACCAATTCCGCTGTTGTTCGAATACCTTACACAATAACGTAACATTATAGTTATGAGACGAGCCATCGTGAAGCGCACGGAGAGACGAGATAGCAAGTAAATTTACTTATTTGAAATTTGATTTTTGATAAAGCAAACAAAAAAAATAATTTTGCGGCTTGGTTATGTCTTTTTTCGCTCATTATTCACATAGTAACGCTTATATGAGAATGTTTACTAACCTATAGGTAGCATAGGAAGGACCAGAAAAGGCGGATTTTAGCAGAACCAGCTGAGGATAGTGAGTCTTGCGGTACGCTTCTATGGTATGCACGCATGCCATGCATAGCATGCATGGTATGTTAAGAATGGTATGTTAATGCCTGTTTCCGCAGTACTAAGTCGGGCCATTGAAGCTGTATTTCAGGCCAATAAAGTAAAGCAAAAGCGACGGGTTCAAAGCTAACCGTTAGTATAAGTTCCATGCAAATACTCTAAATATCTATTTATAACACTTCCTATCCCTGGTGGGCTAGGCCAGATCACGCTGAAACTACTATAGCCTAGTGAGCAAAGTTACAGTTATCGGTGCATAACTTTACGGGAACGTCGCAGTAAAAGCTATCAGTGATACCGGCACATAAGAACGTTTATTTTCTTTAACTGAGACTGAAAAAGTACGTACATAGTAAAGCATAATAATGTGATTTCGTTGTTACCATGTGATGCGTTTGGTGCTTTTCTGGAGGCTTCCTAAGCTGGTCTCTGGCGATGCCAGTCTATCAGTCAACTAGCATTCATGAAGGATTCACTGACTCGTTTAACTTGCAGCACTAAGAGTCGCTATTTTAGGTCTGGCGGACTACGATATAGTTACCATACAGGGCACCCGGCAAGCTGATTCTGACATTTCGAAACGCTGTTGATAGCTAGGTTTCCCCCCGCCGAGCACCAAATTCAAAACATCTAATCCTTATCTTTTAGGTGTCAAAATGAACAATTCTCTAAACGGGGGACTCATGCTTTCTTTGATCGATTTCGAAGACGCATATTTGTCAATGGCGACAATTTTCGTTCAATAAAAATCAGCTATGTACAACTTGCTAGGTTATCATGAGTAAAAAGCAGACTTTCGCAGCTACCCGTAGGTTCGATCTACAGTGTTCTTAACTAATGCAAGGCAATAGAGTAAGCACCAAAGATGTATTAGCTGAATGCACAAAATCAGTTAAATGAATAGGTGGTTCGAAAGGTCCCGTTGTTACTGTGCGTGCACGTTAAATGTGCTTCATTCAGACACGATCGTGTACGCTTACAGGAGGACTGAGGTGACGCGATCACCAGAACAGAGCGCGGACAAACATCATGCAAAACCTCCGTCAATAGCTCGTACGATATGTTGGAACGATCCACATGGACACGAGCGGTCAAACCTTAATTTATCTATGTTATAACAATATCAATATTTAGTGCTTTCTATCGATGGCCTGCATTTTGAGCCATACTTAATTAAATAACCAATGAACACATAAAGAAAGACACTAGAATATATTTCGCTTGAAGAAAAAAAGCCGCGTTTATTTCCTATTGATTGCAGTAATGTTATGTATATTAAGATGTTTCATTGCATTGCATTTCAAAACCACAATAAGTATGGCGCATCGGGTTATGACGCGCTAGCTTCTGCTAGCTATGCAGGTGTCGCCAGTTGACACGGCAGGGATATGACTGTCTGGCATCGTTTTTGACATTTATAGATACATAGCCTCAGTACGGTAACGAAATCGTACGCGTTGTTCGAGGGCAAATGACGCGCAACCTTGGTACTCGTTCGGAACTAAGTGTCGCTGAAGCTCGCAAACAGAAATTTTCACCGTATCGTCCATGTTCCGTTAGAGATCAGCGAGTCGTATAACACAGACAATAAGCTGACTTGTTATAGGATACCGAGTCATTCAGAAGTTGGTGGGAACTCGAGTGGGCTCTTTGTTGTGGCGCTAATTTTATAAACTTACAATTATCGCTCGCCACGCCACGAAACGTCGCTGGTCTCCCCTTTATAATGTCTAGTCAGATCACATGAAGCAACGACTGATTGTTGATTCTAACCGTCGCTCCCTTCACTACCCTTTGTGGATATGACGTTCTCAGTTTAAGTAATCTTCTTACAATCTTCTTTTCGTATGACGAGTTTCCTTCTGCGAACGATTCCTTCATAGTCCGTACGCAGCTTTATTATATTACTTTCGGACGATCGTCGCGAAGTTGAATACTGTCATCAGGTAGAGGCGTTCGGATGAATCACAATGAGAAGACGCTACGTAATTAACATGCGGTGAAAAGAATGATAAAATTAAACAAGCAACGAACGGATGACACTGTCGACTGTACTAGCAAAAAATGCGATGAAAATTTACGTTAAATGAAAATTAACAGGAAGAAATTTTCCTATTGCCGATAGGACAATCTAATGAAAATCCCGGAGCCTTCAGGACGCAACTAATTTGACTATAGATTAGATCGGTAGAAGGTTCCGTCGTGGTTAAAGATGCATTTTGTACTTGAATGGTAAATATAGTTATGTGATTGTCTCAGAGATCATTTATCTTAACCCCCGTGCAATTTGCAATGGGGCATAGTACTGTTGTACATGATCCTAATGCCCATTAATTAGACTTTGCTTGACCATGAAAGCGGACCAGCTTGGTAGATAGGTGACGCTTAACCTTTGCATTTGTTACAAGAACTTTGAGAAATGACTTGAAATTAACATAAACAACCAAAAACGTGAAATACGTACATTTTGATAGGATTTGTTGTGACAACGAAAGACCATAATCGTAATGAAAACAATGCACCCATTCGTACGAGGCTGGTGTCTGACATAATTCCGATGTGTTCAACATCTGATTCGGCGTATAAGGGCTGTCCAATATAATTAGAGCAAGCAGGTAGTCAGTTACGATATTGATCGTCAGTTCTTGTACCACTTGATAGTGTAGCGCGGTTTGGTTGCTAAAGTAATTCTTGTATAAATTTTTGCCGATTATTAAATTCGAGGTCGAAATGGACCATGATTAAATTTGCTTGTCTGACCTACTGCCAGCATTGACCCCTGGCAGCGGTCTACGCTTCAAACAAACGTCTGATTTACATTTGGACTATCCGAGAGTCTGGTTTGAAAATCAACAGTCTTCCAACGACTGCCGTGCTGATGTAGTCGCGTCCGTCAGGATGGAAATGAAGTCCAAGCTTCTGCAGTCGTACGTAATCGCCTGTTAGAAGCTGTCATACATTGAGAAATATGTTCTTGCAGTTTCTGCAGCCGGCGTAGCTGAAGCTAAAAATCATTCAGTGGTCTAAAGAGGGGATGTTCATAATCATAACTCGATGTTCCGCAAGAAAATAAATCATCTGGTTTGTTTGCCAGGTAACGGATACGGAAAATAGGTAACTCCTTATTTTACTTCCGAGTCAACAGTATTCAATAGAGGTTGTGGTACTTCGTTCCAGCTTAAATACGCCCCTAGGAACAAAACAACTCTACGGGTAAACTTACAAGAAGGGTTTTAGTGAAGAGGATAAATCCCCTTATTGGATAAAATACGAATAAAACAACTTCGAGTAGTCTGGTCAATAGAGTAGACAAAAAACAGGGTGAGCAGCTAGTGCGTGTCGCAGGTAATAACGATCGCTGCCGACGGTACCTCATGAAGGCGACGCAAGAGCGTTTTCACTTTGGTGCTCTATCGCGTTCCTGTCCTCTCCTCCGCCTCCAGACGGAAACTCACTAGATAGTCTGGACCACCGATAATTCGTCGTATTCATTGTTCAACCTGATTAACTGCCTCGGCGCCGTGTAGTTCATGCGTCAAGTGACAATAAACCACGGCGTCAACGTAATGGTCCTATATCGTCACTTTTCTCATTTTATCGCATTGATTTACTAGAAAAGGAGTGACAGAGCAATCAGTAAGTTGAAATGGGAGAAATCCCCTTTGAGAAATCATTCCAAGAGGAGGGTTTTCGCGCATGCTAGTAAATTGTTCGCCTTTCTAGTTTTTAAGTAGCCGTCTCACGTACTTCGGGGGGCAGCTAACATCGAAAATGAAGATAGTTTCTCAATTACACTGAGATGTCAACGTTGCTTCTGCGAGTATCCGGTTGGAAGGTGTTCTTGCTTGTTCCGAGTCGATGAAATAGCTCTATGTGTTTAAAGCCTTCATACTTTTCTGAAGAGTTTGAACAAGAAGGTTTACTAACTTGCACCTATCGATTTGTACATTGAAGGAAAAACAGGATGTTGAAACTGATTGGGTCTGATATCACTAGGTTCAATGTATGAGCAGCCTAGAGTGCTTCGACGTTACGCAACTTACGTTAATCATACCGGTAGTTCGTTTCGTATGCAAGTAAATGAAGTACTGTCTTCAAAATACTGAGTCAACTTGAGGGAATATTCCGAAGGAAGATGCTTTTGATAGTCTTATCTTAATACGTAAGCCCGACCAAAGCTAGCCCACACTTAAAGGACGGTATTGAAGTTGAAACTGCTATGATAAAAGTATGTATAGTTGAATAACTTTTGTGCTTCTTAAGTTCACTAAATAGGTTATAAATATTGTAACGCTTGGCAAGCTAACTCTTGTACTGTCATCATTACCAGCCTTGAGCTTTATATGTCCTACTGATTTTTTATTTTATGTTATCTAGAAAAGAACAAGGCGCTACACCCAATGCCGAACGTGTACGTTGTTTAAAAGAGTTGCATTTAAGTGTTGAGCGCAATTTTCCTTAAGTAGAACGTCGTCTATATTTATTTTATGTAAAATAACGATTACCACGCTTCCGTTGTAGATGGCAATTTTCGCTAAATGCGTTTCAGATACCCCTCGAATTTGCTATAACGGATTAATAACTGATAGTGAGATCATAGAGAAAGGTGAACTTCAGTAAACCTCGTGCGCTGTTGAATTCCAGGTGTAATTTTTACCCTTTACTTACTATAACCTCTAACCCAATGGGGTCTAGATATTGCAAATATTCAAAACTTTTTTACCATTTTTGCTATGTCTAGTAGATTCGTGATCTTTAAATTCGCCTCCGGTTATGCTCCTTACCTTACAAATGTTTCTACAGAAAAACAACCCACAAATGGGTGTCTTCATCCTGCGCAACTCACACGTGTTTTTTAAATGTGTAGAATAACAAGTGTAACTTGGAAACTTCTCTGTTTCCCTATGTTACATAACTTCTCGCCGCCAGTAATCAGAATGATATTGGAACAATAACGATAACTATCTACAGATTAATTATTCGTAGTACAAACGAGAAAAACGTATTTTAATTTATCATAGATCCTCGCTGCTGTTACGCATTTTTTTAGGTGATCGATCATACAAAAATACAGGATCCCAGATTGAAGAACCTAGTGTTAGCTAAGTGAGCCTGGAATTTTTTTACGAATTGATTCTAACTTATTGAAACATGTATGACCCTATCGTAGGTAGCCACGATAGTGGGCCAACTGATGTAATAGCAACTTGCCTTTAGTTACAACTTCAGAAATCTGGCCCCAGATGTTTTCGAACGACGTAGAGTGTCATTTGTGAAGTTATTGTTTATCTGAATTACTTTCCATTTCGTATAGGCGTCTGAAAGTATAGTTAGATAACATTTTCACACTGAATCTATCCTAGAAAAAGTGTATTGACACGAGCGCATGATTAAAGCTAACCTTAATGCCTGTAAGATCACTTCTGAATGCGTTGGGTTATCCAGGCCCATCTCTAGCGAGCTAATATTTTGACGAAAAACAGATCAACTAGTTAGGTTAGGTTAGGTTAGGTTAGTAAATTACTTCGATGATCTACCTAGAGAACACATGTTGGACGTTTTATGAAAAATATACGGTATAGAAAAAAAAAAAACAGAGAGGAACTGGCAAAGAGTGAAAATACTGCATTTTATGACTTAACCGGTTTAACCGATTCTCGATATATGAGTATATTTTTTTGTTTATTTCAGACACAGGTCAGAGCGTGGAAATATAAGCTGCGCATGCCTAGGTTGCACCTAATTATAACTGAAAGGACGTTAACCATCCAATTCGATTGTTATTATTCGTTTACAATTTACGCAGAATTAGAAACACTTCGAAACTCTTCGGTAATATTTCAACCCTAATACTCGTCATGAGTATTATGTTCACCTTTATCAATTAAACATTGTTTCTTAATCAAATACATTCCTCTTCAGATGAGTAATTTTCTCCTTGTACCCATAAAACCGATATCAGCCAGACCATTATTTAGACGGAAACCATCAAAGCACTTATGAGCCTTGGTTTGCGGTTCACAGTGTCCTACAACGCGTTCAAGAGGTTCTATCTTTTACTTTTAAAAGCTCATCATTTTGACGAATGACTAAACATAAAAATGTATGCTGATCCGTGCTGAAAAACCCGTTTCAGAAATCGGTCGGTTTACTTACAGCGTTTTCTCCAAATAGTAAATATATGATTTCCGCCATAATCATAACCACATTGACCGGCGAAGCTATGAGAAGAGGCCCATTATGTCGGTTTGATAGATTCGTTTTTCTGCGTCTGAGGGTGGATTGTTGCAGTAGCTAAGGATTTCGCGAATGTTACATGGGCCTAATTTGCAGCATTCACATACAAGGCTTTGTTTCCGGTGGCGACATATTGCATGAGAGGTGGAAGCAGATGTCGGAACGGTGACGGCGGTAGATGGATCAGTTGTTGTACCACCCCATGGTTCTGCAAACGTATGGGCAGAAATCGAAATGAAAATTATCTACCGATAAAAATTTACCGTTAGTTGTTTGTTTCTGCTGTACTGTCTACGCATACGTATACACATACGCTGTATTCCTCGTTACTAAAATACAACGCTTTGCGGGACTGATCAACTAATCTGTGTAATGGTATGATTCGATTCGAACTTGATCTAACGTAACAAACATCGGTGGAAGATAACTAACTGTGCAGAAAGTCGTATTATCATGAAGGGTCGAAAATCATGTGTCGTAGAGGGTCGAACTTTCCAACGTGGTAGTCGCGGATTCCGTACTAAAATTAGCAATGGCTGCCCGTTGTCCGCTGCTCCTAGTGAATCGGCACCCCTAATTATTGTTCGAAGCGTTATATGCTTGAATGCTGAAACTGGAAATCGCGGATATTCGGTCTCGGGGGGCATCTGTTGCCACACTGTGAGGGTATTGCCAGATCATGGGTATAGTTTGAGTGGAGGATTCGGCCGGTTGTGCAGTGTGGGTGCATATCCGGCAGGTGTTCGCTCTTCCGCATCAACTATGGGCCCGTAGAGGGGCGGCAACGCCCCAAGAAACCACTTGTACTAAGACCGTGCTAATAACCAAGGCTCCCGCTGAGGCTGACAAAGACTTAAGGAAAAACATAAGGCAGCAAAATTGGCAGATTAACTAGCGTTTTGCCCTACTGTTTCTCTGTTAGAGAACAACGGTACTGAAGCGTGCCAGTACAATCAGATAGGGCTCAAGAGAACAAGTGCGCAGACGGCGGCTAACCTTTGACACTAACGAAGGGCTAAATTACGTGGTCCGCATGACCAAAGCGAACAAAACAGGAAAAGCAAATTTCCAAATATATACAATTCCTGGACAGGTCGTTAAGGTCCCAGAGGGACTATTTTCTGTTATGGCGGCGCAAGGGGTATACAAGATCCTTGGAAAAATAACAACACCATCAGGCGGGTTTGGGCAAATCTGTTGTCACTACGAAATAACGTCTTTAGAGTATACTTTTATTCCACGCTAGAGTCCAGATTCTGTTTGATTTATTTATGAACGGACACGTTAGAGGATGCGAAGAAAATTATATAATTTTCTGCATCCGAGTCAATACATAATTTCGTCACTGGCACATAAGGGTGGCGGGACTAGTAATACAAATAAAGCAGAAGACGATCTTGTCAACTTCAAATAGTTCCGAAGAAGTAGCTGGAAGTTAATTTTTTAGAACTTTAGCGTACAACGTTCTTCTACGGTTCGGCAACATTGGCTGAGTAAAATATTTCTGGCATAGAAAAAATCACAAGATCACAATGTGTGATGGAGCGCCGATCTCTTTCTATACGCGGAAAAGGTAGGTCACGTGCCTGCGGTACCCCGAAGCAGAATGATTGTAAGAAGTCTGATCAGTCCGGTTACATGGCTGTCAGTTGTGGGAGTGCACCTAAACCTGTTAACTGTAAACAAGCTCATTCTGTAGCTTCATCACTCTGTCCACTTTAATCGTATGAAAGTAAAACACGGAAGACGTGGGTAGAATTTTGACTCTCCCAACAAATGGGATTCAACCATCCACTGTCAAAATGGCTGACCCACCTTCATCAGAAGCCCAACTGAACACCTTGACAGATCCGTCTAGCTTAGCTGTCCAACACAAGTCGTATACCGCCACAGTGAGAACTGTTAAAGTTGGGATCTCAACGGGAAACAAACTAAGAAAAATTTTGTCGTTTTTGTTTCCATTTCACCGAAATCCGTTTTATCGGTGTGAGGAAAATCATTAAGTGTCTCGGGCATCGGATAAATCGTAGTAAAATTACATAGTCAACTTAGATAGTAAAATTTACAAAAACATGAAACTTATGAGCATATCTGTAGACACAGCCCTTAGAGTTTTTAAAGCAGCGTGTCCTAACGCTGCCAAATGGATGTAAGACCTTGTGGATGCCGTCAATCCATTGATGGCCATCATACTTAACATCAGCGCGAAACTATAGTCACTTTTGTCTGGTTCGTAATAAACAAATTCAGTATAATTAAAACATTCAACTCTAATATCTCATGATATTTTGTAAATCGTTAGTAATTACTTCTGGGACAAAAAGATCTATGCTGGCTTTCTAAGTCAGCACAACTTTGTGATTTCGACAACAAAGTGCTTTCGTCGAAGATGGGGGGTTTAGACTTGATATTGTAAGTGCTGTAAGCCGATCATGGTTCGAAAGCGTTGATTATACCAGCTGTAATATTTCTTGCTTTAGTTTCTTCGCCTGTGACCATGGATCGGCAAGTCCTGGTGGCAAAATGGAAATCTCCGTAGAGTCAGGTTGTACCACACTTTCAACAGAAAAAAAAAGCAGCGAACGTTCAGACATTCCGTCTACAAATGAAGATAAATTCAGACTTCAACGACTGCATGGTTTTTACTTCAATTATTTTCTTCGTAGTAGCTTGATGCTCTTAATGAGGTTGTTTGTACGAGTTATATTCTCACTTGCTTGTTTTTAAATGGTTTGAGCGTAAATCCTTTCGGTATGAAGAAGATGATATGGCGTTCCCCAGAGACTGTCGCTACGTTTATGACAATTGAACTAACTCATCCATCTTCAAGGACTCGTGATGACCACAGTTGTGACAAAGTGTGACAAGCTCCATGCGCTCCCTCTGCGGTTTTAACATCACTTTTCTTTGACAAATTGCCCGTTGTTATTATGCATGAGAGGAGCCCTTCGTCGCTTTCAAGCAGACCTGCGCCAGAGCCCATGCTCACCAGGCTATTTGACAGGTCATTTGCAGACTTGCTTACGGGTCGAGCGTAGAATATTGCAGGCTTCCAGTCTACGGTGCAGAAGATTTTAACTCTGTTTTTTTCCAAAGCATTCCGTAGTCAGATTTATTACAAATATGATATATTTCCGCTATGTCTGAAGATGAGAGTTCAGTTTGCGAGCCAAACAAGTCTGAATTCTTACCTGAATCATGTCGGCTTGGGCACAATATCAACAAGTTGTACAAATAGCGTCGATTTTCGGTATTTGTAAAGATTTATTGGAGAGTCTTTTAGTAGAGAAACGGTTTTCTCTGAATTTTAGACATAGAATCCTCATGGGGATAGCTGATGAACTTAACAGACATGTTGCAACCGTTAGCTCTATCACTGTTACCACTTCCAATGTCCGTGTTCACGTTCGGACAAAGATGACATAGATTTGATAGATGAACCGAGCTAGATTCCGTTAGCGTGCTTAACATCCACATGACTCCGGAAACTAGAGGCGAAATTGATGGTGCTACGAAACTGCTAATGTTCTGAACGATCCGTTGTAAACTTGTAAACAGTATAGTCAGCATATCGTAGAACAACATATCTCTTCGCATGTGCTCCGGCCGGGTCCTTCCTGGGATTGAAGGACCCGAAATTTACTTTTCCATCTCAGAATAAAGGACAAATCCGGGGTGCTAACTACCGTCCAATATCTTCTGTGGACCACCTGTTCATGTTTTTCGCTCAGTTCGTGATTGGCAGACTTGGCGGGTTTTAAAGGTACCAAACATTTTTTTACTAATTCACTTTTGTTTTTCGAGGTTTTATTCGACTGAGCAGACGAGGTAGGTAGGTCTGTCTTGATGTGTTTCCAGGCAGTGCGGATGCCTCCAACTTCTTCAATTCCTCAGTCTGCCTGCCAATATTTAAGATTGCGCACCGATTACCATCGATTAATTCGAGAAGATGACTTGCAGTAAAGGTTGGTCACATTGATCCCGCGTGGTGAGAAGCACACATCGTAATATCTCAAAGTTTGGTTCTCAAGCGATTTTCGTTCTTCTCACATCATCGCTAGCTCCCATGCTTCTTCATACCATCAGTTAACCAGGGTTATTGACGACGTACGGACTGATCTTAAGTATAAGTTTTGCTGCTAGTGCCCATAAAATGAGAAATACACCGTTTCATTTACTCGAAAGATTCATCGATGTACGACACGTCATATTTAATGATACTTCGACTTCGTTGTCCAGTGCTATTAACTGTTTCGGTATCACTTCACGGTCCGAACGTGTACGTGCTATATCATTATTGCGGCATTGAGGAGATTCAAGGAGATTAGCGCGCCAAGTGAAGGCCTTCTGCTTGTTTACAAGGCTCTGTTGCTGCCCGAGCTGTATTACACACTACCCATATAGGGAAGTGGCTATTTTAGAATATATCGGTGAGGACTATGGCACAAGCTGCATAGCTTCCGAATGACCTCTACCTCGAAAAGACTGCTCCTTGACGCTAAACGATTGCTTGCAGTTCATTCCGTCAGATGTCTCTGTTCTGCTTACGGCCATCATCGGTCGCATTAGCCGCTGCGCTACCACGTTTGAATCGTTTTTTTTGTTGTTGTTGTTGCTGTTGTTCCCACTTGCCGTTTACTATCAGTCGGTAGTTCTGGTCAAGATCTGGCCACCGAATTTACCGAAAGGATTTTATGAAAGATTCTGAAGTATGTAAATAAGATGTTAAACACATAATTTGCAAACAAAACTATAAACATTTTTGGATGTTACTAACAACTGTGGTGATGGTACAATAATAATAAAAAAAATGTGGTGCAAAACGTTCGGTGCCATATGACACGTTTTATGCCATAATTTTTTTTCACGAAAATTTGAAAACTTAAGTTCCGTAAGTATACCAAAAGTCTGTATCGTATTGAGGATTAGATGTATCAGATTCGCGAATAGATGCACTGAACTTTTATTATTGATGATTATTATCAAACAGCTGTGGTTAACTTTCGCTTGTCTGGGCTGTGTTTATACGATACTTTCTCACGACACGTTTCACCTACGTTAGGAGTCCTATAAAGGAGAACGATTTAAATACAGTTAACTAACGCATAAAGTACACATAGTTGATTACCTTGACGGCGTAAAGGCTCGACATAAAGACCACCGAACTTTTCGCAAACCATTTCAGCGAAGTTGATAAGCCTCGATCCACAGCGCTGAATACTGTCACCAATTGAGGAGTCATTTCGGCGGTAACACTGAAAGGCTCGGTATAGTTTCGTGTACCTAGCAAATCGTAAACAGATCTCTGACCTCAAAGGATCAATACTCTTCGAAGCAGGATGGGGCGCTGCTTCGTCAATCCTAATGCTTAAACCAATCGCTGCGATGACGATAAGGAGACGCATGGTAGGCTAAAGTGTTTACCTTTTGCTAGACCTTAAATTTTACTGTACACTATTGAACTTAACATCCTTTATCGTATGTGTATTTGTTAGAGATGCCGAAACACGGCCAACGCATTAGCACACTGCTGCCATACGACAAAAGCAAAGTCACATATATCGAGAGAAATGGAGATTGCAGTTAGGCTTTATACCGTGCCGAGAGTGAGGACCTAAACTCGTCGTCGGAGTAGGCGTCAGATTAAAGGCGGTGTCAATAGAAAGATTTGCCATTTGTAGATTGTGGGGCAACACATAATTGCCACATCGTTCTTGTTTAAACTGTGCTCGTATTGACGCATTACTGATAATCTCTCTCTGCGTATTTCGAAGACATGTCGCATTTAACAGACACGATAGGTTTTCCTTTCATGCTAGGTACTATAATATACGGACAGGTATTCTACATGGATTTGTATCTATTGCTTTTTTCGTTATGTCCAGTAACTTCGAAACAGTATGATACGTGCTGATAGCAAGGTCGTATTTGCTAGTTTCATATTTGGCACAGTCGAACGCGCGCTGGCAATACCAGACGAATTTCCGACATCTTGCATCCCGAAGGACGTAATATATCTATGTATAATTCGCCGGGACGTAGCATATCGAGCTACCCTACCTGAACGCAAGTTCTTGGCTTTCGTCTGCTGGCAGACATTAGACTGTGAACGATCAGACCGAGTTATCGCGCCTTTTTATTTAGATTTTGTCGAAGACGGGCCGCCATCAGCTGGCGTAGGGTGTGAACCAGACGCGCACCTCCTACGAAATCCACGCCTAGCCTATCGTACCGCTCCTTGACCGATAATCCTCTTAAAAGCATGACTTTAATGAGAAATCTGACAGGAACGGCGATTTAGTAACAAGCCGTACTTCCACCCTCTTTAGTTCATTCATGTTATGTTGCAAATTACACGCTTGAATGGACAATAGCTCAATCGCCCACAGAGCTGGTTGTTACGCAAAAGCACATAGGGGTTGAAAAATGAAGAAATAACCAGCTTCAGTACTCATTGCACGTTCATTCAAAGGCTAACTACATCATTTAAGCTCGGGTTAGAAATGTATCAGACATGTGCTTAGACACGTACACGACATCTAAAAGTACCCGTCAGGTTCAGTATGTTTTGCTTTCGGAAAATTTAGTGGAAACGCAAAAAGCGTAGTGCCGATTTTCGCAGTAGAATGATAGGCCAAGCTTATTAGCCGTTCATGTATTCGGTATGATAGATTAAATGCGAACTATACGAAAAAAATGCACATGTACAGCCTTATAAGCGCAGAGCGAGCTGTTTTGAGTACCTCGTTTCTGTTGATCAATGACAAAGCTAAGCCAGTGTGCCGCACATCTAAGGGTACCCTATTCTAGTTATCTGAGCACGATCACCAACCAGTATACGAATTGCATCAAATCTGACGAAACAAGACAAATAATCGTTGTTACATAATTTAGGCATTATAAGGATACAGGTTTCCATATTTTAATCGAAATAAACTTAATATAGATTCTATATAAAGTACATAAACATCAGTATCGATCAGTTTAGCTAGTCCATTAAAACCCGAACTGTCGAACACCCTATTTTCGGTGAGATGCTTAGCAAAACCTCTCACGCTTGTGGTCAACGTACATACGACCTATCCGAATGCTCTACATACCACTAACAGATAGATAACGCCGTTTGCTAGCGCTAATCTATAGTATATATATGTACGGTGAGATTTTGCCCATTCGAAATAACCATAAGAATTGTCGTGTCCCGTGAAAAATTACATCATAAAGTAGGACGGTTCGTTTCATCCGCGAGAAGCCTATTTCCCGCAGGGCTATGGACATCAATTTGAACATCAAACAAGGAAGCTGATGTATCATCAGCCACAGCAAGCATTGCCCAATGAATGACGTGATTTTTTTGCTAGGCCCAATGCTATTTAAGGTTATTCCTGGTCCGCACAGGGTTCTCTTGTGCTTGGTTACGGCCTTATTAGCCAACGCACATACGGGACACCCTAAATAGAGCCTAGCTTACGTCGATCCGGGATCTTTGACAGGAATGAAAATTCAGAAGGGTACAAAAAACACTCGACGTTCATAGGTCTAAGTAGAGGTAACGAATTCATTTCTGGCAAACACTCTTTTATCTAAGTGATTTTTTTTGTTGGCGAAGCATTTTTCCAAAGTTAACCGTACTTTTCTTTATAGCTTGCTATTTGGTCGGCGCAACAGCTATGCTATTCGATTGAGCAAAATGATGAAAATTAGACCATCAAATCAACATTGACTATTACCATAATATAGGCAATGCTCGTCCATTTGGCATACAAACACTCAATAAATCATGGAAAAAGTGTTGGCTTTTGACCACCTGGTGTTTAATAATCGCAGAACTTCATTATATATAATACATGGGTTTCTGACATGAATTTCACAAATGTGCGATGTAAGAACAAAGATTTCCGTTAAGACCTTTACCGTGAAGTTGCAAATCAACCCGAATTCATCTGAGTCGGCTAGGACGTAATAATATATACAGGGTGCGCTTATCTAAAGGATTTAATATAGGATAGAAATGTCGACAAGCGGACAACACGTGGGCTTATCCTTCGCAGTATGGAAAGCAATAATTCATTGTAACTACCTTTTCCGAACTATAGAACTTGAAACGTTCTACCTAGACGACAACCTATCCAGTCATGAACTTACTTTAACTCCAAGTACAAATAACGACATATCAGTTTCCGTCAGCAATAGCAGTAGTCCTTTCCACTGCACCAATTTATGACATAATAAGCATTCTAATTTAAACTTTTCGTATAATTAGGGTAAATGCCGTCAACAGAACAAGCCGTTCTAGACGATCTCCTTGAGCGTATCAATAGGAGTTTGTGTTTTTAGAGTTTACGGAACATAGTAGAAGCCATTATAGCTTTTACATATAATGATAACTGAAGTAATGTAATAATGATTATTCTCTTGGGGTCATCGATTAACAAAGCTGATAAACGTTTTTATACATACGTGTCGTAATGGGCCTTCTATTGGGAAAACCAGACTCCCACAGCCGTAGCTAGATTGCTACTACAGTTAGAGAAAGGTTTCTTTTTTTTTAGGAGAGAAATATTTTTGATGTACAGGATCGAAAGCTGTGCCACTCGCTAATATATCGATTGAAGATTTTTAATTAAAGTTGAAAACGTAATCAGATGCAGTAGCTTGCGGGCATATGGCGGCATGAGATCTCCGAGATGACAACGCTACCAGGTGTTTGGCCGTATTTGTTTCCCTCAATTACATAATTTTAGTACTAAACAATCAAAACAAATAATCATCCTGCGTCTGAACGCACCTTCAAACAACCGTCAAAGGTCGAATATAGCGCAATTCGAGAAATACCCAGTTAAATTTCTAGCTAGAATGAAGTCTGTCTGCTGCCCAGAGCAACTGATCAATGAGTATCCGTAACAGTGATACCTGAACTACAAAATATTGATTTTTGCTTCTTATGACATCAGTAACGTCTGCCCTTTTGTTTACTCATTATATTAAATGCGGTAAGAAGGTACTGATGGCTGTATTCCAAGTTTAGCCGAGTGTTAAAACAAATTTTTATTAAAAAAATTGCTAAACTTTCGCGAAATAATAATGGGTTGTCTGCTGATTCATCTTGCCAAAACGAATAGTCGTAAGTTGACGACTACATATGAATGCGCTTCAATCACGGCCTGGATCTCGGGAAGGCAAATCGGCAGATGGCTTAGCTCTGTGCGATCTCCAGATTGAAACTTATGTGAATTTTATCACTTACATACTCCACCATGCCATTCGTTCATTCAAATAAGCCATCGATAATGAGATAGATCAGATACGGTAAGGCAGATCACAAGTATATAGCTGTTAACAAGTTGCCAAAGTGTTGGCGCCAATATTTAAACGATGAAAAATAGTAAGTCTAAGATATGCCGAAATGCCCTTCTTCTGTTTAGCTTTGTTTAAAAATTGACCAGCTTTTCCGATTTGTAAAATAGCCCTCCAAATTTGAGGTTTTTAAAGTAACAGGCGACGAAGTTTCTAAAGCATACACTATCGCTACATAGTCGCTAGATGGTCACTATCTCTCGTAACAATAAGATACATTCATACATGTTCTGTTTATAGTTATAGGCCCATCTGTTTTTTTACTGTATTCAAACATTCCTAGTCGTTCACTAGCGTAAAGTTCAATAATTATAATGCGTCACTTCCGTGACGAGGTATGATCCTGGTATCGTAACTGGCATTCACAGATTTAGAGAAGGTTTACAAATTTAGAGAACTTTTTTTTTTTAGAGAACGATTTAGAAAGCATTCAGATAGAGGTGCTTCGTAGCCAGCAGCACCATCCTAAAAAGTTCTACGACGAATAACGTTACAGGTAGGTAGAATTTGATTAATCAAAAAAAAGTATGTGGTCTGCTGCTCTGGCTATAAAACTAAAAACGCTTCGACGTACAATATACTTCACGGCTTTAGATGTCGTATACTGCGGAGACCGAATTTAGAAATATTAGGCTGGTAGAGTTGATAACATTCCTAGAAATAAGAAATATTAAACAATTGACCCAGGCAAATCTTTTCAAACTTCCTGCTTATCACACAATATATTCGAAATAGTCTCTATTGAACCATGGCCAAAAGGCCCCTAGCTGCTTATTGGTGCTCAAGCGCTTCAGCCGTGTGCAAAAAAGTTATCTTCTTGTGAGTGGCACAAAGTTAGCCGGGCGACCTTCTCAAGCACTTGTGTGGTGGCTTTAACGACCTTTGCCATGTGTGGTCTGGCATTTTTCTGCAGAAGGATAACTTGCACCGTCTATCAGGTTTTTTTGTGTTGGACAGTCCCGTTTGGTGGACCAACGATATTTTATTTTGCTTTTCTCAAGCTTTTACTACATAAGACCCTTTCAGTCTCACCAAATAGAAATCATGGCTTTTTTCAAGATGGATATTTAAGTTTACATTGAGTTTAGACGTTTGGACTCAGCCATTCCTTTTCTTGTTTTACGAAGGCACTATTCTGGGTAGAAAGCTGCTATTGTGGCCATACATTGTCCAGTGCCAGGCGAAATGGTGGGAGACATTATCAAGCCACATTCTCCTGGGCTCTTCATTCAGTGTATGGCGCACTCAGACTTATGGGTCTTTTTCGAGCAAATCTCAAAGACGCTCAACAATAATCACATGATTGCAGTATATTCTCTCCGTTAGTTTAGCGTGCTTCTCACCTACTGAGGATGGCCGACTGAGACGGACTGCATCGTCTAGTTCCGAAATGCTTTTACTGCCCTTTGAAGATATTTTCGACCCGTCGTTTCAGGCGTGGGTTCCACACAGCCCACCGCACAAATATTCCAGGTTTGTTCAACGGCCCTTTAACTCCGCCAAAAAATGAAACAAAGTCGAAAATACACTTTGCTTCATCATGAGCATCTATCTTCGAAGCCGTCTCTTGGGGGTGAGACTCTGTTCACCACTCATTGATTGTTATTAAATTACACCAGCCTTGTGGAGGTCAAAGAGAGCACTTTTGAATGCTGTATAGAAGTGCACAAGCCGTGAAAGGCAAATAGAAAAATGACGTTTGAAAAAACCGCCATAACATTTAAACCAACCTGAAATATCCTTTACAGCTATAAGACCTCCATTAACGAGGGCAGTTTTGCTTAAATGATAGGAAGATGAAAATATGGTAAAGATGCACTATTCTTGTGGTTAGGTAGAGCCCTCTCGATGCTGAATTGATCGCTGAATTGCTGAAAACAAAATACTAAGTATAAGCTTTTATTCACGGCCAAAAAGCGTAAAATTAAGTCATTGCTTTAAAAATCACTCTGCCATAATGTATTAGATATGAGTAAGCGAATGACAATAACGGTATAAATCAGCCGTATGTTCTAATATGTCATAGCGGCATTTTTATCTTTGTGATATCCAGTTAACAATGGTAACTTCGAGGCCAAAATCAGCACTTTTCAATTTGTTTCGTAGAAAACGGAAGGCGCTTTTTAAATTCTTCGTTTTGTTTTCGTCAAAAATAATTTTAATGTAATTAGTAGAGTTAGTTATGCTGGCAACATTGAAAAAATGTGAAACAAGGTCGTCTGCATTGTCGCCATGTCCCATCACGTCCGAATTCTATAAGGTACCTTTCCTAATAGAAATATTCGTATACTGTATATTTTGGAAAACGCATATATATTGAACCGTTATAGTCAATTCAGTACCAAGAGAAACAAAAATTTAATATTAATGCTGTTGCGGCACACGTAATCTAAAGGAGCAAGAAAGAAACGTATTGGCAAACTAACCACCTGACATCTGACGGAAACAATTAAAAACGGCGTTCAAGTTTCGCGCGTCTTCAGTCACAGAGCTGTGCGGACGAGTGTCAGTGTTCAAACTCAAATGGATTTCATAGAGGCAAATTCCGCGGACTACGCTGCCTAATCAGGACCGCGGGCCTGTATGTCACTTATAGCTAGAAACTGGAAATCGACGAAGTGTGTATAGCCATGGTCACAAGCATCATAACCAAGACCACAATATTTATATTCAATTATAGATTATTGAATACGGCGAAATATCGACTCACCAACGACAAGAACAGATCAACGTAACCATCACTGTTTTATAGATTTCCAGCGAACACCGACGTATATCTTCAAAATGTCAAGTCTCAGCGCAGGCCAGCCCAGCTAAGCCTTAAAACAAATTACTAGCTAACATATGGTTAAGGATCTACATCTACTAATGTGCATGGCAGTGAATCAAATAGCGGCAGAGTAAATCCTATCTTATCTTTTTTTTGCAGGAATCTAGCTATACAGCTAACAAACGTTTAGGACTCGCCATATGCTTCAAGGAAACCTGATGTGTCGTGTACTATATGGGGAATTAATTTTAGCTACGGGTATCCGACGAACAAAATGGAGAACAAGAAGGTCATAATATGAAGCGTTAGGAGGCCTCGAAGGGTATTGATAGGATTTTGAGACAAATGGTATGTAGCTGAGTGGAGAATATATATGAATTAACGTGACATTGCCGCTCGATCAGTTTCACTAACCAGGATATACTGTCGATTGACAACCATGTATAAAATCGGTTAGCGATTTCATATAATTAAGGATCTTATTTATGGCAAGTTTTCGATCCTTCATATCCTCATTGTGACAATAAGAATAAAAGAAAAGTTTATTAAGTTCGGATTTGACTTAACTAGGTATAACATAAACTAAAATAAGATCACTAAATGGACTGTTCTCTTCCCGTAGCTCACTTACCTAAGGTTAAGGCAAAATACCCTGGCTAATATCAAGCGTAGAAATCTCTTTGGGATATGGCAGGTCACGCTTGTCCTTTAGTAACTCGTTACCCCCAACTTACCAGATGGGACAAGGACGGTGTTTGAACATCCCCAAAGTATTGCGGTTCGCTACTTCTATTAAAACGATGAAATTATTATTATTAGCTAATTAATTGAACTATATATAGTGATCTCGGAAAAAGAGAAGGATCAGATTTGCTAAAACACCGTACATCGTTCCTTTAAAATAGTCGTTTGTTTCAAAATTCATTATGTTAGTTGAATTGTATAAATTGACGAACCTTACATTCATTTATTTAAAATAACGCGAATTTCAATATGCACTTCTTTAATCTTTTTTTTTTCTTATTGTATATTATATTATATATACACATATTTTTATACTGAAAAATGTATGAACTTATTTTCAATATGTATGTTGTCAGTTGAAGGCGCTGTGCGATAGTCCTGAAGGATAATATGCTATCGATGCCTTTATGTGATGTATAACCTTCGATGGCTCATCTGACAAAGGTACGGCGAAATCAAACGGTTACTAGGTAGGATTGCGATTAGGGATGGCTAGCCTAGAAGTGACGAAATGGGCCGTCATCAACCTAGCCCTCACTGAGTCAATGGAAATTCGCAGTCTTATTGTACCTCTGGCGTACTTATTGTTTCTGGTTGTCACAGGATGCGGTGATGTCAGATGACGTATTAGATTAGGAAGTCTACATATGTCCATCATGTATCAAAATATCCTGACGAACCTTAGCGACAGCTTATGACTTTTAGAGCGCCACGACGATATGTAGTGTGAATACGTGTTGTCCGGCCCGAAGGCGTAAAGTTATTTTGAATCTGACGAGCTCGAGTGCGAGGTACATGAAGAGTGTATATAGACATATATTCGAAGTGTCCTGTTTTACACTAAAACGTAAGATAGGGTTTTTCGTTCAATCCGGTTGCCTTTTCAAAGTATTTTCAAAGAGAATACTTCAACAACGGGCAGTGATGGTCGATTTAATAAATCTCTACTTCGAAGTCGAGTTGTGTTGACGAATCCTCGTTGAACGTTTCGTAAGAGATAGCGTGAACTCGAAAAAGTTATGAAAGAGGCGATATATCGCACGTATGTAAGCTGGTGGGAATCCCATATGTTGAGCGATACTCTTGTCAGACATCTAGGGTCAGTTGATAGTCTAAATCTATATTTAAAATTTAGCGTAGACATGCTTCGTTTGTCGCCGCTTGAAGATAATGCCGATGTAAGACTCAAACTATTCAGCAATAATAAGCAGCTCTGTGTCGGTATATCGAAGATGATATAGGTTTACCCAGATTCTCTTTGAGAGAGTAAAAGGATCAACATTGCAATGTTAGATAGATTGAAATTTATAATATTTCTAAATTATGACTCAGACAGAAGTTTAGATGCGATTGACAAGCAACGTAGTAAATACCAAGCGAATGACGAATTTAATACGCACTCTATAGGTTAGGAATAGATAGCTTCTAGCACTAGGGGTAACAAAGCCCTTGTAAATAATGCGCATCAGAGGCACTCTGTTCCCGTGTGGTGCACCCGGACCATGGGCCCCTTATTCTCTTTCTATAGGTTTAATAGGTGTGACAGGTTCACCGAAGAAAACAAATATATATGTAAACTAGTTACTAGTTTTTTGTTAGCGACTGCGTTGAGCGAAACTTGTTCATGCATCGAAAGGCACGCGTTGCACGATGTTTTTGTTTTTTGCTCGACCGGTCTCCCCAAGAAGCGTATGGAGCTGCTTGCGAAGCGTCGAAAATGCCACTCAGCACATCTACGAAAGACTTTATTCGATAGACAACAGTACTGCCTTTGATTCGAGTAGACGTTCCGCTGTGTCTACCACCCGGGTTCAAATTAGATTTAGAACCTTTCTCACAGCTGATATACGGCATAAAAGTCACTCACTCATCATTTAGCGAGAACGTATTATACACAGACTTCCGATCTTTTGAATAGAAAATGAATCATTCTTGTTAGATGTCTGATTAAAGTTGAATAGAAAAATCAACAAGTACATATAGCCAGTCGACCAAACGGAAGGCCTATTCCTTCCTTTAGCCCTCCTTGCATAGCGTCTATTTAGTGAAAAGAGTCTATCTCTTATTTGATTTATGAGAACCGGTAAGCAAGGCATAATTGTGTAACTCACATCAACACATATGCCGACGCATGTTAGCTGTGACAATAGCCGATCTGTGGTTTAGCATTAGAATTAAAACCTAGAGAAATGACGTACCACGTCAAAAAAAAAACTTGAAATATATTTGTCGACTAGTGCCCTCTGTTCGCTGCACTATATACGTAATAAACAATATCCTATCGTAATTGATGGCAAAAAATCCTACTAAAAAGGACTAAAATAGCTATATGTCCTATATGGCTATACAGGAGGGCAAGTCTTGGAATACTGATATTCAAAGCAATCGTTTGCTTTCTCATCCGACCGTAATGAAACAGCTTTAGCGTCTGGGGAATTGAAAATCAGACACGAACAATAAATCAACCATTCGCTGAAGTTAGCCATAGAGCATGCCAGGCTACGAAACACATAAAAGGTCGCTACATAAATTTAAACGACATAGCTTCTTAATAAATAAATAAGTAGATATTCGCTGGTATGAATGCTATCTGCTCGGCAATGAGGTGGCCAACTTCATCTTGCTCAAAGTAACTGCAAAATGAACCGCGTTTCACGTGTCGTCGATTTTATAATGTAGACTTCAGTTCGAAGATAGTCTGACAGGAAAAAGCCGATCGGCGTTAGATCTGGTGGGAACGAGGGATCTATCTTTTTATTGAAGGCAAGTCATGCTTTCTAGCTCATGATAATAGTGAACAGGCTTTTCGTCTTGTTGAAAAGAAAAATCACCATTTTCATCGAAACCCTCTTGAATAGACAGATTCCTACAGTTCGTCCAAGGATTTGACGCCAGTCACTATACTGTTCAAAAAAGCGGTCGAGTTAATAATGTTTGCTTGAAATGTGGTACCAGATGTGACTGCTGATAGATATATTACATAGTTAACTTGTGGGTTGTCAGTTACCTAGTACTATGTGCAATAGCAATTAATTATGCCATTTAACTTAAATGTAGTTTTTTCAAATAATTTTCACCGACAAGTATCTTTGAAGTACTAGTGCAAAATTTGTTCTTTCGGTCCGGATTGTCGTTCATTCAATATTATACGCTACCGTTACAATACAACGTTAAGCTCGTTTTCAACGTTTTAAAATAAGGTGAGCAGTTGATTTGAGACGACTTTGCTAGAACTTGGGAGTACTTCTTTTGGCAGTGTACAGTTCCGGAGCATCATTGTTTTTAAACGTCCTGAACTGTTCCATCCGTTAGAAGATTTTTCTTATTCTTAGCGGCGGATCTTAATCAGTATTGTTTTTGTTTTTCTGCGCACATTCTCACACTTCTGATAGCATTTTACGATACATTTTCTTAATATAATTCATAATTAATTAGTTAGTTATACACATGTGTTACTGTAGCAGTTAGCAGTAATAAACACTTCTTACGATATCACCAAGCTCTAATTGATTACGCAAGAAACAAACCAGTTGAATGCTGCTACCGCTAAGATGTTCGACTGCATCAATGGAATCGTTACGGTAACGTCTTTCCGAGTTAAAGTTTCCCTGCTGCTTCTGTAGAGGAAAATCTGAAGGGAAAAGGTATATGAGCTTTTTAAGGAACTTAAAATCTTTACTGGTCGACTTTAATCTAATTTTTAGTCAACTATCTTCAGGCGATCAACTTTCTGCTACACGTATCGCGCTCTTTTAACGAAGTTACATTTTTTTTTTGCAATGTTTAAATTCGTATGCGAAAAAATTTGGACTGAGATCCCATGGTATTCAGGACGAATATTGAAATTAGCAAGTTCCATCACCTTCTCAACAATTGACCGAGCATTTTGAAATATACTTTAGTATCATTTCAACGGTATTTAAAATACGCAAGGCAGATGAAAAGCAATAGTTCCAATTTGACGGTCGAAGTAAGATATCTCCCTCGGACCCCGTATCGCACCTAGCGTGGTTGGATACGTTGTGTCACACGGAATAGAAGTATAACGAGTGAGTAACGTTCATAATTTCGTCGTTTATTGTGTCTTAAGGTTTTTTTTTAGAATTTTCGTTGCGTGCGCGTTGCTCGACTAACTAATATACAGTACACTGAGCTCAAGTACGACGTGAGCAAGCACCTCTGCGTCGTTTGAGTTGAAGGCAGACGACGTGAAACACGGCCGCTGGAAGCTAAACGTATTGAAGTTCCGAAAACGTAAGTAAGCCTTACGACAAATCTCTAATTTCACTTGGAGGCAACTAAAATAACGTCATATTGCCTCAGCTGATGTTGGCTTCACTTAACAGCTTTCCAATGTGTACTTCATATCTCTTTACTGTCACACGGTTCATGCATATTTAACATTGTAGTTTGAAAGTTTACGTGTAAAATAAGCAGTGAAATAGTTATTTCTACACGGTACAAAGGTTATGCGAAGTGTCGAAAGCACGACGACTCTTTTGCCGTAAAATGCCGTCAGTTTTGTCGTTTCAGTACCGAATTGCACGTGCCAACTCCGGTATTATATATACAATCGTAATGACAGGTTTGCTACAACGCAAGGTTATGCCATTCAGCAACAGGCGATAGCGAAGATAACGTGAAACAATTCCTACACGGCGAGCCACAAAATAAAATCAACAAATGTTGCTAACGCTCGCCGCAGCTATCGTAGTCCGCGTCGGAAAATTGCATGCACTGTACATGTAGGTTTGACCCGTTTGGGTAGTGCACGAGCCCATTTACGATCAGCTACCGCGCGATACGATCTGTATGAGGTCCATTTACGTGCATCACAAACATCGTAAACCAGGCGGTATTGGTTTATATGTACCCGATGGAGTTAGAATTTAGGACCTATTAATTTTATGTTCTATTTCAAGAACGTGCAGCTGCATGTGAGCATTAGGAGCTGTTAGTGTTCAAGCGTGCTATCGTTAGCTGATATAACGTAACATAGCACGGAACGATAAGTTATTATTGGCAACATCTCAAAAGAAAAATGCATTCACAATCAACAAATAGACTATGTAACGCTGGATATAGGTAGCTTATTAAATTCAGAGATTAATATTCTCCCAACTGAGGACCGAAGTCTGAATTCTTTGCCAAAGCTCGACGGGGAACAATTGTCTTTTTCTACTTACGGTGTATCGTCAGCTGAGCATTCAGATCAAAATCATTTTACTGAGTTGCACAGATCAGCGCGCATAGCAAAGTATGCTTGCCCATTTGGGGTGTATTCTTTTAACTAGCCTCCTGCGGGTCCGAGTTTTCAGAATCAGCTTTTAGAATTGCTTCGTAGATTGCCAAAATGGATCCTGCTAGACAGGTCTGAGTTTTCCGGAACAAATCCGTGATTAATCTATAGCTAACCATCTTAGAATTTCCAGTAATCCTATTTAGTTATGTTTCCTCTTCCAAAATGATTTTTTCGTCCGACAGCAGCGGCAGAAGTAAGATCCGCATTAACGTTCGCCCTATAGCGAAGCATTCAGAGATGCGTATTAGCCATCCATGCTACATTGCCCTCTGGCTAACGTAACGTGCATACTTTAAAGGTATTTAATGTACCTGTACACTTCCTTTAAGCAGAAAACAATGGAATGAATTCTGTAAGTTCATCATTGGCATATGCCTGCATATATGAATAGAGTTCCCTAGGAAAACAAAAACATTATAGGAGTTCCTTCGAAGCCCGTATGTTAGTGGGTTACGACGTAATGCCTAGTAGCGATACCGGACGTAAAAGTGAAAACAGATGAGCCCCCTCGAACATTACTGGGTCGCCAAATGAAGTGGCATAGCGATAAAAATAGTCTATGCGTTTCGTGCAATCGTCTATCAAAGCTTCATGCCGAATCAGCGAGCTCTCTCGAGTTAGGGGACGGCTAGCTCTGTATGACATTCGTGATCTCAACTTTGTTGAAAATGTTTTTTTTAAACACTGCATTTTGTCAAGGCGGATTCCGCGTGCTTGGTAGCATTAAACATGTGACTCATTATAAGAAACGGTGCAGGGCTTAACGCAGAAGAGGTTTTTTCTCTAAGATTTACATGGCTATGGAGGGCAAAATTTATTATAGCTATTTTTTTGTGTGATTGTAAACTAACCTCCTGAATGCAATCTTCCACAATGCAGATACAATATCTGGAGTGGATCGTGGCAATAATTGCTGATGTAAAGCAGAAGACCATCTTTGTGTAGCAGAACAACCCGGTTATAGTACTATGCATACTCTATCTAGTTAAATTGTACTTACGTAGATGAAACTAACTTAAACCTTGCGTGAAACAACGTAATTTACGTATTGCAGTTCTGATTGGCGATCCTGAGTCTACGTCAAGAGTAATGTTAGGTTGTGACATGATGTCTCTCCTTCGCGTAAGTTACGCCTTCAGGCCGGTATGTACAGTCGAGTTCTCTTTGTTCCTAATGTTAACCGGAAACGACGTAAACACGTGTCGTTTTAGCCGTTTGTGCGTCTCGTTCAGCTGGCTATACGCGTTCTGTCCGTTCATTTCAACTCCAAAGACCGTCAGCTGGAAAGCTCGGCGTTGTGCGTCCTGCAATTGGCAACCAGCTGGAATACTTCCCCAGCCAAATATTGCAGGACATCACTCACTGTTACGCGCTAATTTGACATCGGTAAACAACGGCTAGAATATTGAGATCTACGGCAGTTTGTACTACTCAAGTACACTCACAGACACTAAAGTCATCAATGTACACTTGAGTCGCGAATGATAATTCACTAATTAAATTTATTACGATTTTACTAAAGGAAGGGACATTGTCCTAAAGGCTTGGGTAATCAGAGAAATAAATAACCAAGCGTGAGTTGGCAATTGATTCTGTCTGTTTTTAGATACGCTCATGACCGGAAAGCATCTTTAATGCTCATTGACGTAATTTCATTTGGAGGATGCTTTCCCACCAAATGTAGATGCTAATAATACTAAATAATGAAAACAGTCACTTACAAAAAAATACAAGGAAGGAATTTTAAAGCTTACGCATAGAGGTAACAACGAACATTACAATATCAGTTTATGACTGCTGACTCGAACTGCCTCAGACGGTATAAATGGAGTGCAGACGAGTTGTAAAGGGAATAGGAATTGCCAAGGATGCCTAGTGGTTTTGGGGGGGAGGGGGTAAAAGTTCAAGTCAAATATACCTTTGTTATGACAAAGAAGAGGCCTGCAATGCTGGGTATGTGGTACATACAATACGGTCGAAAATTTTTCATCTACAATAACTAGAGCATTGTGCGTGAGTTTGGCAAGAGTGCCTCTTTCTAGGCGTGCGCCCATCTAGACGTGTTATATCAATTCTAGCTACTGCTTTGAGCTGAAGTGATTCGGTCAAGTATTGAAAAATTGATTTTGAAATTTGCCCTTTGTATTTACTCGACCGCACATGCCTCTTGCTGCTCCTGCAATAGTGAGACACTAGGTAGGCATTTTTCTTTTTTTTTTTGGTCAACGACGCCAGCGGAGCGATTAAATGAGCAATGTCAACAGAATCTTTCTTTAGGTGGATCGCTCAGGCTGCAATATAGTGAAACAGCTTCGAGAAAATGGTTTGTACGGAATGGGATAGGTATCGGGATGTTTTATGATGACATTTATGTAGCTCGATTGTAGATCTACTAGCCTTATTGTACTTGCTTATATTAGTCCGTTACTCGGGACACTTAGCTTGGCAGCATGGCCGCATAGCTGTTACAGGAAGCAGCCTTCGTATACGCTTACACGTCGTGCGCAGTGTTTCCCGATTATATCTTCTCGATATAATCTTCCCGACCTTACAGTTCCTTTATAGCTGTCTGCTTTATATTCCATCCACTCTGACATTTCAGGCAGCGTACCGACATCAATTTTGCCACTGAGTGTGGTATTCAGCCTATGAGGATTCTATCTTTCGCAGGCACGTTATTAGGTGCGGTACTGCAGGCGAGCAGAATAATTACTGACTGAAATTCCATTCTCTTTTGATTGGTCTGTTGACTACAAGCTTGTTCTTCGCCCCAGGGTAATTGTTGACCTCTGCCCAAATTTTTTAGCATCTTCAATCAAAGTATCTGGGTCGAAGTACCTAATTGCGTAGCAACCTCTTCCTGAGTTTTGAGAGCTTGCAGGAAACTTCAAAAAGCACGTAGCATTGCGTCATAATAGTGTAACGGAATTAAAAAGACGATGTTTCTACAAGAACTGGTTCTTATTGTTAGATTCTACGGAATCGCATTGCATACCTTTCCTCAAAAAAAAAAATAGAAAAATAACCGCCTGCTTGATTGATGTTCCATCCTTAGCTCATTTTTAGTCGGATTCCATGTGTTGACGGACAATGGTGCCTATTTGGCCTGCATATACATACAGTTTATATTATATAAAATAATAAGAGGATAACGACAAATCAGTTGCATTGCAGCCTTCGTTCATAAAGTAATGCATTAATAGCATATCGCCAAAAAAAAAAAGAAAACTAAACTAGGATTGATCGACTCTGATAGACATACCATGCTTTATATAGTTGCGCGTAAGGCATGCTACGCAGCCTATTTTTTTGGCCAAAATTTATAACGATGGCTTTAACACATGTGGATCATTACCGCGTTCAACAATGATAGCGAGGTGCACAATTCGTTGACACGCTGACCTTTATGTTACAATGCATCGAATTATACAAGACATCAGGCTGTACGATATGAGGCCTTACGATCTGTTTTTATTCATTAGGCCTAAGATTATCAAACACGATCAGTGCATCATCGAACTCAAACTTGGTCCATCTCACACACGCACACTGGATTGACCCATACTAATTACCCAAGCTTTTAATCTATAAAAATAAAATTATATATATATATATATATATATAAGCATGCTGTGTTGCTAGAGGTTGGCATTGGTAGGCAATAGTAATATTGCACGTGATCTTCTGTACTAGAGACGCGTACTGAAATCGTTTTCTTTTTTAATCTAGCCACAGATGATCAATAATAAATACTGATAAAATTCAGACCCGATTTTAAAATACTTAAGAGATTTTATTGGAACTGCAGGGCTTTCGCTAACTAAAGGCCGGATTTATATTGCTTGTTGGCTATCGATCAGTTACAAATAGGCCAGACCTGGATCATCAAACACATAGACTTTATCCAATTTCGATGGTGGAAACTCCAACGAACCGTTTTTGAGCGTACACCTTGTAAGCCTTTCAATAAATTTCAGTCCAAGAGAATTAGCGAACGGCTGGCCTCTCTCACTAATAATTCCAAAGATAATGGTACACTTTTTATCGGCGTAGCTTCGCAGAAGTGAGTCGATAAGGTACCTCGCTGCAGCCGAATCATCCGCATAAATTGGCCCTAGCCAGGCCCCCTTATGAACATACGGCTGGATTCTACCATATCCTACAACTTTACCTCTCTGTTTAACAACAAGCACTATGCTCGTCGGATCATCGAAAATTAGGATCGGTACGTTCCTTGCAAAACCATTAACCATTCTATCATACTCGCCTATTTCGGAGACGATCGCATCGCCGACTGTCGCTTTTATCATCTCCATATCATCTCCCTTTGGTGGGATTTCGTCAAGCTGATTTGTAAACTTCCCAATATAGGCTAGTGCACCACCGACTTCTTCTCGCTTAAATCCCTTCTCCTCAAACATCGAAAGTTTCGAGCCATTCGCGCTGAGCACATAGTTGGCTAAGGAAGCTCGCTGTACCATACGTTGAAGTAGCATCCTGCCAATACCTTTTCCACGGTAATCCTTTGCCACGCTCATGTAACCAAGCACAAACAACCCTTCCGTCTGTTTAACCACTGTCGCCGACGCAATAATACGATTTGTTTTGTCGACAACTATCTGAAAGGCCTCCGGATCGACGATGAACCATCTTTTAAACAGCCTGACCTCAACAGGAATACCGATGTCGACGGTCCAGAAGCGAGCAACTGATTCCAACTCGTCCTCCTTTAGAAGTCTGATCGTGAGCCCATCTACGAGAGTTTCTTCTTTCAGAGGTTCGTTATGTTTCATCGTGCAATTTCGGGCTGTAAGCTTCTACGCAGATATTCCAAAGAAATGTTTACTCTTGTAAAGGGCTCAGCCCCCTGAAATTTTGCAGTTCGTTGTCTCAAAGGGACAAAGTATCAATTGGAGATTTCGTGTCTCCGGGCAAGGGCCCTAACAGCTGACGGTTGAAGAACGTATTTGGTCGTATGTGTCATACAATTCGCCCACTTTTCTTGTCAAAGTTTTCAGACCTCTCGCAGATTACAACAACAAATTACATAGAAAAACAATTCGAATCCAGTCTGTCAGCTTAATGGGCTTTTCAAGAGGACGCTATAGTACGGTCGTCCATGGTTGTCTACGAAGTTTTGAAACAATGACAAATATGTTGCTTTTAAATGTCAGTTTACTTGTAAGGAATGAATTTGTGCGTAACGCGTATGTATGGGGCGGGTATACATTAAAAGAAAGCAATAAACTATTGTAGTAACTATTGCGCCTACAAAAAGCTCCACTGCTTGAGCATCGCGTTTATTTGTCAGTCATAGACGTATGTATGAATGAATCAAACGATTAGATTTTTGCCCCCAATTTCTATGATTGATTATCCCAAAGCATTCCTCACTACCACCATCTGTGCTCGCAGTTCATTTTTCGCGTTCTATTTTGTCAAAACTCGGGCAACGTCTACTGTTTTCGAAATTGTCTTTTTACATTTGCGTACCAACAGTCTTGGGCTATATATCCTAGTAGGCTCATTCAACTTAATAACGAGTGCCTGCTATCGAAGCCTGTAATAGCGCGCCTATTGACATTTTTCGTGTGTCCTTAGATCAACAAATTTTCTTGACAGATTTCAAAGCTTTCGAAAGAAAGCTATTATTCTGATAAACTACTGCTAACTAGAGTGAATTCGCCACGATTTGTACTCCACTAGCAATGTTTATTATAATTGACGGAGGGGTTTACCAATGCACCACTTGAACACCATTCAAAAGCCAGACAAGCGGTCCTATTCTGCTATTAATGATCATTGTCGTATTGTTATTGAAGATGAATTGAAACTAGCGTGGTTTACTTGATGACACGGTAACAAGCACTGTGAGAACCTGGGCTGATTATAATAAAGCAAAACCCGGGTCGTCAAAGGCAAATACTCTGTCTATTTTCATCGACGGAAGAAATTTCGGATCCTGTTTTAGATAGCATCGGGTCAGTTTGTCAGTAAACTTGAGTGAAAGCGATTTCAGTAAGGGTCTAGCTTGATCACTAATGATTGTGAATAGGTACGGACATTTCTTGTTATGAAAGCTTCGTAATAGGGCGTTGATTAACACTCTAGCTAGGCGTGCGTTGTCTGCATAGACCGGACCCAACCAAGCGCCACCAAGTATGTAATATTGCATTTTCCCAAAGCCAATTATCTTTCCCTCCTGCTTTACGGCCATCACCGTCGACGCTGGGTCGCCGAGCAAAATCAGTTCCAAGTTTCTCGTAAAACCATTAACTACCTGATCATAAACAGCTAAGTCGGCGACTTGTCCATCCCCCGCCGTTATCGTAACAACCTCTACTCCCGTAGGCTTAGCACTGTCATCCAGGTGATCACAGAATTTTCCGATATAGGCGAAGGCATATGTGTTTTCAACCTTCTGGAACCCCCGCCGAAAGAACATATCCAATTTGTCCGCACTTGCGCTAAGCCCGTAATTCGCTGTCGGAGACCGAGAGATAAGATTTTTTAATAATAATCTCGCAACGCCATTGTTACGGTACCTTATCGATACTCCAAGATAGCCCATTAGGAATAAATTATCACATTGTTTTAGTACGACGGCCATGCCAACTATTCGATTTTTTGTATCAACAGCGACTCGAAACCCTTCCGGGTCCAAGAGGTACCACCGCTTCATAACATTGAGTTCCATCGGAATACCAACGTCCTCTGACCAGAATCGGGGAATGAGCTCTAGTTCTTCCGGCTTCATCGCCCGAACCTGCACGCCATCCATTATCCTGTATGAGCTCGGCTAAGTTTTGCAGTACTATCGACACTCTCAATTGTTTAAATTGTCTCTAAATAAAGGTAGCTTTACGTGAATCTCCGTATCGTTTCGTTGTCGCAGAACGACGACAGTGCACAATTGGCATTTCAGTCGTGCATATACTGAAAGGCCCCCAGAAAATTGTAATGACTCTATTCTCAGTGAAACCCCAAAAGTTGCTTCTTTAATAAGGGTCGGCAAAGAATCTTTAAAAAAACCCTAGATAACATGATACAAATAATTTCTCATATCCTGATTTGCTTGGCACCTAATTGAATAACATACAATTAGTAGGTCTCGCATATTTTGAAATACACACGTGTAACGTTCTATGTGAATCCAAAAGGGTTCTCAGTAACTAGTCCGTCGTTGGAGACGGTAGCGGATCGTCTGCAAATGGCCCCCATATTTCAAATAGCCACATGGCACGCCTAAATGTTTATGAAACACGTCTCGTTTTTTCTTTCGAGAAAGAAAATATAATTCAAGTTATTGTGGAGGACTTCTTTAAAGGTCAACTTGGAACTTTGCCTACTGAGCTTAGGAAGTTTTATCGCTCCTGTACGGCTGCATCGATTCGAAACTAGCGTCGCGTTCATTGTATTTTTTTGGGAGTAATTTCCTTCGAGCTGCGAACTGACACACGGCTCAGTTTTATGTGTGGCTGTACCGCATCTATATCCTATATATATATATTCTGTATTATAGCCTGGTTTTTTCCGCTGGGCTTCGGTGTACGTTTTCATCTGTACGCGGCAAGTACCTTGCGCGCACGTAATCTTGTTAGATTTCTGCAGGTGGACATTCTTTTATGGCCTTATGTGAGAACAGAACAAAATTGTGCGGAAGGGCCAAACTGTATTTTTTTTCGAAGGAGCGACTTTGGAAACGTCAATTATATTGAGTGGTTCCTGTATCATCTTCTATTTGCTAAGCCTTAAATGGAACATATTTTTGAAACGAAATACCCCGCAATCGGTGCTAGTAGAGAAGTCAATTTAGCACAGCGATCATGCTGTACGAAAATCTACTCACGTTTTTTTTTTTCGAATGTGTTATAACTTTTAGAAAAAAAAAACGGCAGTAGTTTGGCTAGTTCTCTCCAAATAGGGTTTAGGGCAATCCAGTACTACGATTAATGCTTCCAATCGCTGAATGAGCGCCTGGTTTTCGAGTGCTAGTCCCGACTCCATGCCTTAATTTAGATTTGATATTACTGTGTGGTATTCTATCACGCAGTTAGAGATGTGGAACTCGGCCTCGCCATTTAGAAAAGTCTAAACAGAATCATTACGGCACAGTATGCTGTGATTTGTGATGCCACATTCAGGAAAACGTTCATTTATAGGACCCGTCGGTGCGACTTGTAGGACTACGTTGTAGTGTTAACAATATTACATTTAGTGTTTCATTAGTACCAGAACTACAGATATTGTCTAACTTAATTTATGCTTAAGTTCAGATCACCTGAGATCACACGAAGTAACTGAATCAATAATCATTTATTCGCGTGGCGAACAGTTAGAGAGCAGAGAAAATAATGCGTTGACTGTTTAGCTTGTCTTACTCGTATCGGCGCAAATCTTTGATCACCGCTGCAGAACGTCAAGCGTACGGTTACGTACCTAACGCACCACGGCTGGTCGGCAGTTTACCCGATGAGCTCCTCGGTCACTTGTCATGGGCAATTGCGTCGAGGGATACGATGCCACGCGCGATGTCTTTTTTCATCGCAGTTTTATAATCAGGTGCGGAAACTTGTTCAATGTTTTAGGATACTACGTGTCAAAAAGCCGAAGGTGAGGTTAGAGTGCGCAACCAGCATCTCGAATGCGTTGCCGCTTTAGCATCGTCCATGACGGCACTACTTAATAAATGCTTGCATACTGGTACGCAGTTAGCTCACGGAGAGATGCTACTGTTAGTCATTCCTAAAGGAAAGAGCGACCCACCGCGCCGACATCGTGGCGAGGCAGCAGGACCAGGTTGTGACCAGAATAGTCTAGGTGGGCATCCTGTAAATAGGCTCAGCTTTTCGCTGCGAATCAATAAGAAAAAAAAAACGAAGCGGTTGAACTAGCACGGTAATCACCATCTTGGAACTGACCATAAACCTGAACCTTATCACAAAGGCTGTAAGGGTAAGGTTTAGAAGGGAAGTCAGGACAATGGCGAATGATATCTCGTATGTCGTCGACTTGTCTCTTGTCTATGTTAACGGATCTGCGTACTTTTCTTTTCCGTGAATGGCAGAGGCTTCACCAAAAGATGCATGAAGACAGTTTCGGCCGCATGAACGATAAAACGGCCTCATCGTTTGCCCCTCGTAACAGGTCCCAGCTTGTTCGACCCCAAGGTAACTCCAATCGCAACGTATGGCGTACGCGTCATTTAGAAAGATCTAGCATTGCAGAACATCAAGAAATGAAATCACATCAAAGCTTCCTGCCTTAAAGGAACAGTGGGACTCCGCACGGTAATCCGAGATCGTTTCGCGTATCTTCTAGCCGACCAGTCACTGCTGTGTGAGAATTCTTGTGTTCCTATTGAGCTCTCAGCGATGGAAGCTTCCAAAATGAACCTCAAAAAATGGGAGCAAAAGTTCGCGGACACTTTTTTTTTTGCTTCGGAAGCAATAAGGAACTACAAGCTAAAGCTATGAGGAGTTTACTGGACTTCGCAGGAAACTGGGTTTCTATGAACCTGACGATATGTGTAGATGCTCCACACGGAAGGAGAAAATTTGACAGATATGCCGCTCATTGCCTCCGGTACCATCCCTAGAACACCTTGCAAATCTCTCAAATTAGTGTTATAAACTTCTCACGCATTTCAATGGCTTCATTTGCTCTGATGTTTAATAAGTGTGTTGTTGACAAGTTTTAACTTGTAAAGGCAAATAAATAAAATTTAATTTGATTGATTGTATTGGCAATTTTAATTGGCAATAAGCGAACAATTATGATTAAATTCGAAGAGAACAAAGGATTAGTTCCGTGAACAAACGGATGCAGTTGTATTCTCATTTTCAAATTGTTGTTGTATGTAGTTTTTGTACGGAGTCTGTATTGAGTACACATTAAACAACATGATCCAAAAATACAGACTAATGTCAATCCATTGTTCGTTGTCCTTGATGTCCTTAAAGCACCTTGCTTCCGAGTATCGCTAATTACTTGATGTCTATTTAGTCTTCTGACTGGTATTACATAGTCTAATATTCAATATAATTTATTTGCTTTTTGTCAGTTCTGACTATTTTTTCTGTCAATTCGGGTAGAATCTGACATGGATTGGATTGCTTATGGGTAACATTTACCACTTACGTTGTGTACTATATGCAACGTCTTCACTGTAGCCCCATTGAATCTCAGTTGAACTACGCGACGCGCGTAGTTCGTTGGATAATGTTACAGAACATCGAAACCTCTTTTTGGAAGATAACTAGGTAAAAACAATCCGTTTCTATAACATCGGTCTCTGAGTCAAAGGTGGATCTGATCAAATCCGCAATGCTGATCGGTGTAAAATTGCAAATGGTGAAGAGTACAGAGTCGGAAAACAGCGGTCTATATAGGTGGCATCTGGGTCGACTCTTCCTCTTAAAAACGGCATCATCTTTTGAGCGAATATTCTTAAGGTGATTCGTACAGGAGATAAATAGGAAATAACCCGTTAAGAGTTTCCCGTGTAAACGGAATTGTTTTGCATTGTATATATATATATATATATATATGTTTGCTTATTTTTGCTACAGTTGTACTGTCACTAACTAAAGCAGCTGTTTTTTTATGTAAAGCCAGAGGAATGGCAAACTGATAACCGCCTTTTTTGTTCCACTTAATAATAATTAATAGCTCTTTAGTTGGGTAAAAAAGGTCACTTAAAAAAGTTATCCGGGAAAGTTGAATACTCAACTTTTTCTCTCATTAAATTTGAAGCTTGTTGCATTCCCAGGGGTTGATGTCCTGTATTTGTACCCTATACGTTCTCCTTTCGAAGTCTGCTACCCCGTATGGATCCTTAACAAATGTGCAATATTTTTCTAGAGTTAATCTACAAGACAGGTTGTACAAAACACCTTACAAAGACGATAATTGAGAAGGGGGCACCGCGTTTAGGCTACAATGATAATGTGTGTAGCTAGAACAACTAGATCTAGTTTTGTTTAGCCAAAAATCAATAAATTATTTTTACGTGTATACGTTGGTTTAAAACTATTATGTGGAACTACCTACTTTATAGACACATAAGCAGATCTATGACGTCTGCAATATGTGTAGGGGCATTGATGGAAACGCTGATAGAGTCTATTAACGTTTGATGCCTTTGGTTCAAAAGGCAATTTTTACTGCTAAAACTGAATATTTCTAATCGAAATCAAAAGTAACACTCCATCTTATACTCAGCTACATACGGACGCTCAGCTGCCTTCTTTCGAACTAATCTTTCGAAGAAATTATCCACTAGTTGTATACGGCGCTGAAGCTTTCTTTATCGACGTTTAGCTACCCATACGCGTAGCGAACATCTAAACAATTTGGTGTATAAAGATGTTAGATTGAGGCAGTTTTATTAGCAATACAGTAACAAACATTTCACGTTATCTATTTTTTCAAACTACGCAACTGCCACCTACGTGAAAACGACGTCGGTGACGCACAAGATCACTAGACGTTTCATAGTAGTTCTTCATGCAGAATCTATAATTGCGAGAAGTTTACAGAAATGTAAACCCGACATCGTCAAAAGCATAGACGTTCTCCATCTTGACAGGTGGCAAATTTTCAGGCGATGTATCCAAATAGCATCTTCTAAGTTTATCCACCAGTTTCAGATTAAGCGACTTAGCAATGGGTTGGGCTTTTGCACTGAAAATCGCAAATACGAAAGGGGAGCGATCTTTTTCAAATTGTCGCATAAGCGCCTCAATTAAATGGGACGCAATATACATCTCGTCGCCGTAAACTGGCCCTAACCAAATTCCTCCAAGCATATACTTTTGTACCTTACCGTACGCTACAACTTTGCCCTGTCGCTTAACTGCTAATACAATGCTGGTAGGCTCGGTAAACTGAATTAGTTCAACATTTCGTTGAAATCCACAAACGGTTGCGTCATACGCAGTCACTTCGGCCAACAACGCATCTCCTGGCTTCACATGAACGATGTCCAGGTCAAGCGGAAGAGGTGGCTGATTTTTTACGATGTTAAGCTTTCCAATATAAGAATAACCACTAAGGTTCTCGACCTTTTTGAATCCTCGTCGAATATACATGTCGAGCTTATCTTCGCTCGCGCTAAGAGCACAATTGGCAGGTTGGCTCCGAGCAAGTAGATTATCAAGAAGCATTCTACCAACTCCTTTACCTCGGTAGCGTTTTGCTACGCCCATATAACCCATTACGTAAAGTTGGTCTGTCTGTTTCATGATACTCGCCATACCGATAATGCGGTCCCTACTATCTACCGCTACTCGAAACCCTTCGGGGTCTGACGCATACCACCTTTTTATAAACCTCAATTCTATAGGAATGCCAACATCTTGGATCCAGAAACGAGGGAGCGACTCCAGGTCCTCTGGGTTTAGTATTCGCACGGTTACTCCGTCAAGGAGGTTCGCCGAAGGTTTGCTGGTACCCATAAAAATCCCTAATGTGTCGTTGGTTGCCCCGGGCAACAGGGCGATGTCCTTTCAGTGGCTTTCAGGATACCGAAGAATACCCTCGCCTGTTGTTTTTGCCGATTCGTTGTCACAAATTGTAAACTGAATGAAAGGATTCTGCGTAAACCAAAGCAAGGAGAGGCAATATTTTCTCAAAGGTGTACTTCGAATATAACTTTACCATGAGTACCTATGTTTATTTTTAAGCACGTCTTGCACGCATAAGTTCTATTATTGAACGGAAAGTTCTTGAAAACGGTACTAAGCCTTATTCTATTATTATGCTTCCTATCAGATTTTCGAAGACTATAGGCAAAGATGATCGAAACGTCTGCTACCAGTTCTTATTCTGCAAAGACATTCTTGTAGATGCAACTGTAATTAGAGAGAATCTTTGGCCTTATAGAAGTAAAGCGCCACCGATGGTGAGAGCCTACGTTGCGCCTCTCTGAATAATTTAAAAAATGGAAGCGATGCTGCTCTATCTGGCTATTATTCTTAGAAGAAAATTTATATTCATTTGATCGCTTAGCAATAATCGAACTCTGATTTTTCTCAAGGTCAGATCTTATCAATGTTTAGAAAACTAAGCATTCGATATGACTACCACGGTCGCAAGTACGCTAAGACCTTTAGCCAGCATCATTTGACTTGGGAGAAAAATGTACCTTAAATTTCGAAATTAGTACGTGCGTTCCGCCGAGGAGCTAGCATAAATTGTTGAGTAACTTAGAAAATTGCTGTTTACATTAATTGTTTAGTTATGGCTATTTCCGAGACTCGAGTTCATTAATGGATATCATATTGTTGTGAGGGGGTTTAAACAACAGTTCAACTATTAAAGCCATCCCAAAGACTACGATATCTGGCCAGTAAATTCGTATTCAGAAATTGAGATTCAAAAAAAATTTGTTTATCTTGTTTCCTCAAGCTCTCCTTTAAAATGCGACGAAACTTTGCTTATTAAGTAACGACTAGTCGAACAATTGTGTGCACTATTACACAGATTTATAAATTAATCGGGTTTGGCTTCATAACGGCCATCTGCCACAAATCTATTGACCAATTTAATCTTCCAGTAAGTACAAACCTAAAGGATAGTACAAACCTAAAACAAAATTATCATTTCTTGATTGGGCGTATAAGCTTAAAAGACTTCATTAAGTGCCAAGTCTTTTAAACTTAACCGATGCTGTAATCAGTTGGCCAGCTCTGCTCAAAACCCCAGCTTTCAGCAGATACCATAAGCTGGACCACAAGCATGATTTTCAATGCTGTGAAAATAATTTTATTTAACACTAACTGCTCACGTCAGTCTCATAAGCTATTAATTTTATTTAACACTGACTGCTCGCATCAGTTTTATAAGCAGAATTTTGGGGAACCCTTTTGGATCTGATTTTGTATTTTCAAGTGATTTATAAAAACGCAAAGCCAGGATCATCAAATGAGTATACTTTTTGCAGTTTATGCGCTGGAAGATATTCAGCCTCTAGCTTCATATAGCATCTTGAGATCTTATCAGCAAGCATCATGTTAAGTGCCTGGGCGATCGGGCGGGCTTGTTCACTAAGTATTGTAAATAGAAAGACACATCTTTGGCTCTCAAAGTGTCGCATTAGGGCTTCCACAAGGTACTTTGCTATGTCCACATCATCAGCATACAGCGGCCCTAGCCAGGCACCACCAAGAAGATAGTGCTGGATCTTCCCATATGCCACGATCTTTCCCTTCTGCTTGACAGCTAGAACGATTGCAGTGGGATCACTTAGTTGGAGCAGCTCGACGTTCCGCTGAAATCCAGCAACCTCTTTGTCATAAGCCACCAAGTCAGCGAGATGCGAGCTTCCCATCTTAATTTGAATAAGCTCTAAACCGCCTGGTGGTGATTTCTTCTCAGGCTCTACCGTAAACTTCCCTACATATGCATAGCCATAACTGTCCTCAGCGACTTTGAATCCTCGACGAAGGTAGATGCCAAGCTTGTCAGCGCTCGCGTTTAGAGCGTAGTTGGCTCCAGGTTTACGAGCTACCAGATTTTCGAGCAGCTGCTTTGCTATACCTTTGCCACGGTAATCTTTATCCACACCCATGTAGCCCATCACGTAAAGGGTGTCACTTTGACGCACCACGGTCGCCATACCGAGAATACGGTTTTTGCTATCCACTGCCACTCGGAACCCTTCCGGATCCAGTTGGTACCATCTTTTAATAAACCTCAGCTCCACTGGAACGCCAACAGACTCCTTCCAAAAGCTAGGGATCAATGCAAGCTCATCTTGTTTAAGTAACCGAAGGGTGAGGCCTTCCATATCCGCGAAGGTGCCAGGCTACGCTTCCTACCCCGGCACGCAACAACAACAACAACAACAATGCTAATCACAGAGACAATTTACATCTAACAAGCAGACTCGATAATGGCAGGTAAATTTTTTCGTTATCTTCACAGAGTCAATGTATATATTGAAAATGGGATACTATAAATTGCAGTGACTCGATTGAGTAAAAGCAGCTATTTGCTCAATAGTGTTTTGCTAAAATAACGCGAATTGACTAACTGCATTTTCATTCGTAGAAACACTCATACGAAAAAACAAACTCGGTTAATAGACAATAACCGGAACATTTGTATTTCAGTTTCAAATAATCTTTTCGAAATGATCTCCTATTAAGATATCCGTCAAACCATTTAGCGGGAAGAGAGGGAGAGGGAAAGGGAGAGGGGGTAGTGTAATTTTTATTATTGTCAGCATTTTTCCAATAAACAAAGTAAATAAAGCCCTTAAGTTGTTTTCGTGACGTGTCACTTGCATAGTAATTGATGAAGCTCTTTAACGCAGCGACAGCAGCGGAAGCCGATATGACCCGAAAGTGTGCCTGTCACCTATTCGTACCGTTTCGTCGATATCTGTACTTTGTAAGCAGAATTTTTTAGCTTGGTAACCGTTCTACACGGATTCAACAATTTAGAACGCACGATGCTAGAAAATAAGTAGCAAGTAAAGTTGGAATCATTCATGACAAATTCTTAGACCTGATTTTAATAGTACGAAGCATTTGTACCCCGGCTCCAGCACGAGTCTAAACCCACTATGGTCAATGCTGTATTTAAAAACCATAACGTAGCAAATAAGTACACGAAACAGATAGTTTGGAAACTCTCAAAGAACAGCCCAGTTGCTTAACCAGACCTTCGAATAGATGAGTACCCCACCTTCCTTTCAATGAACAATAACTACATTATTTTGTCTAGCCGCTAAATAAGCAGCGCGTATAGTTGATTTATCTTCTTGACAAATTTATTGGGCTTTCTACTGAACCGCATTGGATATTGTTAAAATGAAAGCATATAGATAATGCTTAAGTATCAATTTTAATGCACTTTGATAAATCGGACATTTTTTATTCAGTTTCGTTCAACCGTGTCGCAACGGCATTGCTCATTCAGTAACCTGTGTCCTACTTTTAAATGCCACTGGCCTCCAAGTACGTTTTAACGCTGATATAATACAGTCCCGGGAACGTATTGGTAAATGCCCGTATGTATGCTGGACAAGGTGACTCACTCACAATTGACAAAGGTCAGTAAGCCATATTAAGTAAAGGTCATTTGTTACCACTGATGGCAGCTACCTATTAGGCCTATACTTGAGCGCTTGACGCAAACGGACGTGCCAGAGAAGCTACACGTGTAACGCCAAAAACAATCCCGTTTAACCTCAATATTGAATCGAAAATGCTCAGAAATGCGTTCGTAAATTGTAGATTTTTTAAAAATGCCTTTCTATTGTGATTCACTTCTCGAACCATCTATTTATCCTACTGCTCTTCAAAGATCACACAAGTCATCATCCTTTGGTCTTCTTTGAATCCGAAAAGAGATGGTCAGGCTGGGTAGAATACGGGGTACTCTGTCGGGGTCGTTGCGAGAAATAGGGGGCGTGTGTACGTTTGTGGAGTTTTTCATGGCCCAAGGACATTGTTGTGTGTGGTGCTTCAGGCCTGCCTTATAAAAACAAGTTATACATTTGGCACATAAATTCGTGTCCTAAATAGAGTGTAATGAAGACGCATAGGATTCTGTTTGCTGCACAGCTTTCATAGCAAGCTATCAACGTTTAGCAAGTTTTCGCTTAGCACTAAGCATGCAATTCGGCTTATAATGTAATGTTTGAAAAATACATAAGACAAATCAACGATCTTTAGACTAATGAAGGTCATTCTGACGGAGTTCCTGTTTCGGCCATACTTATCATTTAAGGGTTTTGCCACGTTTTGACACTTGTTTCACTAAAATCGTCTGCTTAAGCATAGAAACTACGAAACTATAAATTTTATTACTGATTAAATTATAGCACAAGCAATTTTCAATTGACTACTTTTCATATAGCTCTATTTATCCTACGCAGTTCAATATAGCAAACTATTTTGGAATAGTTTACGCAATTGCACGTAACGAGCATTCCATTGCACGCCCCTGACTGGCGCACCACATAGATCCGGCACTTTTTATCGTTGACTCATTGGGGCTCATTTGCGACGAAACCGGTTAGATACATGGCGGAACGGGTAAAATCATAATTTTTCAGCCAGTACGAAACCTAGATGCTAAGTGTTGTCGTCTCCAAGGCCTCAACATGAATTTCTTTCATATAAGGAAAGGGGCCTGAAAGCTATTCCATCTGATACGCTTTTCTACTTCAAGCATATTTTTCGACTGAACAGAATGTTTTGGGCAATCTTCAACGATAACCATGTGACTTGTATAGCTGCATCAAACGGGTACTAGCATCTCTGGCCTTAACTGTATAACCACTTGACCTTAATATAAGAGACATAAGCGCATAATGTTGAAAATTAGATCATTATCCACTACAGCTAGGCCAGCGATAGCAATGACTTAAAGGATTCTTGGGCGTTAGACCGTTACTCTACAAAGGACAGCGTCCCGCGGCTATGAAGCCCAATGCAGTCGAATCGCGTTGGACTTGAAAGCAGCGAGACAATGTACTACAGTTCCATATTTACTGTGAAATAGTGTTGGTTGGCCAATCGAGATGTAAACGAAAGTTGAACGCGTTCCGTGAAATAGGAAATTCAAGGCATAGGAAACACCTGAAACGGATGGGCATATAGCGGTTTGGTTGTGGACAATGGGACTGCACATTGTTCTGTTATTTTTTCTTTTGCAATTAGAAGGTTTGAGGGATGTTCTCTCTGACTTTTAAGTATCACTTGAAAGGGTTAACTCTTGACCCAGTTAATACCAAGGTATTGCCTTGATTCTGCAATAGAGAGCTCTTCTGGCCTTCTAATCACATTAGGTAGTCCGTTATATGACAGCATGATGATTGACACTGAAATAAACTGGGCGATTTGATTGGCAGGACACGTCGTTTAGCAGAACAGTAATGCCGACGCGTTACGTTATGTTACAATATTCACAGCCATGGGTTTTATATATTATACCTTTTTTATGATACCAGTATCCTACATAGCCATGATAATCATGCATCAACGCACTCAAGTTGACAAAGAGGAGCGGTACACTCCTGGTTACAATTCCTTTTTACTTCTTGAACTTGAGGCAGCTCGTAGATTTGCCAGTACGAGAAGGGACGTTCGAAAGCCGGCTTTACGACCCGCAGGAGAATCTTATAAACGAACCGTAATCTTGTCGAACTTGTCAGTTAGTCTAGCCATAACCACAGGAGTTTTTCGCATGAAACCCCATATAACGCCAACTTGTAGGGTTATATAAAGCCCTCCCCTATGTTACTTGATGCTAGAAGTGAGTGTTAGTACACTGTGTAAAACAAACGCGTGCCATGCATGAAATGTTATAGTTGTCTTTTCTAACAACCAATAGAGTTGAAGCTGAGATTAGCATACGTTACGTTAGAAATACTTCTAATAGTATCTTATTAAAATTGTCGGCCATTGTAAGGTATATGCTCTACGGTGTATATATATTTACCTTTACACGTATCAAATCACCGACCAAATTTTGATGCAATTTGCCCATTTCAGGAAGACATAGGCTAAATATGTTACTGTTCACCGAATATGTATTCATATATGTAAGGTTTTTATCATTTTCTTTGTTTTTGATATTATACGATCGATCAGTTAAAAGGTTTGGCAAGCGTGTCGTTTACTGTTCGGGTAGAACGAGGACCCGGTAATTCGTGGACTTCAAAAGCGAACGGTATCGTGGTCGATCGTTCTTCAAACGAATATTTTTCGGCTGGAAGTCTTCGCATGGAGCCCATACAGCTCAGGTGGAGGATTTCATTCAATGGAGTAGTTAAACCACTTTGAGGCTATGGAGATCCTGTGCGTCTCCCAGCCATTTTCATGTAAGCTGACAATATGTATAACCTATCAATCCAGTACTTTATGCCAAACGTTTCGTGTACAAAGACCTTAGTAGTTTACTATCTAGATTGATATAAGCCTAGAGACAACGTCGGTAATGCTGGACTTCTTGGGCAGCGAATAAATTTTATACCTTAGTTATCAAATTCTAAAACTGACCATGTGCTACTGTGTTACTGTAATTTTACTATTTTTGTCTTCTATTTGATGATAAGTTTGAGAATGAGCTTTACTAAGTGTTTCTCTCTAACTATAATATGGCTTTTTCTCTTTATATCAGTTGTTCAATATATAGGGACAACGTTGTTATTATTGTAAGGAATATGGTCATTGACTGGACAAAAGCAACACTGCGATTTTCGTAAGCATTATTATAGCGGAAATTTCGTCCATGGCTGCACCGATCACGATGGCGACTTTCTGGCATATTAAATGGACACAGCCAGAATCTAGCCGAAACAGCTAGATCTGTACCCTCAACGACAGGAAAAGTGCTTTTAGAAGTTAAAGGGATAGAGCTATACCTCTAGGGACACCGCGGAAGGTTCGGTGAAGATCACAGGTTATACAAAGGTAACAGGGAACGTATTGCTTTCATTTATCATCCGACGCTCCTTTTATCTAGAAGATGAACATTTACACTGAACGAGATATCTATATATATATTCGTTATAGTTGTTAATTGAACGGCCACTATAGGTAAAAGAAAATCGTACATCGTATACCAAATACACTGCACGTAATTAAACGGCAATTTCTGAATTTATTTTATAGCGTCAATCAAACGAGCTATGATATGCTGCAGAGTACGATCCAGACGATGTGTAAAGGACATGAACTTCAGAATGGCCTAGGTCGCAGTTAGCGGCATAAGTCCGAGGTTGTTGTCTGCACATTTTAACTACCCGACACTGCGGCAGCATTGCCTTGGGTGAAATCGATCATTGGAATCAACTACGAGCAGAAACTAGTAAGTAAATCTCACGTCAACTTTTAGTAACATATAAATTCATATACGCTTCGGTTCCTCGCAGACTCATTCAAAGATATCTAAATTATCGCATACTGCAAAAAAACGCTCACTGGAATTACTATTGAAATCATCAGTGGATGGGATCACCTGGAGTGAGCGTTGCGCTGGCGGGTGGTACAGATACGAGAGTATACGCCAAAAATTACTCATAGGATATATTTTGAAGTTTATTAGCGCAATAACATTATTGCTTGACAATTTTTATGATGATATAAAGCTTTCAAAGATAGCGCAATGATGACGTTGCCCGTTGCCACTTTGGCTTATCGGGTGCCAAATTACGTATAGCCTAGAATCAAATCTTTGGGGTGCTTTTCTTATATCCCGCTGATGTGTATGAAGCGTCTCGTCCCTTGAAATTGACGGAAATCCTCGCATACCATCATATGTCCATTAACTCGCCACGCCGAAGAGGATGCGCTCGCGTAAAAGGCACGTCCTATCGTTAACTAACTCTGTTTGTCAAAGTGGGTCTCTCACTGGAGGCGGAGGAAGCAGTTTAGCCGTACTGACAAATATCGCCCACAACTATCCAGTTATGGTATTTATATCGATATATGTTACACTTGTCAGAGAAGCATACATATGCTGAAATTATATAATTGAAGAATTTAGCTAAAAATCTTTGTTTGTTTTTTTTTTGTGGAAGGCATACAGGATGCAGGAAGATCAATATATACTGCAATTTAATTAAGTTGGAATTTAGCTCTACACAACAGACAGGGATGAACCATATAGTATGGAAAAATCGTATATACATTCTAGCTAGTCAAGCGAACGCTCTAGAGAGCTCTAGAGCTTCTTTGCAATTCAATAGCAGCTCTATACAGCAAAACAGAGGCCGCTTTTTCTTGAGAGGTCCCATTTCGTCGCGCGTCCCTTTGAATTTACGACGCAATAACCCAATTTCCAGTGTTGAGATGATTTCGATTTATCCAAGTGTGTAACAGACAACTGTTCGCTTATTCTCGTAGGAGCGCATAGGGTGACACAGGTTTGAACCCAGACAAGAAACGTACATACTATTCAGTTTGCGACGGGAGCCGGCTGTTTAAAGCAAGGTCTAACAGTAGCATAATGGAAATATTTATTTAATCAATAACGTTATTACATCACGCAAACACACATTAGGACAATAATTAACTTAAAATTGGATCAACTTAATGGTATTCCAATTCGGTATTGTTTAGCTCAGTTTCTCAAGGCGTCTGCGTGACAACGACCGCGTATCGTCCGTGCAATGTAATCAATGAACTGCTTTTGATTTCTGTGGAGAATCTGCAAAAGGTATATAAAATTTACGCACGCTTATTCATCGTTATCCATCAAATGGTCAATGGTACCTTGCCGCTTTGAGGCAATACTCGATGCAGTGATTACCATGGTAACGTTACAAATGCTAAATACACATAGATACTGTGGTCTGCATGAGATCCAAAAAATACCCAAAATTATTGTGTAGCATAAGAAAGCCTTTCACATCGACCTCCTCATAGGTCTGTATGTTAAAGTATTAATTTATCAGGTGCATTCATTAATGGCATTAGCAATGAATGGTCCCTTGATATACCGATGATGCCGAGCCAGTATCAATCGATTTGACTTCTGAGCCATATCAACGGACTTCGGACTCGGAGAAGCTCCTATATAATACGATTAGTCTGCAGAATTGTACGCATGTAACATGTCACTTCTGACACGAAGTTACGAGACTTTTGGCTTTTTAATGTCGGAACTACAAGTCCTTTGAACTCATTTCTGCTAACGTAAATTTAACCGGATCTTCATCAGTTCACTGAAGGCCACAATGCTTCATCGAAGATTGATGAACGCGGTAGGCAAATAGACCTTTATCGAAAGCACAGTGAGTAGTGTAAACGTTTGAAGAATGGAAATTGTGATGTTAAAGAGCAGCGGCAAAGTCGATATAAAGTACAGGAAAGCTTTGCACAAGGGCTGAGCTTGCAGTCTAAGGATTGTCTCTGCCAAAACTGGCGTCTTCGATGACAAGCGCCTCAGAATTATAATATTAACACTGAAAATAGGGAAACTGAGCGAAAAATATATCTGCCACGAATTGACTTTAGGCAGGCTGGAAATCCGTACGGTATATTCCACGTGCAAGTTGCAGAACTTACGTAAGGTAATAATAGTACCTGCAATTTATATCAGAGGCACCTGCCACCGCAGAAATACTTGCCGAAAATGAAAGAGTGAATGCAGATTTGCTATACCCTAGTTACTTGCTTAATTGAGCAAAAAAAAATAAACCAGTTTATTCCCCAGATCTAAGTCCATATGATTACAGGGCTTCCTGTACCTTAAGTGAATAACTTGTTGATCTACTTCAAGGCGTCATAAATAGAGAAACTACATAGGAGAACGCGAATAGTCGTCCTATGGCGGCAGAAGTCCCCAGAGCGCTAAAACAACCTTCCAAAAAGTAAGGGAAATTAGTTCTAACACATATTAAAAAGTCATTCTAGCCCCACCAGTTAGAAGTTACTCAATTTCACAACCCGCAACAGTCTGATACTATATTAAATGTCTACAGTTAGGAAACTTTCCGAGAAGAAGTGCTCAGGATTGCCTTCAGTCACTAATAAAAAGGAAACTTGCGAATGAAAAAGTTAATTAAATATCTAATACGCTTTTTACAGAGGGTCGGGTCGGCAATTGCCGATTCAGATACGTACATCGTCAGCATAAGTGTAAATGGCCTGTTGAAGATCAAATCTATTAACCTGGACACCAAGAGACTTTATTAAAAGGTAAACATCCACGATCCACTGACTGACGGGACCGCAGCATGTTTTGGTACGGAATCAAAGCATTAATTATCTTACGAGTGAAAGTCAGGCAGATCAATGGATACGAATTTACGCATACTTAATAGAAACGCAAATATACAAGAAATTCTACTAATAGAATATGTAATAGATATAATAAATTATGAATTATGTAAGCCAAACTTTGTGTGAAATCTAAGAAAGATGTGCTGATACACAGTGGCACATGTAATAATACACTTACCAATTACTTCACTTGTCTTCATCGTGTCCATAGAAAGCGGAGATGGTACAGAAGATCAGAAGTAATAGATCGCTCAACAGAAAGAACGATGACCAGGTTGCGCACCTAGGCCTAAAAAATGAGTATGCTAACTCAATGGACATTGAATGGGCCTCCTATGAGCTAAGAAAGATGCCATAGTTCTTTGCGAAAAAATTATCTTGATAAACTAAGAGTGTGTACACTGACCGACGATGTTGCAAAACCAGTGATCTAGCCAACGATGCAAATTTGTTTCGGATAGAAAGCCTATCTGCACACAAAGGCACATAAAGCAAGCAAAAGAGTTTGAGGCTAGGTCAAACACGCCTATCCTTCAATAGTTTCACTAATATGATAACCATTTTCTATTCGCAGCAGCGTATTATATTTAACAGTAGATTATTTATAACAGGGCAAGCTGTTCATCCTGCAAGCTCGGCTAGCGACATCCGTTGATAACATCGCTGAAAAATTTGAATTTTTTTTTTATGAAAATAACAGCGGACTTGTAGCTGAATTTGATACTTTATCGAAAGCTAGCATTGGGTACGATTCAGGATTATCACCTACGTTTTAACACAGAGTAGTTTTTATAGGGTATCAATGGAGCTTGATGTTGTTTCAATTACTGCCTCAGCTAACACTCACACACTGTTCCTAGCCTTTGAACTACTTGCTATATTTCCCTTGTCTCTGTTGTAGAGAGATTACTCGATCGATACCAGTTGCTTGAAATACGAAATGCAAATAGTGTACCGCCGATTCCTCTAGTAGGCATATAATGATAAAAGGAACATTTGACAAGCTTTTTTTTTTTCATTTCAATTTTCGTCAAGCAGCGAATGGAAGCTCAGGCAAAGGGCCAAGATGTCGGAACATGTCCTTTTGTGAGATATAAAGTATTTCTTACACATCATAGCCAGTATTTTTTTCATGACATTTTCCGTCTGGCTCAAATCAATTTACGATTTCAGGGTTGACTCAAACGAAGTTGAGCAAACTTACCAAAGCAAGCTGTTCTTTGCAAGCGATCTCCGGCTTAAGTCGAAAACTAGTGTGTGTCAAAAACTAAAGAAACCTGACTTCTATAAATTGAAAAACAAAGAAACTTTTCTCGACTGTGTAAATTACATGGAATTGGAGATACTACTAAAGACGACATAATATCATTCTCTATGTCGGGACGGTTCGTCGACGACAAATATAGTAATCAAAAGCAACGATGATAAAAGGAAATACGTGTGCAAGGTGAGACTACACATGTTAGAAGTTTTCCTTTCCGCTTGCTGGATTTAACAAACGCATTTTATCCCATACAGAGCTGATTTCTACTGTAAAATGCACTAATCAGGTGTACTTGTCAAGCACCATCTGTATCAAAACAACGCACGTGTTACTAGTAAAATGGTAGGACTTAGCGCTTTGCACGACGTACTTTGTATCAAATCGTGCATGTATGCATGCATGCATGTATGTATGTATGTATGCTATTGAGTGGAAGGTAGCTCACCAGGTCCCCGTTTGGTCCGTTGCTGTCCGATTGTAGCGCGCGCCGTTAAAATATGGCAGACTGCCGGTGCACTCGAAAGTTCCGATCGCGTTGCGAATGGGCATTGCTCTCACGTTTCTGATTGTGCTACAGTAAAGGAACTGCTTGTCGAAGCTCTCCGGCACCCGGAAGTAATGGCGATCGTGAGTACAACGCTTTTTTATTACGCTTTATTAACGTTACCTCATCTTACTGTGATGCTGTTTTCGTCGAGTCTTTGTTTCGGCCTGCTCTCGGTGTATCGTTATGATGCAACAACTAATATGACCTAGGTGCTTTTGTATAGGACGAAAACGTTGCTGTAAAACGTGCCAGTAGTTCGTTTACCCATTGCACAGCACACGTTGGCTTTTCCTCTACGTGCAAACGTAGATGCTTGCATCATAACAATTAGTTACTGATAGTTTCATCTTCCAAGTTAAAAAGACCGCATTAATGTGAACGTCTAAATAAAATGATTTTCGCTTCACTGTTGTACGACATGTGCATATTTTTAGATCTGATTTTAGCTGGCTTATGCTGGCACGTTTGACAAATGTATCAAAAATAGATTTTTCTGTACGTTTTAGTATTTTTGTCCATATTTTCATTCGTTTTCACGCATAACGAAGCAACATTTTCATAAGGGCACGCTCTCTATTTTTGCAGACGGGCGACGTACACGTAGAGGCAATCACGTACGGTTCAGTGAACAATGTGGCCCTTTTTGCCATATTGGCACATATCGAAGTAAATTGGTAATATGGTGATGTAGGCTGACTAATTGACTGGACTGGTTAGACACGGTCGAGCGTTGCCGGGCTACGGGACCGACCGAAAGGTATATGACTTCCTTGGTAGTGTCGTGCAAGAGTGAGGCACTCTAAACCCGAAAGTGGGTCGGAGACTGAAAGCCTTCAACTGAATCGAATTTGACCCATACATCAATAAATATATGCACAAGTATACACTGCCTTTCTTTATCAGGACTAAAATGGGTAATCGACTACCAATTTTGTTAAGGATTTTCGCCGTTCTTCTAACTGGAAAAGTATAATAAATGCTGATTGATTGATAATTATTAGACCACACAGATATCAAATGTACGTTATTTATGGCATCCGACATATTGGAACGAGAGATCGTACCTGTGATGACGAAGTAAATCTGTATCTAAGTTAGCCTGTGTCCACTATACTGAACAAATCGTGTTTTTTTTTCCGATTTTGGTGTCCTTGTGGCACCTTGTAACGACATCGTTGGCGTCGGAGTATCACAGTCGATGCGTCGAATCTACTACTGGAACATGGAAAATAGTATGTACAGAAATTATAGGGCTCGTAAAGAGGTTGATGAGGCTGTGATCCATTTTCATCCGGGAATCGCTCTTCGTGGGAGAGGTAAATCCTTGTTGATAAAAGCAGATCACCATATTCGACTTGACTTTCGAACAATAGGTTGGACGTGTCGCACAGCTTAAATTTATATATAAACAACCCAAGTGAAATTACCTTGAACAAGTTTACGCATAAATATAAACCCAACTAACACATTATCGTCCAAGCTTTTGGGCTCCCTATACAATAGTGATCTATAAGTGGTTGGCGAAGATTTAATCACGGGTCGCCATCGAGCATCAAAGAACCTATTGCGCGCATCACCTTCAAAAAACGCCGTTAAATGTTAAGACGGAGGCAGCGATAACCCCATGTAACATATATTCTCAGCTAAATAACAAAAGCTCTCTGATATCTCTCTGATATGAACTGTGGCTCGACGTATGATGAAGGAAGATCGCATTCCTGAAGAAGATCCATTGTTTTATTTAACACCGGAGGAGATGATTGATCTCATTGATACGTAATCTGACCGACGCTAATCGTTGCGAGTGTGCTATACAAATTGAAAAACTAGGACAAAAAAGGATATGTGCCATTGTCTTCCAGGCTTTGATCTGTATGAGCATATTATCTTCCTGGGTGGACGAAGCGCCCAGTTTACACGAATGAATCTGCGCTTCCTTTATCTCCAGTTTAGGAATCCACGACTCACTGTGCAAGCTGTGAATTGGATGAAAAACGTATGTAAAGCCTGCGCCTGTGATATTTACCCAGAGCACATAGCCCAACCACCGCTTGTTTCGGTATAGGGTGTCCGATCAATCTAATCATATCTGTCAGAGTTCTGATAAGTTGTAACAATAGCCGATACATTTATTTCATTACAGGGAGTTATTTTATATTCATATCACAGTACTCGCCACGTTGCGCTTTTATTAACATTAGAGCAATACGAATGGAATTTGGCATACGTTTTGATATGTGCAGATCCGTCTGATCTGAATCAGAAACGGCAAGAACTGTAGCTATTTTTCCATCTCTTGTTCTTTTGATAGATAAATCGCAAAACGATAAACGGGTTGCCACCTGGAGCTCGTTCCATGACGGGCATTCCTGTATCAAAAGACCAAATAATGGCTTCAGCCCACGTTTTAAGGATGCTCACCTCATCCAGAGGGTAAAAGGGATGTGTCTATCTACAATGACGTCTCCCATATACATGGCTCCACAGATCCTCGGCGAACATAGTCTTTCTTAAAAGGCCAAAGACTTTTCAGATTGTCCCATCTACTGTGTATTAGAATAGAGGCAAACCAGTCATGACAAAACTTCCATAACCGCAGAGATTTCTAATAATTTAATGAACACGACTTGAAGGCGGTAGCTGTGTTTTTATACTCCTTCATAAGATGCAGGAAATAGCGCTTGCAAGCCCTTGTATATTATTCAAGTAATTATCATAGCCCTTACACCTCTAAAAAGTTTATGATACGCTTTCGAGAAAAGTACGCAATAAAAACAAGTTCTTCTTACGACAACCTAATGAGCAGACCCATGTTATATACACGCATTAACTAAAAGTTTTTTTCACTATCAGTAAAAGACTCAGATACGAACAGACCGTGTTTAAGGCTATGAGGTACGAAAGTGATAATATTGTTTGACTACAAGAACTACAAAAACCGAAAAAAAAAAAAAAGTAAGTAACTGTAGTGACTTAGCAGTGCACACCGGAGTTCCATGAAGCACAATTTCGTTAAGCGGTTCCAATTAAGCCTGATCCAATCTAACATATTGAATTCAAAAGCTCTTTATTAACAGGGGTTAATAAAGTGAATACATCTGAATTAAAAAAAAAAACGCAATAATCTTTGGCTTACGATAAAAACCTAGTCATACTACTGGAATTTTAAAGGGCAAGAATGGGAGTAAAGAAATCAGAAAAGCGTTTTTATTGAAAGGGCAAGGGGAAATCGGGGTAAAAGACTTCTCTTATTAAAATCTTGGAATATATAACTATTATCCGGTATTTTAAATATTAGGAATAGAAAAATTGTTTAAAGCAATTAGGAAGCGAAATTCAGGTTATGGAGTATTGCTAGGTTTAGGTTTTGACAGGATCGTAAAGGGGAGGAGCGTCGCTAGTACTACGGACCTTACCATTATTTACAAAACAAGCACGATTTGCAAGCTGAATTAGTATGATTACGGGGCGAATCGCATACGCAACAGATATCGGATGGAGCCCCTATTTCCCTTTGATCAGTGGAATTGTAATGAAGCTTGGCGTTCTTATCTCACATGGTAACCAACAATTCATATCAATCTTTTTCGTTTGTATCAGTCGTTTTCAAAACGTTCATTAACTATTATTATGGTAATTTCTAGAAAACAGCTACCTGAGATGCATGTGTGGCGTTAGAGGTGGGACGTTAGAAGACTACGGAGCGACCTATTTTCATGCAAGTTATCATATTAACGGTACTTTTCATTTCTTTGTTAGGTGCCGCAGTTGCACGCGAATATGGTCTCCCCTCGGTCACGGCGCGACACGTATCTTCCATTCAGGAGAAAAGGTATCGCTTGACGGCGATGACCATTCACGGCGGAAAAAACGGTGTTTAATCTAGCCCACTAGTTCTAGCGTAAGAGGGTTCTGGAAAGAAAGACAGTACCTGAGAACAGTCCGAACTCAACTTCAATAACGATAGTTGATGAAAAAGTCAAATGACTCATAGACGATATATAATTAATCATTTTGAATCTAATCATGTTGATAACCGTGCGTGAGAGGCTAATTATAGTTCGTCCTTCACTCGTCATTTGTTCTTCACTAGTGCCGTGCTAGAAGAATAAAAAAAACAAAAAAAAAAAAGACAAAAAAATAAAATTACCTTCATTAAATCTAATTCTTTACGATTTACGTAAAACGAAACAATTTTCGCACAGATTTGTTTAGTAGAGATAACTAGCTACCCTAAGGTTGGGCTTGAATTTTAAGAACCTAACTAGAAGCAGCTTCTACGAATCACACCAAAGAGTCTTACTTTGACAGTTATTTTCACAAATTTCCCTGGACGAAAGATGAACAAATATATTTCAGCTTTAATCCGTATCAACGACTCCGTCTAACCTCTCTACCATATCTAAATAGTTTTTTTTTTTCTCCATCCAATCGTTTACGGATGTGTGTTTTCGACATTGATTTATTTGTGTATTTAGTTGTAATGACACTTCTACATGGGTTTACAATTGGAAAAGGAAGCGGTTCTTGTAGGTAAGTTGTTTAACTTTAATGGATCATTTCAAGCACAAGGTTCGTTATACCTGATTGCAGGCTTCCTTTGATGGCTGATCGAAAATACAGAACAGGATTGTGCTTACTGTTTCCTAAATCAAAGACGCTTAGGCAACCTTTGAACATCTTTCAAATGTGCATCTGAATATTGAGTTATAATTTATCGCCTACTATCTCATCGTCGATCTGAATGCACCACTTCACAAAAACACAATAGAATATATTTCTAATAAAAAAATTTTATACCGCAAAAAACGTATTGTATGTACTAGTATCGGCAGCGGATGTAAGTGTGTGTTGTTTGTTAGTATGAAACGTTTTCATTCTGTGAAGATGTCTCGGGTATGAGCAATTTCAGCTAGCTTCGGTCGTACATATGGGGTGAATTATAAAACACACGCTCCTATATAAAGCAGGTGAACGCCTTCGGCTTAATCTTGTTAAAGTTGTTTATGGAGCAATAGAGTTATTGTGTTCCGTCCCTACTGGCACGCCGTGAAGTGTATATATAGAGGGTCTATTGTCAGCGCAACGATTTTTAGCTGAACTTTCACAGTGCTACAAACCGCTATTGTTTTGTGTGGACACATGCGCAATTGTAAATTTTCAAAAAGTAGCGGGTTCTACGGAATAGGTCGCTCGTCCAGCTGACATCAACATGTCACAAAGGAAACTTCAACAACGAGAAACGCTCACCTGCTCTGACTGATACATTTTCTTCGAACGATATCTTTTTTGGCGATAACGAATGATCATTTACTTTATTTGGCGGCGTGAAACGATGTGCATTCGCTAATCAAGATAAACTAGATCGTTATTGTTTAAGCTGTTCGTGGCGGCTCATCGCCGAAATGGGTAGTAATTTACATTTATGACAAAACGCGTTTTCCTTGTTCATATACATAAATTACTGCATAATAGGTAGAAAAAATAAGGTGTCTCAGAAAATCTCACACTACATTTTTACTATGTAACATTGCAAAAACAGGAACCAAAATCTACGACCTTCTTCTAAATAATGATAGCCAAGTGATCCTTTTACCGTCGATCCATTACCAATTTGAAGGGACCAATTTATATATATATATATATATATATATATTGTAGTTGTATTTTAACGCGTTAAGGAAACCTGGAATGTAATGAGCTTCATGTCAACTTTTTTGATTACCCCTTAGACCCTATTATCGAAGTTTAGCTTATTACTTGTGTGCTTCCCGAACAGCAGGTACTGTTGCGCTAAACGGAACTTGGTTCCGCCTTCTGGAATCACCACGTTACATCTATCGTTATTAGGATGAAAATTCTTAGCTTAGACATTGCTCCGAATGAGGTTCGAAGGCCTGCTGCACCTCAGCTGTTCCGCAACGCCCTTGACTTGCAAAAAATAGAAGTCAGCCTTTTCATCCAACTCAACTAAAATGTAGCCTTGGATAAAAATCCTATGGGTTCTAGCTGCTTGTCAAAAATTGGGAACTTGGCCAAATTAGCCGCATCGTACGCGAGCACAGCCGCCTCACTCTTATCCTAAGAACCAACTAATGTATCGATAGTGGGTATGACTAAACGCACCGTTGTTGAGCGTTCGGTGCGCTCTATCACTCGCCTGGTGAGCCTCTTGAGGCTTACTGCACCGAATATGTTTTTATACATGGTAAGTTCCAAGGACCGAGCCTAGCCATAAACACGACCCACAAAAATTATATCGTCGCAGAGTTCCAACGCCTTTAAGGCTCAGTAAAGCGTGACGAATGGGTCGCACTATGGTCCATAGATAACGAATCGAACTGGATCGCAGAAGCGGAGGTAGCGCTAGATGTGAAACGTCAGCCTAACCTAACGTTGTGTACGGGACGGGCGGATTGCGTCTAGCCAGGAGCTAAAGTGTGCGTTCAAGCAGGAGATATTTCTGTTAATAAAATAATGTGTAAGCGAAACACTTCCACAAACCCTTAGCTCCCACTGGTGAGCGTGGTGATTACTGGCCGGCTACAGACCCTTTCTCACTAGGAGGAGTTACCGAACGCGCCATGTCTCTCTGTTTCTTTCAGTCTTGAAAAGAACTTTAATATGCGACGACGAGCGGAAAGAAGCGATCCACCCTTCTTTTCGAAGACCATAAGAGTTCCGTTGACGCATCCTGCTCTAAGAAGAACGCTAAGACTCATACACTAAACTCTGAATGCGTAACCTTCGACAGGGTCGGACAAAGTTTCCTTTACAGAACGTTATTCATGCGCTTTTAACAAAAAACACTATTTGCTGCGTGGGCGTAACATCTTAATACAACTACGTGTTGCTACAATTTTCTTTCTGGCCATATTACGGCGATCCCAATGTCGACAGGATCAAGGCGATCGTTTTCAAATTACAATCTTAGCTGTTGTAAGACATTTGCAGGCCTTCCATTGCGTCAGGCGTTTCAGAAGTTGCCCTTCCGGAAACCGCAACACTAATGAGCCTACCTGTCTTGCATATAGCAACAGTAGAAGACAAAGTTCTCTTATACTTTGTCAGTACTCAGTGTTGACTCTCTCGGAATATGGCTATGCCCTACCCTTGCCTGGACAATACGAGTAGACACTGAGGTTTCAACGTTGCTGGCAGTAAATGATTAGGCCTTGCATGTTAGGCTTCAGTGTGTTGTCTTATTAAAAATCAGTACCCGAACACTCGCCGCATTGGTTTTATGTTCTATCCATGTTGATATCAATCTAAGGGTGATGATGTACTGCCTTAGATAACTCATATTTTTAGGCATTTTTTTCGTGAAGGAGCACATTTTGTACTGCATTATTTAAAAACGGCCGCGCATTCCTCAAAGAGATTAACGGACGAATGATGTTCTCGTCTTTTCAATTTGTGTTTGTTGAAACGTTTGGTTGCAAGCAACATTGGTAAAATTATGCAACATTATTTTAAAAAACTTCGTCATTTAAATCTTTAATAAAATTTAAAACTATCATTTTACCGTGAGACCCCTTTGAAGACACTATATCATTGTCGGTACTAACTGCCCGAATTTATTACAAGCATTTTCCTTCTATCCACGTGTAAAAGCAAATTTAGAAGATTCATTGTCCATCAAAAAACACCTTTGAAATTGATTAAACGCTTTCGATATAAGCTTGTCGGTAATCAAATCAGCTAAAGATGAAATGGATGACATAGCAAATCAATTGGTTAGCGGTTGTTTTCAAAGATCTAGCCGTAACTTTCAATCAACTTATACCGCGTATTTATACTTTTCAGCCCAATCTGAGATCGGATGCCGAGATCAACGGGCTTTGTTTCTACTTAGAAGTAAATAGAGAATCAGCCAAAAAAACAATCAGCCCTTTGCTGGTAGAGATATTTTCTCAAGCCAAGGACCTGTTCGGTGTTTTCTGCTCTGTTCTTAGAATTGGGTGTCTTCTCAAATTTTCCATTTGGTCTAATAGCATAGGAGGCGTTCCTTTGGTGTCCATATAGATAAATGCAATATATCCTAATTATAATTTATAAACGAAGTCTAATCCTTGTATTACTTTAGCCGGTATTACTTTAAAGGGCCCACAATAAGTAACTAAAATGGTATAGCATGTAGGAGATATATTAGACGATGTGAATGGAATTTTTTTCTAACGAATCTGGAGAATGGTGAAGCTAGGTTATGTCGTATGACCGTCCTTCTTAGCGCGCGTCAGGGTCGAACGTTCTGGGCAGTTTTTTTTTTATTTGTGTAGGCTGCCTATCTTAATTCGATTGTGTAATTGGGTTCGAACTTACACATAAATATGCATACAAACGCCAGATGCTTATAATTCGGTCCGGTAGTCGAGCATCTGTTTTGCCTCTACGAAAGTCTTCAATTCTATGACACCTTACCAGGTGGACACAGAAAAGCTGCCGGTAAGGAAAAGCCAAAAAGTGCATTAAAAGTTTTTTTAGCTTCTGTTTAAAATTGTTCGAATCAAAAATTAGAAAAGCATAAGTAAATTTTGCAATAAACAATTTTTCAAGATTTTTTGAAATACATTGCCCACTTATCGTCAATCAAAAACAACTAAAACATCTAATTTCAAAAATAGTTTCATGTAATATGTACATATATATATATATATATATATATATATATATATATAGCTCGTAATTAGTACTGAAGGAAAAAATAGTACGCGTATAAACAGTGTGCATTCTATGACGTATCATACAGATGTATCTCAAGAGTGACCTTATTAGAGCTATTTCAATCATGCATATCATAAAAATTTACGATGATCCTCTTCGGTTATGTAGTAAATAGGCCTTCCGGCCAACGAGGGTTATCTGCACTGCAGTACTATAGCATTGTCTCCAAGATAAAGTTTACCATGTGTCGGTAGTCTAGTCTGCGTGTTAAAGGTTTGCATTCTGCGCTCGTAGCAGTCCCCGTAACGCGTCGGAGTGATAAAAAAAATCCCTCACGTATTAAACTGTGTAAAATCGTGGGCAACGCTGTTCTTTTGTTCACTGATCGTGTTTTTACGCTGTGATTCTCATAGATTTTAAATACGTGTCGATATCAGTAAACAGACCCAAATACCGACGCCACTTTTGGCGGAAATAATCATGAGCTCAGGTACGTTGCGGTAACGGCCACACTGCGGTCGCTGGCAATCTAGCAATGAGAAACTTATCCGCAATATGTTCGTCGGACCTGAAAATAATTAACAGTAGGACCAACTACGTTATTATTTATTAGAAGCTATTTTGCCATAATTTTGTATTCATGTGATCCGGCTTTCAATGTGTGTAATGCCTAAGCTCTCATGGATGTTATACCATAACCGATTACTGTCGATTTTGTTGGTGCAGAGGGATTTCATGATTTTTTTTTACAAAAAAAAATATTATGGATGCTTCAACCTATTACATCAGTGGTTGCCTGACTGATTAGTTTGTGGCTGTTTGTTTATATAATCACAACAAAAGACTTAATGATAAATCATTTCTATAGACTTTAAATTATAGAAATAGCCTATATTCTGCGTTGGAAATACAAGTTACAAAACCATGAAGCCAACACAGGAGAATTTTGTCTCTTCGTTACCGCCATTGATCCGTATTTTCCACTTCAATTGAGCGAAAAATGTTACCTCTAAAGGAAGCTCGACAAATAAATTTGTTCGTAGTAGAACTATTAATAATTAACTCAACAAATGGAAACTAAGTGGCTATATATAGGCATATAATAACGGTGATATTACCGTAGTCCGTATTGAAAACTCCGCTGGTCATTATACTATGGGGTGTACCAGCTTTATAAGACCGCCTAAAGTAGCATAACACCCAAATAAAACATATTTCCACGATAAACCATTCCCACAATCGGACGCTTAAGAATCGAACGAAATCATAGAATTTTCGATAATACCTCATCTATTATTTTTCCCTATTTCTATCAGCATAGCTGAGATTCAGTCTTCTTTTTTCAGAACTCAGTCAGATTAGCCGACACGGTTTCTCGTGACTCAGAATGTGACTCGAAACTCAGATCTGTTATTTGCTGAGAGAAGGAATATGGGACTACAAATAGAAAACGTGGACAGATATGCGTTTGGTGCATCGATTCGATAGAAATTGGTTGAAGTTAAAGTAGGTCTACATACTCAATGAGGACAAGTCAGGCATACATTTGAGTTAATCGCTGAATTACTATATATTTGATATAGATCGTTGCAATTTCGCAAGCGTAGGCTATTTGGGGAGATGCCAGGTAGTGAGCGTCACTTCACAGTTTGACTAAATTATCCGAACCGTTTTCTTAGGCAGATTATACCTAGGCACTGTCAGCAAAACGTTATTCTAACTCCGTGTGCGAAGCTCAACTATGGGCTCATCATATGGAATCATTGCTGACGCTCGACTGAAAATAGGACTAGTATTTGGATTGAAGTAGAAGTGGAAAATAGGGCGCATTATCCCCATGTATCGGGTTTGATTTGCCCGTCGGTTCATATCAAACTAACGTCAATGAATCAACTAAGGTTTCGGTTAACGTTACGTAACCATTTAAGGATCGAAAACCGACCGCATTTTCAATCGGGTTACATTGCGTTCATATTCGTGAGACACTATTGTTGCATAACTATTCCAAGGCAATGTTTGCTTTTGTAGTTTCGCGCCACGCGTGCCTTGGCATGCGCTCCGCGCCTAAGATATGGTAGCAGAAGTTATGTCTGGGATGTCGCAAGTGTCTCTGCCCTAGGTTATAGAAGAAAATGGGTAATTCTTCAGTAGCAGAGCTTCAAACAACGCTGCAGAATGCTGGCTTATTTATGCTTTGTTATCGGAAAATAGTATTACTTCAAGCAGCTGTTAATGAACATCAGATTCCAGCATATATTGAAATAAAAAGCAAAGGGTAGTATACCCTGTAGTTCAAAACAAGCAAGGATAGCCACTCAGAATATTAGGCCATTCGTTATGATCGGATCAGTATCAATTTAAACCATGAGATCTGAGACCGGGCAGGTGGGATTTGTGCGTATCCAATGCTCTAACTGTATTAATGAACCTATATTTGGTTTGTAGGAAAATCCGTTTGTCTTTCATTAGTGACTGGCATAGCCAGTTGGATAGTGCTGGAGGCTGCAAACATATGGCGATATTTTCTCCATCCTCTGTTTCTTTGTTATGTACTGGTAATGGAGTCCCTAATTCAGTTAAACATATACTTCTTTGTTCACCCCGACGCCGATTTCGATGCCGCTTCACAGAAATCAGTGCTGACGGCGGCACGCTGCCATTTCCAGTAGACATCGGTCGCCTCTCTGGAGGACTTGGTCGATACCAGATAATGCTGGTTGCAATGATATTCCTTCGCAGCTTTCCCAGTTCGTGGACCCTGACGGGACTGGAGTTCATCGCAGGTGACGTCGATCACTGGTGCGCACCCCCCAACGACAGCTGGGCCCCAGAGGTATGAAGTAATGGTAAAAGAAATGTCAAAGAAGATTGCCGAAAACAAAATTTCTGTCGCCCATGATCAAAGACAAGTTGATGCAATATCTCCGAGTAAGTTGTATTTAATGTAAATATTATCAGTAGATAAGCTTTTACATACATTACAGTGATCCGATACGCAGTAAGTTTAAGTCAGTCAAGCTCCTTATTTACATTATTAGGTGATACCAATCAATTTAGTGCGAGCATTTTATTACACGTAATTGAACGTGTTACGTCGACACAATAGATTGTTCAAGTTCTATTCAGTCGTGGTACAATTCACGTTCTGATAGTAGCGCTTTCGTTGCTGCGGAATTTTCTTGCCACGTAACGCTGTTCGTATATAGAGCACTTTTGAAGTACAAAGATGAAGTACGAATGTTTTCATTACGATGATCATTTCTATTTTGCATTGCAAAGACGACGGCCATGCTCTGACTTCAAGTTCCGATACGCATATAGAGGCTGCGTTCAATGTGCGAAGTATATCGTGCCATAGCGTGGGCTACCGGTGGCAACCGTCTCCGAATTGTATTCACTCTGACCTTTATCTGTTACTCAGTCAACTCGACGCGGTACCTCAGCTACATGTTTATATTTCCCAATCAACGAAATGACAATGGTCGTTACTATTTCGAAAAGCCCTGCATAGGAATATTCATTGATCCACGAAGACAAGCGATCCAACTTACGCTAACTGCTTACTCGTCTGGTCCAAGTCGTTGTGAAAATAATATGAATATGTACGTTTTTGTTTGGGTAGATTTATAGGCCAAAATTATTTCCTTCATTTTGGTCATTTATTACTTTATGGCTGTGAGCTTAGACGCCGTTAGTTTGACTGTGTTTCGTCAAATCGACGGTCACGCATAGTGATAGAGATTTTCTATATAATTAATTGGATGAGTACCTCCACGTCTAAGCTTATGCCGCTTGGACTCATTTCATCGTTTAGAAATGGAAGCATGAAGGAATTCCTGAAGGAGACCACTGCCATCGCTTTGTATTAAATCGAAACGGTTCTATAAATCAGTCTATTATCGAGCCCTGCGAACACTGGAGTTTCAACACGACGTTACTATCAAGCTCAGTAGCGGAGGTTTGTGTGTTTTTCAAATTGATTCTATTTATTTATTGCACATATCTTACTGTTATAGTGTTTCGTTTAGTGATGAGCTTAATTTAACGATAAATTTCGTAGCGTCCCTTTTAGGCAAAGTATGGGGCTTTTAAGGGGCGAATATCCCTTAATTAGAACCTTTGAGTTTTTTTGTCAAACTGTCACAGGCCCATTTCCTTTATTAAATAACCTCATAATACTCAATACGGAAAAATTAACACAATGTAATATGGCATATACTTAACTTCATAGTGATAAATAGCTATCACCGGGTTAGCGTTCATTCATTATTAATAATTTTGGCCTTCTTTTCCGTTTCCTATTCGTTAGTTTAATCTTGTCTGTGAACGCTCCTGGCAGAAGTCCGCCATTCAGAGCGTCGTGTTCGTGGCGCAGATATTTGGTGCCCTTCTCATTGGAAAACTCTCTGATCGGTAAGTTTTACAACTTAGAAGAGCATCACTGTTGTACGCCGGCGTTGAAAAGTTACTCATAATGAAAAGCGAACAAGCGGCACTGACCAATTACGTCACTCTATGACCAACCTCATCATGGACATTAGCCAATAAATAATATGGTACAGTGTATTCGACAATCGACCATGCACTAAGTTAATGTTTCCGAACGTTCTATCGTTCGGCGAGGCGTAGTAAGTAAAATCTGTAAAAATTAAGTTATTTCCCCGTTTCAGAATTGGCCGACTTCCTTCGTATACGTGGTCTACGGCGTTGTTTGTATTATTCGGGTTCATTGCGTCGTTCGCGCCTTCCGTAGCATTTTTTAACGTGCTACGATTTATTCAGTGCGTCTGCATCGCTGGACTAAATACAAGCATCTCCACATTCTGTGTGTATCTTAATGACCGCATGTTAACATACCACCATTGAAATCTTTGATACTTCAGACGGTTAGAGTATAATTTTCCGAACTTAACAATCCAGTCAAATAATTAACTTAGATTAGTATACGAGCTACCCGAGGCAAGGTGTATCGAGATAGGCTTTCGTGCAGAAGCCTATTGTGGCGCGTTTTCATAGACCGTATGATTATACCATAGATGGGTTACGAACAAATCATTGAAGAGCATCTATATTAACAAATGAATAATTTATCCGCTGGTAAGTAGTATTGATACGTGTTTTTGATTGATGGCACAAATTGACGTAACTTGTACTACCATTGTACTTGCATATTCGTGTATATGTTACTCGCCCATAGACACTGAAGTGAGCCTTGCCGAACATCGGAGCTTGCTGAATGTCGGGTTTGCGTTGGGGTTCCAGATACCAATGTTGTTCTCTCCATCTCTGGCAGGATTCCTTCACAGCTGGAGAGGCGTTCAGATGGCTATGGGACTTAGCGCCGTGCCTTTGCTGCCTTTTTTCTGGTAGACCTACTTTGTATTCGGATATATTCAATACAGAACAATTTATTGTCTCGAAGAGCAAACTTGATTTGCAACGGAAAGCCTATTATAGAAGCTTCCGACATTCGCCAGTTCGCAAAGATTAACTTCTCTATAATTGCATTTTCGGCAATCTACTAGTTCTGTACTAGGGCAGCTACTTATCATAAATTTAGTCATTAATCTTTCAGCCTAATGCGATGCTCGTCGCATAACGATCGTTAGTAAATTGTAGAAGGGGGTATGGACACATCCTTGGCAACTTTGTCACTATAGATGAATGAATTTTTGGAAATTTCGTATGAATTTTATGCTTACTCTGTATTTTTGTTCATTGATTCAGCATCCTCCAAGAATCGCCTCGATGGCTTTTGACGAAAGGTCAACCTGCCAGATCTCGTCGTGCACTCGAAAATATCTTACGTTTCAATAAACAGGACGTGTCTGTCCTTGACAATCTGCCATTGTCAACGGGAAAAATATTGCCCAAACAGGTCGGCGTAAGCCTTGCTGACATGCTGAAGACTTCAGCCTACCGCAACACCGTTCTAGCATTATTCTCATTATGGTAAGGTGTTATGTGAATTTGGAATTGACTTTTCGGTGGTCGAGCGAGAAAATTACATTTTAGCTTGCGGATCATTCAGCGATTAACCTGGGTAATGAACCTGGTTCTGACTAACACATCACAATCATTATGTCTTTTGTGGCGCCGAGGTTTTTGGACCAAGCGGCGTTTTTTTCAGCTATCTACCTCTCGACACGAATCCCAGGCGATCGGCCGCGCAATTTCGCCTGTACAGCAGCTGCAGGGGTCGCTGGTGGTGCAGGTGCTATCGTGCTTCTGAGATTTGTTTCACGAAAGTCCTCCGTCGGGGGTTTCCTCATTATCTCGTCATGTGCTTTTATCGCGCTTGCTGTGTTGCCACAAGGTCAGCGTACCGTTAGTATTTTGATATGGTTTTCCTAATCTTTACACATTAAATCGAAGACATTTACTAACTTCTTCATAGCCGTCGCGTCAGGTTAAAAAATGTTCATCTGTGTAAGCACCCCGAGGCATGCCAGAGAAATGGCTAAAATTAATAATCTATGTTTATGTTACGACCATCGAATTACGAAGATAGAACTTAGATAACCCGTGCTAGCGAGACTGGACAGAATGATTTATTTAAAAGCCTACACATTTAGCCTTTTTCCGCCTACATATAACCCGACATCGCAAGTGACATGATATTGATTTCATGCAACAAATCGTAAATTAAGCAATGGCTGATGGATGTACTTCAAAAATATCAGAGACAACTATTTTTTTATACTTCTGACCCATAATTGTTTAAAAAAAAACAACGTTTGTCGTGGGGTGTTTATTATAGCATCTAGTCGACGCTTGGACCATTTTAATAGATAAAAACCACTGAAAAAATTCATGAATAACTCAACTAAGGGCAAACTATGGCTATTTTTACTTTCAATATGTAGATTCAGCGGAATGGTTACATCTAATAGCCGCAATGTTGCTTCGGTTTTCAATTGTGACGTCTACTGGGATCATCTGGACGTATACGCTTGAGGTAAACGCATATAATCGCCTTGTAAATATCATCCCTATTCGTGTATGTGTCCCTAGCAGACACCGCTATTCAGCTACGCATTACACTGTCTTATTGATCGTACATATCTCTTCAATAAGGATCATTCAAATGGTCGACATATTTCCATTGATGACTCCTGGACAATTTTGCTACCTTCATTCTTGACAAAATATCCTGCTTTTTTTCGTTGACGTTAACATAACTATTAAAGTTTCGTTTCTTTTTGAAGATTTTTCCCACGATCGTGCGCAATTTTGGCTTCAGCTGCTGCTTCTGCTTCGGACGGATTGGAGGAACAATTGCGCCCTTCATGAGAGACCTCGTATGACAATAACTATTATTTTAGTATTATACAGTCAACATTCTGATTATTCCATTGTTAGCATAACATGAAACAGTACAGCGTCGAATTATTTCTAGCCGTGTTGATGTTCTGGTTCGTACTATATTTCTGTTGATTGCGTTTGTATAGGGCGAGTGGTATCATTGTGCACCTTATTTCGTCTTAGCAGCGGCCTGTATCGGAGCAGGCCTTTCGCTGCCTTTCCTACCAGAGACACTTAATGCTCCCTTGCCGGACAACCTAGCTGATATTCGAACCCTAAACAAGGACAACGTGGTGCCAAGTAATCATAATGCCATGGAGACGTCACATACTGCTATTCCCCTGGTGAAATCATGATGACCGTTTCGCTGTGTACAAGTTTCGTATTCCCAGATCACTCAGCATAATGCCACCACGTTATCTATGTTGATGTACGAACATTTCTGTAATTCATTAAGCATAAAATGATTTTTCTTTGCTTTCTTGTTTCGATGGCGTAACGCTATCAGTGAACTGTCCGATGGAAAGCTTTGATGTAAAAGAGAACGTAATCAAATCGCTAAATATACATTTAAGCTGACTGATAACCTAAGAACGCCTGAGCAGTCCCTTAATTTTTCTAGCAACCGTTTAAAACAGAAATTTTTTTAAGGAAGGATTAAAAAATATTTTCGTTTTGTCTTTTCGACGAGTGCTAGATAAGCTACACCAGGTCAACGAAAAACGCCTATTTGAGCTCTAAATAATCCAACGATTAGACAACGGTTAACTGTTTTAATATCAGTATGGTGTCAACGCGGTTTGAGAGCGCAATTTAGCGCTAATTTTATGTTTGAGGTAGTATATTGTCTTTAATGATCGACTTATAAGCCTTTTCTTTAATGAATCCTGAGGTTCTATCTACTCAACATACTACACATCAACCTTGCACTACCTAGGGAACGATAGCGGTGCATTGATTAGACTCATTTGATACTATCACAGTATGTACAAGGGTTGAAGTCGTTTATTAGCTCAAACCTGCCTTGCCCTTGGGCTTCTTCGGAAAGCGTTGGGGCTCCATCCATTGCTTGCTGCCATGCAAATGAACATCCTGATAAATCGAATGATCGCAGAAGAGAACTAGGCCGTAGAGATTAGTTCGCTTTTATAAGTGCAATACTTCAGAATGTAAAAAAGTTATGCAAACATTGCACAGATAAGCACTGAATCAAGATGTGCAGAAGTAAAAATCGGAACGAATTTCTTGTTTTTCAAAGAAAAGATGCGGTATTATTCTTTGCGGATGCAGAAATCGTCCGGCGCTTATCCATTACTTAAGTAAACTCACCGGCTCAGTTTCCGTACAAAGTAATGGTCTGCGCTATAGTATTACTACAAAAGGGTCCACAACTGACATTTGGGATTATTGCAATTTTATGCCGATAATAGCATAGTACATATACATCAATTCGGTTGGTGTCCTTTCCAGAGCATGAGTAAGGTTTCTAATTTGAATGTCACATAGTTGGCCTTTAAGGTTCCTGCCAGAAGCGGTACCTAGAAATGAGAATTACAATTACCTTAAAATACAGCGGCAGTCTTAAGCTTGACAAATGTACATCGGATTGTGCCATAACGCACAATATATTATATACTAAATAGGCTCATTTAGTTTCAACATGGATCAATGAAAAGATAATTAATCAACGACGAGCATCGGTTGTTCAGATCATGACTGCTTTACCACCCTTATGATCATGGGAGAAACTTAATGCTTAACGATCTGGTCCAGCAGCTATCTGAAAAATCCATATAACCATCGATGAAAAAAAAACAAATCACCGAGATTTTATACAAACTAGAATTACATTCCTCTGTGTCAGTTGTATTACCCACAGCTCCGACTATCTCCTCTATTTCGTCAACGGTATTTGGCCTCGGCCTTGTGCGAACTGAGCTCGCCATTAACACCAATGAGGGAAGCAATTATGAAACGCACGAATCGAACGCAGGATGGAGCATTTTTTCTATTATTAACTTCAATAGATACTAGGCATCACTTTGATAATCGATAAGAAAACGATTTTTACGCTCTTGCTATATTGATAAATTTCTGTGTTATTATTTGTCGGGGTGCACGGACATGGAACCCTCTAACATTGGTAAATCTATTTAAGCCGACGAACACCACGGCTTCGAACTTTGCCTTCTACCGCAGAAGACCCCAAGCAGAAGATTGGTGCCAAGGCCCAATATTCTGATTGGATAAATGTAAATCTTCATGGACGGCACGCTGTCGTCGAATTTCATTCGAATTACTTTCCAAAATTATCAAAAATGTTACCGACGAAAATTTTTTTCGCAGCTAGTCTTTCTGTTCAACCTAACCAATCAACTTTCGATCAACTTAGCCAAAATAACGACCTAGCTAATTACATATGTACATACACATGTCACTAATAAATGTCATCGACGACAAGAAACGTTTCTAGCTGAAGAATAGATCTTCTTTAGGTGTATGAGTCAATACTTCCGCTGCCTTTAATGCACTGACGAGGTTTAAGGACATGTCCCCTGTGAAGATTCAGTTGTACGGAACTACGTACAGCGGATCTGATTACACGTTGCTCAATACAATTTCACTATGGGCGCTTCCTAAACGGCAGATATCTGGAGTGCATTAGTCCATTGTATTCTCGTTGCTGCAATTCCGATATGTTGCTGCTCGATATGTTGCAATTCCGAGAGAGGCAGCGGGTGACTGCGTCAGATTTGCCATCTCAGGACCGCTAACAACAATTAAGTACATATTAAATAAGCGGTCGGTCCTTATAAGGACGTTAAGTAACAAGGCGTACAGTGTCTGAGTCTCAGCGTGACTTAACAATTTGAATATTGCAAATATCCAAAACAAAAGGCTTCTCAGGGTTCCCAATCGTTACGAGCATCGATTATTTAAGCACAGAATGAAGATAAGATATACCCCATTTATGTATTTCTACGTTTTAAAAAATTGTTAGCCTTCACGAAAGTTTTGCCAGAAAAGGTCAACGCAGTTGCTGTTCAATGCACTGAAACTGAAATATCTGTCCTGCGTTACCTTATCTGCTCAAATAAAGTTATTTAGTTGATCGCTGTTCACAAGCCAACTTTGTTAACTTTAAACCCGCAACTTAATTTTCGAACTTGTTAGCATATCAAAATAGATCGCTTCTGTCGATAGAAACAGTGTATGGGGTACGTGTTTGCATATTTACGGGTAGAAGCTACTATATATGCCAGGAAACGAAATGGCTTAATTAGGCCCAATGAACATACCCTTAGTTCGTATTCGAAGTGGGACTTAGCTCGCTGCCCTGCGCCACGTACATGTATGTTTAATACGTAACATTTGCGCAATCTAATTCGCTTCTGATGTAAATGTATCATCAATCTTCTATCTGTATTTTCCTACAGCCTAGACTTTTAAAACAAACGATATAATTTTGGTATGTATAATTTAATACTGTGACGTGTCCAGAGAGTACCTAAAGGATACAGTAGCTAATGCGTGAATCGAGCTGCGCAAATTATGTACGCATGAACGTGGGAGGCAAAGGCCTAACAGGATCAAGGTGCAGATTTAAAATGCATACGATCAACCAATGTGAATTTGATCTAATACGTCACCCGTACCATTTTAGCATCACACCGTGGTTAATAAAACAGGATTTGGGGTACGCGATGGCTGCGCCCCCTAAGTGATGGGGCACAAATTTAACTTCATGTCAAACAAAATAAGTACACTTATTTGCGCATCATACAAAAGCATGTAGTATAATGGTAGACATGCGACAGAGCGCCTTAAACGGACACCGCGAACAAAGATGTTACCAATCAACAAAGTGGACCAGCACTGTTCTGGAAAATGCCGTTAGAAAATTTATAACACTAACCCGTTCGACAAAACCCATTGTTATTTCGACCAGTTCACTGCAAACAACGGCAACGATGATAGGACATGGTTTTTTCCTCAGGATCTTCTACGGCTGCTGGCCGCTTTCCACATTCATGTTCCGGCGGGGCACAGACTCACATGCTGAATCTTTTCAGCTACACAGTCAGAACTACGCGGTTAGCATTCACGTAGCGACACGACGATCCGAGACACGAGAGAGACTACGAGTACAGAGTGAAGCTTATAGGCAAGTTTACCAGTAAATAATTTCGGCAAAAATAGTAATTCACTTGATCACAACAAGTGTATCCGAAGTACAGACCATACCCGAGACGTCGGACTGAAATATGCAAAAGACAGATCACTACCGAGGTTACCAGAGAAGACCTTGGGCCTGTGTAATCGATAATGTATTTACTGACGAGTGTTCCCTGCAGGACATATCACAACTAAGTCAACATGAGGACCGAAGACGTATTCGAATATTTACAGATACTTCATGTAGCGCGCTTTTCAAACATACGTTTCGTTCTTGCAATAGTTGCTCAATGTGAGTGCATAGATTTTCGATGATTTTCAACATACAAGGAAATATACGAACGAACCAAAGCTCTTCTGTCCCTGCACATAAATTCAAGTTACGGAACATGACGTTTTGTTAGTTCGTCCTTAGCGTCCTTTTTTATGTAGCATATACAGCCAACACAAAGCATAAACATTAAGAAGCTTTTAGGCCCGACATGGCACTTCCGCTTCTCTAAAAATTCAATTCTTTGCGCCCAGATTTTATTTCGCATTTATAGATAGCTACTGCGACGACGTTGCGGCGGAAATTTCTCATGATTGCACTTGCTATCATCACAGCTTCAGTGTATGGAATGAACTAACAATTAGAGAGTACGTCGTCAAAACAAGGAATTGCAAGAAACCTTGTCGCATAATTGTGGATTCCGTAGGAAATATATGCGACCTAAGGAACATTTGCCCGAGCGTCTATTGGATCAGCGCAGCTAGCTTCCACCCGAACCGTCTTGCGAGCAGTACCTAAGTCCGAGGCGAAAATCCCTGCCAAACGAACCATAGAGGAGAATTTAACTTAAGTGTTGTGCATAGACAAGAAATAAATTAACACTTAGGGGAAAAAAAACCTGAATTTGGAGCATACTTTTTGGCTGACGTTTTCAACATATGTCGCACCTTTCCTTAGGCCTAAAGATCATATATGAGTCTATTTAACATAGCAGCACGAATAGTATTGCGATCCTTCCAGACAGATACCTGCTGCTTGTGATCGCAACGAAGAATTTACTTTTTGTTGCAATGAAAGGACTGTCATTGACCTTCAATTTTTCGCGACGTCCTTGGCTGACTGGAAGAGACTCCGGCGATAGTTCTGGCCAATATCACTATTTAGAGTTCTCTTCCAGATATGCATGCAAAATGGAACCTTCCCCGCGCGCCTTGCATCCTTCTCATTTGAATAATACGTATTCTATTTTGGTACATAAAGTGCGTACAATGCGATAGTCTATATGAGTGAATAGGATGATGTAGACAACACTTGTCTGCCCTGCGTAACGCATACTCCTATATGATAAATGATTTGGTTTCACGTACCCCCGGCCCCAGCAAGAAACCATTAAAAGAAAACTTTAATCGAACAGTTCACGTGGTGGCCCACGGGGAGTTTATGACAGCTAACCAATTCAAATTGCAAAGGATGGCAGCGTTGGCCAAAAATAACTGCATATATTGATTGACGTATGATCTATTCGAGCTTGTCAGAATTGATTTTGGAATTTGTCCGGGTGTTTGAAAGGACCAGTGTGTCCGCGGCTTTTCAATTGCACAAGCGACTGGATACAGAATGATCTGTGTAGCTGGGTAAAAGCTGGCCTATACCTCTTTGCTGCAGATAAACTAATACTATTCTATATACTTTGTTACGCTCTAGATATAGACACCATAAAAAGTTGAAACGGAAAGCTTACACAATGAACAACAAGTGCAGAATCGTATGTAGGGATACGAAGCTCGTACGGCCTACCTGGGTTACAATATTAGTTATCTTAATACTCGAGTTTTTGTTTCTAGAATTTAAAAAAACCACTGATGTTTACCTTCTGAGCCACTCAAAATGTACACCGCTAGGAAAACAATGAGGTCCCTCAATGTGGACAGTCGAAAAGATCGAAGGATATGAATAAAATTTGCTCTAATTTTTGGTTTTCGTTAAAGTATTGCAAAATTTTAATCGCGTTATGATATAAGCTCGACTATGCATTGGATATACTGTGGTAAATAATTTAATAAAAGAACAAAAAAGGTTTACAACATAGGCAATTTATCTGTGCATTATCCAGCGAAAAAAAAAAAAAAAAAAGTAGTTTTGCCGCTATCAATAACTACTCAACACCACATTTTTACACACCTTATTTTTTTTGTCTGCCTTTAATTTTTAAATCTTTTTAATGAACAAGATGATATCCGTATCAGCTTCAAAGACCCTTACATTACGGCCATCTAAATCAATTTTCTTAAGTAAACTTGCGTAAAGATATTTTTTTTTTAAATCGCTAGGCTGTACTGTGACAAAAGCCTGCATATATGATGCCAGGGACTAGGAGAACACATTTCTTGGTGTTGTTTGGGATCTCATAAGGCAACGCGCAACGACCTATTTCCTTCGGGAGACCTGTGCAGATTCGGAAGACGTATCGTATTGTTTTGTGAAGTAAAGGAATTTGAATTGGCGAGGTGCAGTCTACAAATACTCCACCTACGGATCGGCAATTTGTAGCTCGTCTTTCGCATGATGTGATTAAAAAGTCAACCCAACAATCGATAGCTCTTCTGAATCCATCTTTAGCCCTGTGTTTTTTTACGATTCTTCCGCCCGCCATTCACCGTCTGATGCACTGAGTCGCTGGCGTATGAGAAGAATTCTGTGTGTGACGATTCTTTAGCCGGTTGGTAGAGATTGGAAGATAACACAAGATACATGTTGGAATCAAATGCGTTAATATGCTGAGTACGCTGTAATAACTTTAAACTTTTCTAACCTTTATTTTAAATTATTCGTAAACGCTGATCTGAACACAAGGAACTACTGATAGATCGTCCTGATCCAATGAAGTATATATATTGTTGAGTCAAACGCTTGAATGCGTTGGAGAATACTTGTTAACTTCGAGATAGCCGTATTTCGGAATGGGAGTTATATGATACAGACAGTTTTTAGCCACTTATAGTAATAGGCTAAGTATAGATTTTTCTATATGATAAACTATCGCAACAACAAATGCAAACTCATAGATATCTAAACGTTGTTCATTTTAACTATAATATATATATATATATAATAACGATAATAATCATAAGTAATCAGGCGCATCAGGTATTGGCGCATCTCTCAGTTCGCTTAATAAGTCTCGAAGGATAATTAACATGTCGGGGTTTGTGTGCCACGATGTAATTTCTTAGAAGTCACTATTATAAGGCTAAACTATGGCCGTCTGTATGCTTTGCCAACGGGATCTTTTCGAGAGCTGCTTACCGTTCTTCACCGGCGTGTCCTAGACAAGATGCTAATTGACCTAGTCCAAATAATTGTCTATGCGCAACAAACGATGCAAACAATACCTGAAAGCATAAACTACTTGCCCGCAGCAATCGAAGGAAATGATAAACTTGGTTGAGAGGCCCACTGAAAAAATATAGCCCTAATATAGGACTCACTGACCAACCCCGTTATGGTTTTTTTGCTCATTTATTTTTACCTCGCCGTTGTATCTTACTTTGACATCCAATTTCGTCGTATCTCATTAATGAGACCACAACAACTACAGGAACAAATGCACTTATGATTTCTCTGCACTTTTATTTCTCACTACCTCTCCATGTTAACTTGTCCATCATAAAGGTAGCACTGCCCTCAAACACCTTCAGGCCCGCGTCGAATTTCGCCAAAAGATAGTAATTTCATCTTAAGTACCTGCACGAAGTTCTAGATTCCAATCGGCGCATGTTGACAACAATGGTCGACCTGGTAACGCGCGCTTCGAGGCTCATCAGCGTCATATCCAGAACTCCAGAGGCCGATCAGCCAATTAAATCAATAGTCAAAGGTAATTAATTTCAGAATCGTACATTTCATTATCGAACGAAAGTTTTTATTATTTGTTTTATAGCATTTAATCCAGCAAGACAATACAACCGCCGGAGCGTTTTTTTCTTGCATTATTCTATTGTTGTATCTAAAGCGAATCATAGAGCAGTCACGGCCGTTGTCGCAGTCTTCGTTCGCAATACCTAGCTAAAGTCATCCGCCCAATCCACGATGATCAGAAGATATCAGACCACAACGAACATCATCTTCGTAAAGAGTAATCGATCGTGTTTTCAGCTCTTTAATTGGTACGTTCATTTAAGACAATGGCTATGGTGGCTAGAAATACACTTTTTCGGCTATTTGGTGCGTTTTCTATCCGTATTAAGTATGCAATTATCCTTCGAATTTGTTTGCCTTGTGGGTATACGATACGTTGTGAAGTATCACATGGACATACATCGCCAAACTTCAGGACGAGGTCGAGGCACCATTTTTTAAGTGCTGAGATCACTTTCCATGCGACAGATTTACTGGGCGAAACCAAATACAATCGATGAACTTCAGCTGATTCGTCTTATTTTCTAAATGTTGCATAAGATCATATACTTTTCACTATAATAGAATTATCGAAAAGGGGTTGGAATGAGTAGGTCGGATTTTTTTTCACTCGCAGATGGTGCGCACTGCGAGCCGTAGGAAGTCATGGTTATCGATGTCGATCACTGCCATTTCTACAGCTAAATCGTATTCTACTCTATACGAGAATCGGTTTGTAAAGTTTGAACAACAAAAGGCGTCTGATCAGTGACAATTTACAATGGCATAACCCAGTTCGTACTACACGACGACATGGCCCACAGGCCACTTTTTAACCGAAGCGTTCAAACTCGGGTTTACTATAGGAGCACGACGAACGTTTATTACCGTCAGGTCAGTAGCTGGACTAGCTTTCGTTAGCGTGTCGATGTCTCGCCTCTATATTACACCCGACGACTTTTGCGTGGCACAATGAAAATAACGCTTGAATTCGAAGGCTAAATATTGTCCTATATGTGACAACTATATATCATCCACGTCTGGAATTTACTCGCTGTATACTGACGATCTCTGTCGTGTCCTTTCTTTCGCCGTAGGCGTTTCGAAACAAGTGTTTGGTGTACGGTTAATCCTTTGCGCTAGCTACAATCAGTTTCGAACATATTCCGCCGTACGTCAACGTCAATCTGGTCACCTTACCCTAGCAAAATTAGCAAAAAAAAGCCGGAATTAGTCGTCCGCTGGTATTCATATAT